>NC_068287.1:37622196-37970321 GCF_025860055.1 Xyrauchen texanus
TTGAGGGTTGAGCTGCTGACTCTGTCTCGGCTCTCTTGCCGTCTGCTTGTGTGAAAGAAGCATTTTCACTTCAGTTCACATCCTGCACTGCAGCAGCACAGAGTTCACAGCTGTAGAAGCAGCTACAGGAAGATGCAAGGAAAGATTTCCCATCTGACAGTTTATCGTCTCTCTAAAGGGAGGGTTAATCCTCTTCTACAGACGGGAGAGAGAAAGAGAGGGTTTAGAGTGTCTCCAAGGAGACTTGAACCATGAAAGCCACCTTATTTGATGAGAAAGGAAGAGAGAAAGGATTTTTGGGTGTGGTTCTGATGTTTTGGATGCAAACAAAGGCTGTGTCTCCAAATCTAGTGAGCTGCTTACCAAGAAATCAATGGGTTATAGAGATGGACAGATCGATCCTGAAGTATTGATACTTCAGATGTGTTGTATCGAGATCATCAATATTCACATTACAATATTAATGCTATAAGTTTTACTAGTAATGTTATGATTTATTTAACATTAAAATTATATGAACTATATACGCAAATAGTTGCATATGATTGGATCTTTTTCTCCTTCAGCTCATCTTAACAGAGAAATACTGAAAGAGACAGCACACAGTGCTTTTCTGTTATAAATTCATTGAAATTAAAATCTATTAAAAGATTGAAAATGCTACATTGTTTTTAATAAATTATCAACAAAAGTTCTAAAAATAAAATAAAACAATATGGCTTTTAAATATAATGTTAAATAGATAAAATGACCTATTTTATCCTCAGAAAAAAGTCTGTTAATAGAGGTGTTGCATCCTGGAAATATCTAAATAGCTCATTAATTTTCTCCATAGAGAAATATATATTTTTAATAAGACTTCTAGGTTGTTGAAATCTCAGTGGTGATCGCCCACTCCCATCAAGCATTGCGAATAACACAATCGAGTTGTTATTCCTACTAATCACAATGTATAGTTAGGACATTAATAACATGAAAAATTAATATTACAATTTAAAAAAAAAAAAATTCAGAACTTCTTAAACTACTTCAAGGAGTTCTCATCAAAAAATCTTCCAGAGCTTTGCAGATCCTTGATATTCCAGCTGTCAGTTTGTCCAGATACTCTGGTAACATTTCTCCCCACACTTCCTGTAGCACTTCCCATAGGTGTGGCTGTCTTGTTGGGCACTTCTCACGCACCTTACAGACTAGCTGATCCCACAAAACCTCAACAGGGTTAAGATCCATAACACTCTTTTCCAATTATCTGTTGTCCAATGTCTGTGTTTTTTTGCCCACTCTGACCTTTTCTTTTTGTTTTTCTGTTTCCAAAGTGTCTTTTTCTTTGCAATACTTCCCATAATGCCTAAGTCTTCTCTTTACTGTTGTACATGAAACTGGTGATGAATTCAATAGAATTCAATGAAGCTGTCAGCTGAGGACATGTGAGGTGTCTATTTCTCAAACTATAGATGTACTTATCCTCTTGGTTAGTTGTACACCTGGCCTTCCACATCTCTTTCTGTCCTTGTTAGAGCCAGTTGTCCTTTGTCTTTGAAGACTGTAATGTACACCTTTGTATGCAATTTCAAGCATTGTATAGCATTCATTCCTTAAAACAATGATTGACTGATGAGTTTATAGAGAAAGCCATTTCTTTTTTGCCATTTTTGACCTAATATGTATGGAATGATATTCCGGACATTATTCAAAAGGAATTGCAAATTGTATTTGCAATTGCGTTTTCAATTTGTGGACGCATAAAATGTGACATAATCCAAACGCAATTGCAAATCGCGCGATACGGTTTGCATTTTCGCTTTAGCTGAACGCACAGTGACTGCCAAATTTCAAATGGAAAAGCAAAGTCCGTTTGCAACTGTGTTTCCCATATCTTACGAGTTTTGGCCCTGTCATATTTAAATAGCAATTTCAATTACCACGTCTGCTTTTTCACTTTCTCAGCGTCGCGTATGTAGCCAGCCAAAACTCAAATGGAATACTAATTTTTTTTTTTTTTTTTTTATTGCAATATTAACAAACAGAACAAGACGATACATACAAGAAATATAAACAATCTTTCAAAACAAAAGAGAAATTATGGTTCAGAAAGGAAAAGTTAAGAGAGGAAATGTGAAAGAAATTTAAATATATTCAACAATAGTCTAAAAAGAAAAGAGAGTAAGAGAAGAAAGAAAAAAAAAGAAGAAGAAGAGGGCACAAAAGAAAAAAACATTAAGAGAGAATATTAAACATGGCGCTAATTCTGGATGTTTTCATTGCTTTCTTGTTAACAGAAGTTGAAATTGTATTTAAATACATCTTCAGTTCTTCTTTGAAAAAGCTAAAGTGGGGTTTACTTTTCATATATTTACATTTATGGATATGAAACTTTCCAATATATAAAAGAAGGTTTATACAAAAACATGCATTAATTAGATTCTTGTCTTTAACATAAAATCCAAAAAGAATGTGTCTATATGATAAAGAAAAGTTACATAAAACCTTTTGGACAATCAGAGCATCAATATAGTTCCAGAAAGACCGAGTAAAAAGACATTCCCAAAACAAATGATCAACAGTTTCAGAGGAGGCTTCACAAAAAGAGCAGGAAGTATCAATATCATTTCTAAATTTCTTTAAAAAGTATTTAACTGGATAAAATCTATGAATAATTTTATAGGATATTTCTTTAACTTTATTAGTTAGAAAGAATTTCTGAGGAAGTGACCAAACATATGACCATTTAATATCATCAAAAAGGTTATTCCAATAAGAAATGGAGGAAGGAATTGAAGTAACAGGGTCCAGAAATAATGACCTGATTTTATAATTGGATTTATGTATTGAAAAACAAACAGAACCAACCACAGTAGATTCAGGGCGAGGGGGAGAAACAGAAGTCACTGTAGCACTATTATTGTTTCTAAACAGCATACAGATTTCCAAAGAGATGGTCTTGAAAACTATATTAAATTCTTTACTAGATACTGGGAATTGGTATCCTGAAACAAAATCGGAATAATTAAATAAATTACCTTCACTATCAAATAGCTGGTTTACTAATATCACCCCATTATTGAACCAGTTTTCAAGAAATAAAGATTTCCTCTTATGAAGAATATTACAGTTGTTCCAAATTAAAAAATTGTGTGGCGAGAAATTATGCTTGTAAATAAGTTTCCAAGCCATAAGCATCTGCTGATGATAATTGGAAAGTTTGACAGGAAGTTTACTAATTGAATAATTGCACATTAAAAGAAAATGTATACCTCCTAACTGAGAAAAAATATATCTTGGGATTATACTCCAAATAGAAGATTGATTGTGAAGGAAACGTTTAAGCCAATTAATTTTTAAGGTATTGTTAAGAGAATCAAAATCAATGAAATTTAAGCCACCTTTATTATAAGAATTCAAAATAACTGATTTTCTAATACTCAAATGGAATACTAATTCCCTTAGTATTTCCATTTCCGATGCCTTACACAGAAACCTGTCAATCAGGGTCAAGGGTGGGATTATGCTATGGGGCGTGTTTGTCTTGGGAAGTGACGTCACTCACAGTCGACGGTCAAGAGGTGATGCCCTGAACAGATGCCGGTTTATCAAATCAAATCACTTTATTGTCACACTACCATGTACACAAGTGCAACAGTAGGTGAAATTCTTGTGTGCAGTTCCGAGCAACATAGCAGTCATGACAGTGACGAGACATATACCAATTAGCTACAGTAAACAACATACTTACACAACACAATTTACAAATCAAATGTACACATACTTACACAACACAATAATTATATACAATGTACAGTAAACAATACACACAATATACAATACAATAAGTAGGAGTATATGAAATATATATGTATATATATATATATATATATATATATATATATATATCTATGAAGTAGTATATTGAGGAGAATATGTTGACAGTCCAGTGTGAGATTATAGATGAATAAAGTGCAGTGCTAATTATTGATCCTGATAGACTGTGAATGATGTCATTTCCCAAGACAAACACGCCCCATAGCATAATCCCACCCTTGACCCTGATTGACAGGTTTCTGTGTAAGGCATCGGAAATGGAAATACTAAGGGAATTAGTATTCCATTTGAGTTTTGGCTGGCTACATACGCGACACTGAGAAAGTGAAAAAGCAGACGTGGTAATTGAAATTGCTATTTAAATATGACAGGGCCAAAACTCGTAAGATATGGGAAACACAGTTGCAAACGGACTTTGCTTTTCCATTTGAAATCTGGCAGTCACTGTGCGTTCGCTTAAACGAAAATGCAAACCGTAATGCGCGATTTGCAATTGCGTTTGGATTATGTCACATTTTATGCGTCCACAAATTGAAAACGCAATTGCAAATACAATTTGCAATTCCTTTTGAATAATGTCCGGAATACCATAAATATGTCATGCATACTGTGGCAGCTCAAAAGCAAACACAAAGACAACGTTAAGCTTCATTTGATGAACCAAATTGCTGTTTGATATAATGGCAAGTGACTTTCTAGTACCAAATTAGCAATTTAGCATGATTACACAAGGATAATGTGTTGGAGTGATGGCTGCGTGAAATGAGGCCTGTCTAGATTTGATTTGAAAAATTTTTTCAAAAAGTGATGGTGCTGTTTTTAACATCAGTAATGTCCTAACTATACTTTGTGATCAGTTGAATGCCACTTTGGTGAATTAAAATACAAATTTCCTTCTGAAGCAGCAAAATCTGTACATTTTATTCCAAGATTTTGGCTGCCAGTGTTAGTCTTTTTTTTTTTTCTTTTTTTTTTTTTTTTTAGTCCTGATCTAGTTTAGTTCAAGACTTAGAACTTTTTATTAAATAATTATTTTAAATCCCCATGTAAACAAAAAAATGTATATGACAAATACATCCGGACTCTGGACTGCCAAAAAAAAGTGGGTGGTCACTGTTGCACTCTATTTTGACTGTAGATATTTTTCAAACATTCGATTAGAACATTCAAGCATGCCTTTGATGTCCAAAAATGCAGCCTAGATGGGCAGCTCACCATCCATGATCAGATTAGGAAAGCAAGAGACAGTGAGAAGAATGAAGGGTGGGGCTGATGGATGGAGAAGAAAATTAGAGGAAGAATCTGCAGTGGAATAGAGAGAGAGAGAGAGAGAGAGAGTGAGAGAGAGAGTGAGAGTGAGAGAGACTGCTTGACATCAGCAGAAAGTCCAGAGCCCCACCCAACACCAGCAGAGCAAACACACACACTCATATAAACACACTCACAGTTGATTTACTGATTCTATGAATAGTAAATACGGGCAGTATACTAAAGCGACACTCATAGTGTGGCTCTGATCTCACAGGTCTGATAAGACTCACATGCAAGTGATTAAATGCACTCTAGTGCCATTGTGTTGCATCAAATTAAATTTGAGGTTTAATTGGTAGTTAATGAAAGACCCATGGTGCCATTTTAATATCAACATACACTCACTGGCCACTTTATTACACCTGCACATCTACTTATTCATACGTTTATCTAATCAGCCAAACATGTGGCAGCCGTGAAATGTATAAAATCATGCAGATATGGGTCAGGAGCTTCAGTTAATGTTCACATCAACCATCAGAATGGGGAAAATATGTGATCTCAGTGATTTACATTGATGCATTTGGCAGACGCTTTTATCCAAACGACTTACAGTGCACTTATTACAGGGACAATCCCCCCGGAGCAACCTGGAGTTAAGTGCCTTGCTCAAGGACACAATGGTGATGCTGTGGGGATCGAATCAGCGACCTTCTGATTACCAGTTATGTGCTTTAGTCCACTACACCACCACCACTATGACTTGGTCTTTAGTCGGACTCGGCCCCTTTTGGACTCGGACTCAACTCGGACTTAATTGTTTAAAAACTCGGACTTGACTCAGACTAAACTAAGGTGGACTCGAACCCATCACTACTCTGATTTCTACGTTACTGTCAATAATCCTCATTTTAGTGTATGAATATCGCTGTGTCACGTCACATCTGGTGTGGACAGACGGATAGTTTGTCGCTGGAATCTTATTGCGTCGCCTCTGGTTAGGACGAGGTGTTAGGGACACACTACATATCATATGTTGGGTATTGTAAAATCTACTGAGTTCACTTGACTTTGTAATGCGGTAACGTACTGAGCTCAGTAGATTTTACATTGTGGAACAGATAGTTTAAAAAAATGCTGGAATTGATTACTTGTAGCCAACTGCATATACTGCAGCTAAAGTTTTCACCATAGCTAAATGTTAGAGATGTTAATTTTTATAAAAACATGTCTGTGCCTTTATGACACAGTCACTGTCCATATGCGTTGTGCTGAAAGTGTGTGATTCTGCCATATGCCTGTGCATTGAATGTAGAGTAAATTGCTCTAAAATGACTTGACAAGCCTTCTGTGAATCTCTAGTTGCATCACTCTCACCTCCAAATTCCAATACCTTTTTAAGTGGTGGCAAAGATTGCTCCAAAACAGCATTAATATTGATAAACACCCTCTTAAAGTCATACTACACCTTACAGTTTGCCAACTGTACAAATTTCTGTTAAATTCCTATTGCTGCAACATAAAAGGCTCAATACATTGTACATGGTGGCACAGATTACTCTAAAACAAGCTGGAAATTCATACATGAAACTTACTGAATACACTACACAGACAATTGCATCTATGTGAACTTCTGCAGTTAATCCAGGATGAACTTCAAAGACATTAGTCATTATTAATCTTACAGTTCATACAAAATCTTTATTTAAACACGGACCCTTAACGCTTACTTAGTTTAATAATTTTAAACCATGACTTGCACTACACATAAGTAACACTGGCATTATATTCATGATGTTAGCCAGAGGGGAACTGGCCCCCACAGTGAGTCTGGTTTCTCCCAAGGTTATTTTTCTCTGTTAACCAACATCTTATGGAGTTTTGTGTTCCTTGCCACAGTCGCCTTCTGCTTGCTCACTGGGGTTATAAAACAATTATTATTTAATTACTTATAATTAAACACAATTCACAATTGTATTTTATCAAACTACACAATGATGACTCTTAAGACATTATAGACATTACAGTTTTATCTTCTGTTAAAGCCTGATCATTTGTAAAGCTGCTTTGAAACTATGTGTGTTGTGAAAGGCGCTATACAAATAAAAATGACTTGACTTGATGGAAAATCTGAGGCAGAATCTGAGTCTGGCAAAACAGTGAAGTCTCAATTTTACTTGCTATCACTAAGCTACGCCACCTAGCAGTGTGCTGGGCTGTCAAAAAAAGATACTTGTGTGAGAGGACGCATGAGTAGATGCATCTTTTTAGCCACAAAAGATAGGGCTATTTCATTGCATATTTATCTGACCTTTATGACACAACCATTTTGGTGTTTCTACACTAGGGGCACTCAAAATTATTTTTGCCAGTGAGAAATACATGAACTGAGTTTGAATGTTATTTAAGACTGTGAAATTAAAAGAATTGTAAATCTCAGAATTGTATTCACATACCCCCATTGTCACCTCACTTACCCCTAGGGGTATATGTACCCCAGTTTGGGAAACACTGCCGTAGAGGGTCCTTATAATTGTTCAATTTGTTTTGAAGAACTGAGCCCAACCATTAAAAAGGTATTGATATTTTGGGGTGACTGGTGCAAAATAAAAGTTCTAGTAACCTAGGCTCTGAATGAAACATTTATAATTTGTTAATTCTTTTTAATCATGTATGGACCATTCTCAGTACAGGTGTACAAGTGTACTGTGTCATTTAAAGGGTGCTTCAGAACGTATAGTCATTTCCAACACTGTCTAACCATTTAACAAGTATTGAAATTATAATTAGGCTATTATAAAAAAAGTTTGTTTAAATATACTAATATTTAAGAGTATAATGAGGTGCATTTTGTTTTTAAATATTAGTATTAATAGACATTAGTACCAATTAATCAACAATGTAGCAGCTACTCACTTTTTTATTTATTAAAATCAAAGATTTTATATTAAAGGTTTATATTTCTAAAGCAGAACACTGCATATCAGGTATTCAACCTTCAATGTCCACATATTCAATATTCAACATCCACTCAATTAGTAACACAATGGCTGAAATAATCAAAAGTGCATTAAGATAGCATGAAAAACATGTTTTAATATAAACAGAATATGTTGTAAGAAAATACGACAAAAGAAAGAACGCACGCAGATCAGTGTCATGAATGTAGTTTCATCACATGCTGTCCACAAACTAATTTTAAAAAATTTGCTCACATGTTCGGTGGAGATTCGGAGAAAATATTACATAAAATCGACAGTCCTGTGTTTTGTTTGATTAAATGAGTTGTAGCTGGTTGTCATACATGCCAGTTAGTATAATTTACAAACATTTATCATATTGCAACCATTGTTAGAAAACTATTGACAAAAGAATTCAGAATGTGCGAATATGAAACCAACTTTACAGCAGTTTTTTACGCATAGATAATCAGAATATTTCCCCGATGTTTATCGATATATATATATATATATATCAGGATGTTTTCAGAAACAAATAGACATTAAAGAAATTTTTTTTCAACACAAATCTTATAAAGTGTGAGCAGCTGGGCACAATGGCCCCCACAATGTATTTTCAGTCCCAAGTATGTCGTTTTGTGGTTTGACAGCTTGAATGAAAGACCTATTCAAGGCTTCATTCAGAGAAATTGCATAATAAACCGTCATTTCTAATTGTTCAGTTTGTGCAGTTACACCAGATTAATTTACCTGTAGGGTTGCCACCGTCCAGTAAAATATAGGATCGTCCCATTTTTAAAGATGAAAAGTTGCGTCCCGTATCTAATTTGTCCGGTATTTTATATAATATAATTAACGCAATTTGTCCGGTATTTTAAGCTGGTCAGATGGCATCACGGCGAAAGCGGTCAAAATCTTTAATTTAACCTTGATATTAGTTAGAAATGTTGCCTAATCCGGGTAAGGGACCGTCTAAAAACTAAAATGTCCTAATACTGTTGTTGACCTATTAGGTTGTTGTCCTAATACTGTTGTGGAAATTAGGTTGTTGACCTACTGAGTGTATTAGTTAACATTTTTATATATCAATGCCTCAAAAATGTATTGATAAAAACTTTATTTTTGTTAGCGCCATGGTACAGCAGTTCATATGGCAGATACCAATGCACACAGGTTCAAGTCATAGGCATGGACAATACTGAAGTACAGAGAGCTGTAATTCATCTCATTATATCCGTACTGAATCAATTATCATCTCTCTTATTTAAGAATGTGCTTTTGTGTTACACAATATGTCTAGTCACACGATCATGACAGGTACAGGCATTTGTCAACATTTCTAGTCGCTCTCTCACTTTCTCAATCTCTCTCTCTCTCCCTCTCTCTTTCTGTCTGTCTGTATGTTTTTAAATCTGGAGGTGTTGTCTTATCAGGAACAGTGATAGTGAAGTGTTAATAAGCTGTACTGGCTAAGTTCATGTGTTTGTGCCTCTCACACTCACACGTTCAAGCGAGTTTTTACATTTTATGAGCTGCTAGTGCAAATAATGAGAATGTGCAATTCATTCTGATCCCTCCCATTTTCTGTCCCTGCAGGCAGTGACTCTGTGGAGGGTGAGTGTGTGTTTGAGGGGGATTACGCCATCCCTCCTCTCCCGGTGACTGAGGGGATGCAGCACATCCGGATCATGGAGGGCGTGTCGCGCTCTCTCCCCTCCTCTCCTCTGCTCTCGCACCAGGCCATCAACATGCGTCTACAGCCAATCAAAAGACTACCAGGTAACACAGATACGCATGTCACGATCTGAATAAGAACATGCCATAGTGCCATACAAAGCCTGTCACAGGAAAAATGACAGCCAAGGAGACATTGTTACTCAACTTAGTTGTAACTCGTTTTTTTTACACATCTATGCCCAGTGTAAATTCATATGATTGTGTTTGTGTGTGCTTGAAGTAGTTTGCTTTTTTATATTATTTTTGTGTGGGTTGCATGTATACTGTGTTTTTGTGGTTGTGTATGCGTGCTTTACCGCTCTGGGTGAGAGCCACCTCCTGTTTCCCATCTCAAACACTACAGCTGAATGCCAGAACTCCTACTGAGAGCACAAATGCCTTCACCTTACTCATCAGAGAGAGTTAGAACGTGTGTGTGTGTGTGTGTGTGTGTGTGTGTGTGTGTGTGTGTGTGTGTGTGTGTGTGTGTGTGTGTGTGTGTGTGTGTGTGTGTGTGTGTGTGTGTGTACATGTTTATACTACATTGTGGGGACCAAATATCCCCACAAGGATAGTAGAACCTGAGATCACCTACCTTTTGGGGCCTAGCCAGTGGTCCCCATGAGAGAAATGGCTTATTAAACATACTAAACAATGTTTTTTGAAAATGCAAAAGGGTTTCTGTGAGGTGTAGGGTTAGGGGATGTATGTGTGTGTGTGTGTTAAGTTTAGGGGATAGAATATAAAGTTTGTACAGTTTAAAAACCATTATGTGTATGGGAAGTCCCCATAAAACATGGAAACCCAATGTGTGTGTGTGTGTGTGTGTGTGTGTGTGTGTGTGTGTGTGTGTGTAGAGAGAGGTAACAATGTATACATGATGCAGCAATATGTTATTTTGTGTGTTGAGAAAAGGGCTTGATCACTTTTCTTGTTTCCTGTAAAAATTGTTTGACAGGGTGTCTGTTTGACCATATCTATGTTTCTTTGTGAAGAGTGAGAGACTGAAGATAGTAATCCGATATTGGTTAAGTCATAACTATACATCATTCTACTAACAGAAATATCCACTTGGGCCTATGGTCAATATATACGGTATGTTATTATTCTATAACTGCATAACTACTCTATTGATCAGATCTATGCTCTTTACCTCTGTAGAAAGGATCTGTCTGTTTTTAAGTTGAGGCTAAAGTTTATTAAACATTCATTCTTGAGTTAAGGTTGTTATTTAGCAGTTGCAATGCTTTTCTTTTATTTATTCTTAATCACAGACACTGCACCTCTCTTAGCAACCACAAGGGTGCACCAAATTTTTTTCTTCCTCCTTCAGTTGATGACCTTCATTCATCAGTCTCTCTGGAGAGAAGCAGAGCAGCTGAAGGACTGTTTGTGCTCTGTAAATGTTTCAGAAACTCTAATCACATCCACCGATGGTGCCGTGCTGTTGTCCAGCCACTGGCATTCATGCTGCTGGTAGTTCTGTGAGCTGTAGACATTTAGCTAAGAGTTATTTTGTGTGTGTGTGATATTTTTATATATAATTAAGAGATTTAGATGATACTTTAGGTCATGTTTAAAGAACATTACAGGATATTTGCAAAGGTCTACGGAATGCAACCTCAATACCTATAAAGGGGCGGTCACACTACACTTTACATTCCATTCACTCCCAATCAAACGCATCCGAACGCGGGAGACCTGAAACGCAAGCTCCTGTACAGAAGTTGTGCACTATGCCGAATCTGGATGACAAGAAGGTTTGTCACCAATAGAAGATGGAAACGTAACACACTAACTTCTTGGCTCAATTCAAAGGATCCATAGTTCAAAACTGCATGTTTATATTGTTGCTTGAAAGTTATTAGATGGTATATTCTAACATTTTGAATGTAATATTATTTGTGATTTATTAAATCCAGAAACACTCGAGCTTTACATTATATACTGGTCCGTTGTGTTGTCTGAAAACAAATTGCTTGCTCAAAGCCTAATGGGACCACCCCTTTAATGAACACTGTGGCTCTGTGTCAATATCAAAACATTTCTCTATATTATAAATACTGTGTTGCCAGATCTAAGCGAGTTGCACTTACCAAATTAAGTGAAAGTAAGTTACCCCATTTTTTTTCTCCAATTGGCAGTGAGGAGCGTTCAACCTGGTCTGAAAAACAAGCCTGGAAAAAATGCTGCTGTATTCTGGAAATAAGTACAAAAATAAATGCAACCCATGACTGCCAATATTTATAAACAACTTCCTGAAAAAACATGTGCAAAGTCAATTAGAATAAGTTAAAATGGCAACATTCGTTTGAGCACTTTTGCAATTCTATTCAGTGATGCTTGTGGTGCAGAAATCGCAAACTTCACCTTTAAGTTTAAAATAAGCCAGAATATTCCTTTAAAGGAATATTAAGGCCAACTTAATCAAATGGTGTCTAAGCACAATTTCACAAGAAATAGGTTGTCTTCTGTTTGGTTGTTTTCAATTTTGAGAGTGTTGTCTGACAGTAGACATTTGTGGTGGGCATCGCTAGTACACAATACCTTAACCCAACCTTCAACCCTACAATAGCAATGAGTGTAACACACATTTCCCTCTGTGAGCTTAGTTCTGAGGTAACATTCTCTTGTTTGTAGCTTCTCTTTAACCTCCACGGCCATTTCATCTCCCACATTGAAACTTGGACTACCGCCTGTGGCTTTTCACACAATGTTTTTCCTGCTTTTATCATTTCCGAATTGTTCCAATGAGTGGAAGTTCCATCACATCACAATGGCCATTGTTTACCCACTCTCTTCTGGAAGCAGGATAGCTCTGAGAGTGTGATTTCCTTTTCTTTCCATGTCATGTATTGTTCTTCACCGAACGTTGGCTCACTGGTCTTTTTCCTCTCATAAAAATCATAATTTAATGTAAAATGAAGTTTTTGGGTAAATTTGAACTATTTGGAACATGAGTATACGATGACAGAGTCTCTTTAAGAGGCTAAGAGATAAAATGGAATCCTTCATTAGATTTGTTCTAGCTTTTATAAGCACAACTGTTCTGATCTTACATTTGTTTTCATTACATTTTGCCACTAAGTACCTCCACACTTGTACTGTACACTTTAATAGACCTAAGATCAAAGACCTTAGCTGCAATTACCAATGAGGCTGGAGGGAGATTTTGCTCACATGATCTTATGATGGCAGTCCAGATGGATGATCTTGGTAACCCACATTGGAGTTCTTCTCCAAATGAAACATTCAGGAGTAACACCCACCCACCCTAATTTTTTTGGTCATAATGATTTCCTAGAACTGAAAGCTACATTTCCACCCTAATGATGGCAATCATTACACAGCAACGGCTTCCATTCCAGTGACTGAACAATGCCCTTTGACCTTGCAGCCATCTTAACCAATGCAATTACAGTAATCATTGACATTTTATGTAACTTACTTTGTAATTGCATACAGGTAAACAAGCACACACATACACTCTTAAACAGCATAATGTACACATACAAGGACAGTCAAATGACCTCTGTGCTCTGTGTTTAATATGTGTTGGTAGAATGTATTATGGAACATTTCTCTTTTCGTCATGTGAAGGGTGGTTCGTTTCAGTGGCAGCTCACTGACGATTACCTTACCTCTCAAACACTCAACAGCATACTAGCAATGAGGCACTTACTGGCATCACAGGGCATTTCTGTCTTCCGGTTTCATTTTTTCTGGTAGATTAACATTGTCCATATCCACAAACAGAATGTGTTTTTCGCATTCAGGAGATGGATGGATGGATGGAGAATGAATGAATGAAAAAATCAATGAATGAATAACGGTATGGATAAGAGATCGAAGGGATGGGTTGTTTGGATGTCCGGATTGATGGATGGATGGAGAATGAATGAATGAATCAATGAATGAATAACGGTATGGATAAGAGATCGAAGGGATGGGTTGTTTGGACGTCTGGATTGATGGATGAATGGAGAATGAATGAATGAATCAATAAATAATTGAAAGTATGGATAAGTGATTTAAGGGATGGGTTTTTTGGATGGATGAGTGCTTGATGTGATGGATGGATGGATGGATGGATGGATGGATGGATGGATGGATGGATGGATGAGTGATTGAAGGGATGGATGGATGAGTGCTAGAAGAGATGGATGAATGGATAAGGAATGAATTAAAAGATCAGTTAATGAATAAAGTAGGGATGTCATGATGGTAAAGATACTTCATTCTTGGTACTCGGTGATTTTTTTTTTTCTCTGAACTCCATATCAACAGTTTATTTCAATTTTAGAATCAAAATGTTAATCAATTAATTCATTAAAACTTTAATCAAATGACAATATAACAATTAATTTTCAAAATAATATTGTATTATTTTTTTATCAAATTAAGTGCTGCACTACAGAGCATCACAGATGTGAGATATTGCTTAAATGTAATACAATTCCTATTTATTTATTATTATTAATAGTAGTAGTCGTAATACAGTGAATATTACATAACTTTACAATAGTGATATATTTCTGCCATACATTTTTCATTAAAATTAAGCTTTTATTTTGAAGTGTTTCTGTGTTATGATGATAGCTTTTTAGTCAGGAAAAGCTGGTCGCTATATGACAAGAGTGGTGGTGGCGTAGTGGGCTAAAGCACTAAACTGTTAAGCAGAAGGTCACTGGTTTGATCCCCACAGTCACCACCATTGTGTCCTTGAGCAAGGCGCTTAACTCCAGGTTGATCCGGGGGGATTGTCCCTGTAATAAGGGCTCTGTAAGTCACTTTGGATAAAAGCGTATGCCAAATGCATAAATGTAAATGTGACTCAAAGTGATTATTAAACCGCAAATGGCAGCTATTTAATTAAATAAGTATGTAGTCTGTATGTACCTCATGCTACAAAGTGAATTTCCACTCTGTTTGCTCTCATCTGCTACAAACAGTGCACTTGATGCTCATGACAGTGTTTTCCCTATATGAGCCAAGGAGGAGATTTAAAAGGTATGTGCAGCTGACTTCAGCACAACACTATCCCCACACATTCACAAGTGCTCACATTTGAAGTGCGTAGCACTTGCAAACTATATATTTATCTTACTAAATCGCAGCTTTTGCGGTTAAGTAATCTCAATAGGACAAAACGTGATTTTAATTTGTGCTCTGAATGTTTACGTTATGAAATTTGTAAGTAAGATTGTATCAGCTTTTGGTATCGGAGCATTTTTACGAGTAAGAGTACGAGTACATGAGCATGGTATTGGACCCAATTTCAATACCAGTATCGTTATCGGGACATCCTTAGAAAGAAGGTAGGTATGAGGGATTGAAGGGATGGATGGATGAAGAATGGATGGGTGGGTGGGTGGGTGATTAAAAGAATGGATGATAAATGGATGGATGAGTGATTGAGGGGAAGGATGGATGTTAGGATTGATGAAGAATGAATGAAAAGAGCAATGAATGAATGTAGGTCTGGTTGAGGGATTGAAGTTATGTATTGGTTGGATGGATTGGTGGATGATGAAGAATTGAATAAAAGATAAATGAATGCATGGATGTTTTGATGAGTGCTGGAAGGTATGGATGGATGAATAGCTGAATCGACGAATGAAAAGATCAACAAATGCATGAAGGTTTGGATGAGTGATTTTAAGTGATGGGTGGATGGATGAAGAATGAATGAATAAACTGATCAATGAATGAATAAAGGTATGAATGAGTGGATGCATCAATGATGCATGAGTGAAAGAGTGAATGCATCAGGAAAATGTTTGTAGCAGGGACATATGACAGTAAGATGTGAAAATATGCAGTGTATGCTTTTCTTACAGCGTTAATAAGCTGACTAAGTGTATGTCTATGCCTCAAATGAGCCTTTACACATGTTGGGCTGCTCTGATTTGCTGCTTTGTTGTGTATCTAGCTTGCAGTCATTATTGCGCTGCTCCCATTCAATTCAGAGCGTCACTAGAACAGTATATTTTGTCTGCAAATTAATTTTATGAGGTTGTAGTAAATGTGCAAAGGTGTCCACTGTTCATATAAGACAGGTATGTGGAGGGCTTGAGAAAAGATAGTCAACACTTGCAGTATGTATATGTTTTTCCCAAAAGTTGCAAAGAAAGTATAATAATTTCTCAAAATTTTCTTTTGTAGCTGAACATAGTTAAGGAGTGTCCAAATGGATTTTAGAACCCTATATGGAGTGGCTTCACCTCCTTTGCTTTGCTACCCACCCCTTCGTCATGACAGCAGCATCTCTGAATGTGTGATGCATTTTCCTTGGCCCTTTCAGTGCCATTCTCCCTCTGTCCTCATCAATTTCGACCTTTTTTCACTCTCTCTCTATCTAGTGGTTGCACCTCTCCTCTGCAGGCTGAAAATAGCCCAGTGTTTAAGTGGCTGTGTGCCGCACAAGTGGGTTATAATTGGAAGTATGACACCTCCTCTCCTGTCCCAGGTGACACTGTGACTTCCACATATACCATGATCTGTGTTTTCACTCTCCCTTTCTCCTTCTGTATCACCTGATTTCTCACTTTCTCTTTGACTCTTCCCTGACTCCCCCTCCACAAAATGCTCTCGCCTCTTTCTTCATTTTGAGTGTCAGTTTGTCAAGATCACTCAAGTAGGTGCTTCAGATCAGCCGGAGTTTGCTCAAAATACGGAGAACATGGAAGTACATTTCGGTTTACACAAGGCGAGTAGTCAAAAATTTTATTTGTTTGGCTTCATAACAAAGGCAGAGGAAGTGTCTGTTCTTGGATGAAAACGGTGAGCACTTTAATAATCATCTTGTCACAGCTTATAAATTGCACCTTTTCTCTTTGAATCACTAAGAGAAAAATTATCCTTAGCATAACCTTCTCTCTCTCTCTCTCTCTCTCTCTCTGTATCAAATTCAAATTGCTTTATTGGCGTGACATTCATCAGTACATATTGCCAAAGCATTAAAAAAGGGAAGGGTAAATAAAGAGATGGTGTCATTTTAACAACTGGACAGTACTTTATGTACATAGCAAGTAGCATCAAGTAGCAGATCAGGTGGTGTATAGTGGACATTTTCACTGTTCTCCAAGTTTGTGGCACTTGTGTAAATAATAGGCCACTATTGAGGAAGTGGGCCCTTCAAGTAAGATTTTAAATAGATCTTTCTCATTTAGAGATTGAAACTCAGGGATAGACGTTTGTATTTTGGTGTGGAGTGAGTCTCATAAGGAGTATTTTGGGCAGTGAAAGAGGAAGTACATCTCTGTCTCGACCTCTCCTGATGTGCAATGACTGCATAGACGGTCTTCTTTGGGCAGCCATGTTTTTTTTTTATCTTCCTGTTGCTATGGCCAGTTGGTGGTCACTAAGCCTGTGCTTAGTTAGATACTCTCTGGTTTATGTCACTGACAGATGAGAGATATTCAGCTGGACTGTACTGTCTCTCCAGAGCAACATAACAATGCATACAGCTCTTTGTTTTCATTTGCTCTTTCCAATGTTCTATGTATGTATTTGTTTCTTGTTTCATAATTTGTTGTATTCTTATGGGTTGTGTTGCTGCATATGTATTGGGTACTTTATTTGTAAGCTGTGATACTAGTAGACAGAGAGGACTTTGCTTTGGATTTAGTTCTTGTGCTTTGAGTACTTTATAGTGTAAGGCATCTCTCGGACTCTCTGTTCTTTTTTGTTTTATTCTTACATTTGGAGGAAGACAGCAAAGTTCTGCTCTATATCCATCACTGGGTGTTTTTCTGTGGACATGAATGATGTTTCTGCAGAAATCTACATGTAAACTTTCAATCTGGTGTTTGTCCCAGGTATCATGACCATAACTGTTAAGGGAGCCCCAGAACTCACTTCCATATAAGGTAATGGGTTGAATTACAATATCAAATATCTTTATCCAAATTCTGATTGGAATGTTAATCTTGAATATAAACATTTGTATGACCTTCATTGACCTACGGGTTTGTGTAAGTAATGCTTTAATTGCCGAATTGAAAATCAAAGAAGGGGTTAAGACCAGGCCCAGATAGGTGCTCTGTGAGGTGTGCTGAATTGTGGTGTTGTTGAGCGCAAATATGTGTCTCGTTTTCATGATTTCTGGATTTTATTTCTGAAATATCATTATTTTAGTTTTTTGGATGTTGATTTTTAGGGCCCAATCATGGCAATATTGATTTAAGGTGTCCCGACTGTTATGGAGACCTTCTGGCGTCTTAGACAGAATTAAAAGGTCATCTGCATACAGTAAATATTTGACCTGAGTGTCATAAAGCACAATTCCTGGGCATTCAGAGCAGTTCAGCAGTTCATTCATATAAATGTTAAATAAAGTGGGGCTAAGAGAGCAGCTTTGTCTTATTCCACATTGTTGGGGAAAGTATTCTGGGTTTTTTTGCCCAATCTTTACTGCACAATTACTGTGTGTGTACTTATGTTTAATTAGGTCATATAGCTTACCTCCTATGCCACTGTGAATGATTTTATAATGTAACGCTTGATGCCAAATTGTGTCAAAATTATTGTTAAAATCTACAAAACCCTCTTTTTTTGGTGAATGTGCTTATTTATTATTGTTTGTCATTTATATATATATATATATATATATATATATATATATATATATATATATATATATATATATATATATATATATTCAGTGTTATGATGTTTAGGGAAGAAGCAGATGACATTGTGTTGTTTTATGAAGGAAGTCATTCTCGAGTTAATGATGGAGCAGAACACTTTTCCCAGGTGGTTACACCGATCCCCCTGTAGTTATTGGAATCTATTTTGCCTCAAATGTATGCCAAGACTTCCTCTTCCTACGCAATATGGTATAACCAAGCAACGGTTGTCAGAATAAGAAACTAAGTACACACAATTTGTGAATTCTTACATGAGGGTTATTATTAATACATTTGGCTGAATCACAGCCAAAATTGAACATTTGATGTACGTGCTCTTCATACTACCCTATACAAATAGTATCCTCAACAAATATCAAAGGACCATTTAAATCATAATCCATGTTTTAAGAAATTTGACAAGTGGTTGGAAAGGAGAGCTTTTGTGATCTCAGGAAAAAAAACAAAAAACATTTCAATAAGTGCGATTACATGAATGATCTTACACTGATTATGCTTAATAAGCCCACAACGTGTGTGGTCATGTAAACACCTTGATCTGCTTTTCTTTATCATAAACAGTTCAACCAAAATAGATTTTTGCGCATTACCCCAAATTTGTGTTGAATGTAAACACCTGTTATCTGTGTTCTTACCGGCTTTTCCAATGTGCATAAGTGTTGTGAGGTTTTGACGTCAAAAGCAGAAAATTATCCAATGATTTCAAATCTCATGTAAACCCGGCTTTCATTAACTCTTAACTCTAAGTGATAAAAATAGACTTTTTTACATAAGCATTGCAATAACCCATGTTTTAATGCTAATGTGATTGCAAAAGAGAATGGCAAAATCTGAATAAACTGACTGGTTTCTATAAAATGTTCCATTTTCAAGTGTTGTTTCTTTAAATTATTTAGACCTAATTTGTGCTCAGATAGCCGCCTATGTTCAGATTCATGCCAGATTTGGCAAGACAATTTCACAGAGGATGCCAGAAACCCACTGTTGCCCTAATGTGTGTTTTCAGGCGTGGGAAGTCTATCTTACTCCCTGTACCATGTCTTCTTTACAGTGTCCGCTCAAAGAATTTTAGTCATGGGAAGTCTGTAGGAAGTGTTTTATGTAGGGTAAGGAATCAGTGCTGTTTGAATGGGGACTAAACTTTAATGCTTTGTGTGCTGAATTCCGGATATACAGTTCTTGTGAAGTTTTGTGAGCTGATCCCTTTTAAATTTCCTCTTCTGGTTTGTTGCCGGACAAAGAGTAATAACATTTGTCCAATTGTATTTACATTCTCTTGTCTTGTCTCATTTATTTTGTATTTTTTTTTATATCTTTTGAAGTTAATCAAATCAAGACTGTGAGTAGCAGCAGAGTATGAAACCTCACAGGGCTCAACACTAAGGATTTTTTCTACTGGCCCAGTCGGGCCAGTGCTTCAGATTTTTACTGGACCTGCCAAAATTTTCACTGGCCCAAAAACAAAAATGATAAATAGCTGTTTTTACAATCATGGCTTTAAAAATGTGTCCGAAGATAATAATTTTTTACATATATTATATTTTTAAGACAATGTTCCCCCAAACTGAATCACCAATGTGTGGATTACTGCATTTCACCAACATGTAAAAATGAAAAATGTGGGGATTCCGCACACTGTGAAGTGAACACCGAATGTGCAGGGATTTCTTAAAATGTTGCGTAAGACGTGCAATTCTGATACAAAATGTATTAAGTGGGTTTTTTTCCTTCATATTGGTATATTCAACATATTGGTAATAGCTGCTGCTAAGACCCTTGGAAAAGAGCGAGGACAGTGCTAGGAGAGTGCACTCGGTGTCTGCACGATCTTGTGGGTGCACACAACTGTGACTTGGTGCGTCCAATATATTATGCATTTGCGCGTCTTTGCGAGATAAATATGCTCGCTCCTCGGTTAGAACACTTTGTTCACTCTGTGTAATTGTTGTGCTCTCTCACTTGTTTTCTTGCACTAATGTTATAAATGCAGTACGGGCCGGATCGGGCAAGTAACAGTTCTATCAACTGGCCCGAAGCGCTCTCACACTGGCCACGGGCCATCAGGCAGTCCTATTTGTCAAGCCCTGTGTCATTTTAACCAACACAAAAAAAATCAACACATCTACATTTAAATCACATCTTTTGAGCTCTTGTTTCTATATGTCTGCATTACAGCTGTGGTTTTACACACAATAGGATCTCCTACATTTTAAATTTGGTCTTTGTACAAGCTCCATTTTACAATAGACTGGTGGACCCAGACTGCATTTCCTGCTATACGTTTACTGTGAAATAAATCCTTTGTACACATTAAATCCAGCTAGATAGTTATCCATTTTTTGGACACTTTCTGGCTAGCTTTTTCGGTTCAGAGATAGAATATCTTTTTGGGGTGGAGCCACATAAAACAGAAATTATGAATCGAGCATCTTGGGATTATGGCGAAACGCAACATGCTTTGACCAAACTATCTCTCTCCCAATACAATATATAACGGTCAGAGAGGAATCACCCCGGCCCCATTTAGTTTAACCAGCCCCATGCCTCAAACCAACAACAGTGTAATCTGACCCCCAGCCTTGCACATTTCTTTAAGCCTTACCATATGTTTTATCTTACCCCTACCCATAACTTTCTTTTCCTCTCTGTTTGATTTGGGGATGTCCTGACCATCTCTCTTATGTCTAGCTCTGAGTTGATGATGTTACAGACTGTACATATTGTCTTGTTGAAAGCCCTCTGTACTGGAAGACCTTTCCATTGCAAAACAGAAGCTGAGTTTCCTTAAAGTCACTCCTGGTTTGGCCAAGATTCTTGACCTGGATATGCACTGTACCGGTAAGCCTGCCCCTGAACTCTCTTTTTTGCTCTTTTTAATTCTCTGTTTGTGCAGAGGGCTTGCGTGTGTGCACATGACCCATGCCCTTCCAACATTTTTAACTACTTTTAGCGGAGAACACGGAGCGATGGGTTTTAGTGGTTTCTTGCTGCCCTCGCTCCCGCCCTCCCTTCTTTTGTGGTGTTTGGACTCCAACTCTTCAGACTCCTCATGGTTCTTGTTAAAGTTTGAGCCAGCGGTTTCTCTGAAGCTCAGCAGAGCAACCAAACCACCGTCTAAGTCTTCTCCTCCCCATTCACTGACAACCACAAACTGCTCCAAAGGAGAAAAGAAGCAGGGCTGCGATTTGAGGCACACATTTTCCAACTGTATGGACCCTAAAACGGACAGCTCAGACTCCTCTTTCTCACCGTTCCTCCGTGGTACCGGACCTCTGCTGTAGGCGCAGGAAACCACTGGTTTGGATTATGGATTTTGCTTCTACAGTCAGGAAGGCGTGTGCCGGGACCAGAGCCAGGTGCACGTGGCAGAGAAGGAAACGGTCACGTCCTTATGACCGGACAGGACGATGTGGCTTAGGAGCAACGCAATCAAGTCGGACCTCCTCGCTCCTCAGGCAGTGGATGTCACATTTTTGCTGTACATCTCGGGCCTGTACCTCCAGTTTGAGCCTCTCAGATCAATCCCTTCTACAGTCAGGATGCTGCACCAGTCCCAGAGGTGCACAAGGTACTGTTGGAGATGGAGGAGGTGGACAGAGAGAGGTGTATGTAGAGGACGTTTGGGCGGGAGAAGTAGAAGACGACGAGGAAGGTGAAGGTGAAGATGAAGGTGAGGATGAGGAGGAAGAAGATGATAATGAAGAAGAAGAGGAGCACAGTGAGGAAGAGAAAGGTGAGTATCCCAAAATGCAGGTATCTTGAAATGAACCACAAAGGTGTGGATATAGATGGTGGAAAATAACAATAATGGATGGAATCCACCAAAAGAGATGGAGACGTGAACTAGTTACAGAGAGGCATCAGACCAAGGGGCTGTTCACACAGGACATGTTCTTGAATGTTTTTGAGACAAGTTTTTAATGGGATAGTTCACCCAAAAATCATGTACTTGCCCTCATGATGTTCCAAACCAATATGACTTCTATTGTTCTTTGAAAATCACAAAGATTTGAAGCAGAATGTTAGCCTAAGTCACCATTCACTTTAAATTGATCTATTTTCCATATACTGAAATAAAATGGTGACTGATGCCATTTCCACACTAATACGTATTTACTTTACTGTGTTTACATGCCTCATCTACACTAGAATGCCTCTTTCCTCCACCTAAAGTAGAAGAGCATTTTGAAAATGCAAAGATAATTTTTTAACTATTCCTTTAAAAGTTTAACTTATTTTAACAAGCAAAAAAAACTTCCACAGTGTCTCAGAAATGCACTGCTCAGGACACGAAACAATGACTGATTAAAAAAACAAGACTCAATGCAACGGTCAAAGACATTCCTGAAACATATGTTTTCATTGACCAACAATTAAAAAATAGCTCAGTGAAACAGAAGAACCCTTCCTGTGTGAACAGCCCCTAAGATGACAAAAGAAGATGATTTGTTGCTCAGAAACTTGAATGCCAATCACTCTAGCCTTACTCCCTTCCTCAATAACACTCGTGTCAATGCTTCACCTTTGATGCATGGAAATGCGACAATTCCACATAGGCAGTATGTCAATTAGAGTGATTGAGATGTACTGGAGACCTGCATGGGGTGTAATCTGTCTCGATTCGAGGAGATTTCAGAGTAGATCAGATGTATGCATGGCTATGGTGTAAAAGGTGTGAGTTTGTGGAAAGGAGAGATGAAGCGATCAGGCGCCAACATGCCTATCAGAAGGCTGGTTCACTCATTCATCCATTAGAAGATGCAAACAATCATCAGTAACAAATACTGTGGTGTGATCACATGGTTAACGGTGTACAATTGTTTTACCATTTTACAGCTGTGGATTGTTTAATGTTGTGAATTCAAACCCACATGACTTTCCTCTGTTGAACACAAAAGGATAGTTAAGTAGAATGCCTCAATCACAATTCACTTTTATAGTATGGAAAAAGATGCAATGAAAGCGAAAGTTGATAAAGACTACAATTCTGCTTAACACCTCTTTTTGTGTTACACAGAAGGAGATCATATTGGGTTTGGTACAACGTGAGAATGAACAGGCCTCATAGATTTATGTCTGTACAAGTGAACAATAAAAAGGAATTTTCCAATTGATCTCAATGTAATAGTTTTACAAGATAATCGGGAAACCAGTATGGATTAGCTGTCTCAAACGCCCACTTCCAGTATATTCTGGAATGGAGACTTGAATGTTTCCACTCATTTGATACTGCAGTGCCTAAATTGTCTCACAATGACAGACCAGCTCTTGTTCTGGCATATTTTATTTTAGCCAAGAGTTTGTTTGTGAGGGCCTTTGTTGCTCTTTTTTTTTTTAACCACCAGCACAGCCGGTCCACAGCTTGCAACTTGGCTTGTTAGTTGTGCCGCCCTGATCAGACAGCCACCCTGTCATCGTACAGCAGTCTTCTCCTCCCTGTGAGCCTCAGAGCTTTTCTCTGTTGACGCAAACCAGCTTTGGGGATGCTATTTTTGGACATGGGCCTTTTTTTTTGGAGTAGATTTGCTGGCGGGTGAGGGCCATCCAAATTGCACTTGGTCTCTCTCTCTCTCTCTCTCTCTCTCTCTCTCTCTCTCTCTCTCTCTCTCTCTCTCTCTCTCTCTCTCTTCTCAAATCCATGTAGTTTATCAGTGTTTTTGTGTGTTCGCTTAAAAAAGGAGATCCAAACGAAATGCCATTTGACTATTTATGAAGAATTACTTATTAGTGATGCTTTCGAATGATACAATTACTTATACCCAGTGTCGACATAGAGTACCATTTTTCTTTTTCCTGGTTATTTTCACAGATCGTCTCGTAAAAGTGCTTTAATGAAAGAAAACCTGTCCTTTTTTGCAAAATGAATTAACACAGTTAATGTCACACATTTCTTTTGCACACGTGGCTATTGTGCAAAATGCTGAAAAACCAGCAAGACATGGCGCAACTTACACATACAGTAGGTCTGCCCAGGGCATGTTTACATAAGAGTACAATTGTTAGTGCGGACAGATGCAAAAATGCATTCAGAGATTGAACGGCCCTATGACTTTCTTTCTTCCATGGAACACAAAAAGAGATGTGAAGCAGAATGTTAGTGTCAGTCACCACTTTCATTGTAAAATATTGGACAACAAATGCAATGAAATTGAATGGTGACTGAGGCTAACATTCTGCCTAACATCTCCTTTTTTTTGTTCCACGGAAGAAAGGAAGTCAAACAGGTTTAAAACAACATGAGGGTAATGAGTAATTACAACATGAGTAAATGATGATCCATTATTCCTATTTGGGTGAACTGTCCCTTTAACAGAGTAGTGTATTTCAGGCATAGCTGTTATGTTTGTCTGAGAAAGAACTCCACTGTGTCCTACTGCAATACAGTCACAGTAGGCCAACTGTAGTTTAATGGGGCAGGTATGCAGTCTTTCAGTAGAAATTCCTGTGTCAGAGGCAATGGAATGATATTTGAGTTATTAGATTAACTGGTCCTTGCCTCTCCCTGCAACCCTGTCATTAGGCATTGAATGATTCAGTTTTTCGCTGAGTTTTATATTCTCTGCTATGCAAGCAGATTTTTGCATGTGCGGTTTGTTACAGGCTATGTATCACTGCTTGCCTTTATACTGCACTTATTTCGGCTCAGATTTTAAAAGCCCAGTAGTGCATATTAAGGGCTATAAGTCAAACCTTTGACACTGGACCAATCAGCACATCTGTCACTGTAACCTCTGATGCAGCTCTACAGGTTTTACAAGAGGCAGGCACATGACAAATGACGATGAGGTTTAAACCCCTTGTGGTGCTGATGTTTTTTGCTCTCGTGAAAGCACAAACAGATCATTTTCCAGTGGGACCGGGATCCCCCAGGGGGGTCCGAAGCAGGATGCAGAACTGATTTTGTTCCTCAGTGCTGGGGTTAAAGAGTGGAACTTTAAGCGGCTCCCATGGGGCTGCATAGATGCAAACATACAACTAAACATCTGAGCTCAGTGGTGATGTTGTTAGTGTTCTCATTTTGAATAGCATAGAGAAACGCCATGGTATCACTAGGGCTGGGTAATAGACAGTAGCTAAAGAAAATGAGGTCAATATTTTTCGATATGAATGTATTTGTTCTAAAATTACTTTTAAAAAGTGCTTTTTATGTTAAAGGAATGTTCCAGGTTCAATACAAGTTAAGCTCATTTGATAGCATTTGTGACGTTATGTGGATAACTACAAAAACTCATTTTAGATTTGTCCCTCGTTTGTTAAAAAAGCAAAAAACGTGGTTCTAGCAAAGCACTTAAAATGGACGTAAATGAGGCCAGTCCATAAACATTAAAATACAGAGTTTCAAAACATTACTTTACATTTATGCATTTGACAGACGCTTTTATCCAAAGCGACTTACAGTGCAATTATTACAGGGACAATCCCCCCGGAACAACCTGGAGTTAAGTGCCTTGCTCAAGGACACAATGGTGGTGGCCGTGGGGTTAAAACCAGCGACCTTCTGATTAGACCCCTGTGCTTTAGCCACCACTCCACTAATAAAGAAACATTGTTTTAACCAAAACCAATTATACTGAAGATGTTAAATGCAGGAAGTAAAATGCAGCAAAATGCCAAAAAAAATTCAATAAAAAAATTCAATAAAAAATGCAGTAAAAAAGGTGTGTATTCTGCACTGTTTTCCTCTAACTTCCACCTGACACAAGGGGCGAATTAAATTATTATTATTATTTTCATTTATATGCATCATCTTAATAAATACATAATAATCAACAGGAATTATTTAGGAATTATTTACTGTAACAACGTATATTTTTACAAAAAAATGTAAAACATTTTTTTTATTAAAATAGCTTATTTCGCTAACATTAAACTTACCAAATCTAATGCCTTTTTTGCTACTGAAGTTTAAATTAGAGGTATATTTACTGTAAACATATCTGACTTAACGCTTTCATACTCTAGAAAGGATTGAGAAACTAGTTCTAACGGCATGATCTTTTTATTTCTTCCTAATTATAATAAAAATCATCTCAATATTTAGGGTTCAGGTTATATTCAATATTCAACCTACCTACCACAGTGAAAGGTTTACACTAAAGGCACAATGCAGTACTATTTACATCATAAGTATTTTTGATGAATGAACCTGGTAATGTTGAAGGTTTCTAACTTTTACCACAATGTGTTGGTTTTGTGGGAGAAGATCCATATTTGATCTCAGCTGTAAAGAACCTGTTACCGTAATCATAAATCACCTTGTGTTTATCCTTTCTTTACTGTAATACAGTCTTAGTGAATCATCATTTTAGAACGGTCATATTTCCACAACCACACTGTACTAACAAAACCATTGAATATTCTTTCTTTCTTTTTTATAATTTGTAGGCCAGATAACTTTTGAGAATTTTCAAAAAGGTATATTCACCCAACGATGATGTCATTCTGCAATCATTTACACACCTTCATGACATTCCAAACCCAAATGACTTGATTATTTGATTTCTTCTGTGGAAAGGAAAAAACACACAATGCAGAATTTTCATTTTTGGCTGAATTCTCTCTTTAAATGGATGCCATTGTGGGTTGAAAGAATAGAAAACATGCTAAAGAAAAACAAACCTCAGAGACTTGTGATTTTCCACCATTCTGCTATTTTAGCTCCTGCTGGTGTCATTAGAGGGATTCAGAACTTTATTATATGTTGTCACAAGTGACATACATCTCGCCAGAGGTACAGGGAAAGAGGGAGTGATGGGAGGAATAAAGACAGGAATTTTGGTTAAAATGAATGAAAGAGACACATACTTATGCATAATCCCTAGCAAAACGTAGTTACCATGAAAACACTTTTTTAATGACTATATAGCAAGAATGATAGAACATTGAAAGACTGCGTGTTAGCTCTCTGTCATCTGAGCAAATTTCCATATGTTGACTTGTCTAAAATAGATACACGTATTTCAAAGCAGAAAACTGATTTGTAGGCTTGTTAATTTTATATGGAAAAACTATTGTTGCATGTAGTGCTTATAATAATGACTGTTTGATTTAAAAGACATTGACAATTATCTCGAAAACCTAGGCAGCATTTTTGGGCATCATAGAGGTATAGCGACTCGCCCGGTATTTCTGAGAAAGGCTGTTTTGCTTCATCTGTTTATTTTGAATACTCTGTTCAATTTGTAGTGTGAGGTGAAAGGCATGAAAAAATATAATCCTAAAAAGCTCTTTTCCCTTTGGATTTAGCCACCATTGGGACATTTCTTGTCTTTTGAAGTCTGACTAATGCACAGTCAGCTCTGATTTGACTGTGTGTGTTAACAGCACTTTCAGGGGCTTAGTCACATCACAGAGCAAAAAAATAAAATAAAATCAGAATCTGTATTTTTGTCTTGTGTTCCAGTTAAAATATATAAAAATCCTTAAAACGAGATTGATTTAACTTGCATGTCTCTCTGGAAACACGTCTTAAAGATATTAAGACTTGTTTCCAGAGATTATGTCTTGAATTAAGTTTATTTATCTCACCAAATTGGCAAATTGTTCTATTATCATTTTTGTTTTAAGCATAAATCTAACTGAACATTGTGAGGTTTAAACTTAAAACTAGAAAAAAAAATCCGAACTGATTAAGAAAATAAACTTAATTCATGATAGCTATAGTATCTGAAAACAAGTCTTACCTCACACAGTTTTGCTTCTTATGTAATTTTAATGATGTTAATTTCATTTTACTGAAGAAAAAAAAAAAATATTTATGAATTATTATTATAATTATTATTATAATGTTTTTGCTGTTTAACCTCCTGAGACATGGGCATGACTGCTGTGTGCATTTTCTATTTCCTTTTTTGATTTGATACTAGTAGCACCTAATAAACATGAAAAAAATTATCTAGAGCAAATCGTTTTCCTAAAAATGTATGTGCACATACAGTATGTGGAGAGCAGGACTAAGTTGTGAAATTTTAAATAATACCAAGCTATAGAAAGTCAGGAAAGTCAGCCAGTGGTTCAGGAAACACAATGACAATCAGTCACAGAAAGAGATTGTGAGGTGGTTTAGTTTGATGAGGTGTTTGAAAACATGTATGGGGAAATCGGTGACATTGACATTGGTGTGAACGAACTGAATTGACGCACTGAATTGACTTAAATTACTGGCAAAAATGGGCAAATTGCATTTGATTGGGGCTATTTGTAAACTGTAATACAAAATAAACCACAGGTATGGACATGCCTGCCAAGTTGTAGTCTCATGCAGTGGATAATGTGGAATTGCAAGAATGGAAAAAATCCCATTATTGAGCTGAAGTTTTACATTTTATTTCTAGGGATGAAATATGTCAGCCAAAATTACTTAGTTAACCACAGTCCTTTGGCAATACCATTGGTTAGTTAGACCTAATACCTAGTGATTATACCTAATTATGAAAAAGATAGCCCTAGCTCTAAAATCTGATTGGATGAATCACATTCAAAGCAATTCAGTAGCTGATAAATTCACACCAGTGATCGCACATCAGTTGCGTTATGTAGACCATATTACAGTAGTGCCATATTTGAATTTTGATGTGAATGAAAATGAGACTTTGATTGATAGACTTACAATCTCTTCAATCAGGGGTGGACTGGGACTAAAAAATGGCCCTGGACTTTCTGGCCCAGAGCGGCCCACCAAACCCGACCCACAACACACCAAACCATAACACACTGACTCATTGATTTCTTTTTCCAGCTCATTTTCAAATTTGTGTGTTGAAAAAAGGACTAAAAGAGTAGCCGTTCTAATGACTGCTAGTCATGATAACCGGCTCCACCAGTGCAAAAATTGTCATAACTTAAAAACATATAAAACCACGGTAAATGTTATGAGTGGATTTTTTTTAGAGAAAGCACTACAATTGTGCACTTTATAGCTCAGACAAATAACATGTCAGGTGCTGTGACAAGTCAGCATTTCTTCAAAATTTTTAAAGATCTTAATCACCTTTCAACTTTTTTCTAGAAGTGCAAATAAACAATTTTCTATGACATTGTTGAAACAATAAGAATAATAAAATATTATATGTATTATGTGTATATAGCTATACAAGAACATAAAATGTTGTTTAAAATATTTAGATGAAGAAAGTGTCATAGCAGGACTGATGATAATGCTTAAAATGTCATGTCAATTACTCACATCACTGTGTAAATGTTTATTTTTTTTAAATCAATGAAAACAAAGTTGGCCAGAATATGTACATATATAAATCTAAACAAATATAAATATATGTTAAACAAAAAATAAAAAAATAAATCAAATAAACATACCTCTGAATGTGTAGATCATTGCAGATATTTTGCATATTAATTGATAATTTTCACTCTATTTGAGTTTGTTGCGTCTTTATAACTGCAGTGTTTTAATTCCTCCAGATTATTCTATAAAAGTGAAAATCCTTATGCTTTGACAAGTGCTATTTCTTCTCTCCTTTAAAAAAGTAAGACTCAAATAGCCACAAAGTAATATTTTTCATGACTTATTTTCTGCATTTTTATCACATGACTTATTTTCTGCATTTTTATCAAGCGTGAGCATTATTCAGCAAGCCGCACTTCAGCTCCTAGTAATTATTTGCGGTATGAATAAATTATGTAGATAACTATGTTCTGCTCATAGCTTTACTGATTGCTGATTTTAATTACACTGCATTTGTTGTAACTTGCTGTCATTTATCATTTTGTGATTATTCAGAGCTCATCTATTATAATTAATTTGTTGTTGTTTTTTGTCACCATTATTGTGATTTGCATGTCAAATAATCAGGTCTATGTGAGGTAGAGAAATAACGCGCACATATGGATGTGTGCTCTGAAGTGTAGGTAATTTCAAAACAAAAGACATAAAAAAAAAAAATCAAAATTAAAGCCCTTGTATTGGCTTTAACTTACAGAGTTTATTGAATCTGTAATTGGGTCTGCGTGGGCAATTTGGAGCCCAGGGCTGCCGGCTATATTGCCTTTAGGATGGGCCGTTACTTGCACAGCAGCGGGCTGACCCAAATTACCCAGAGGCCCACCGGGGAAAATGCCCAGTGCTTATTCAAGCTTTGAGTCATGCCAAAAACACTCCTTAACTATAGTGAAATCACTGTAACGAATTGCCCCAATTGGCTAATTTTTATATTTTACTCTGTATTTCTAACCATGGTTCTATTCCTCTCACAGGAGATGAGAGTCAGGATCTGGGTCCTCCTCCATCCGTGAACGAGGCAGCCAACACTCTGATGACGCGGCTGGGATTCCTGCTCGGAGACAAAGTGAACGAAGGGCCTGCTGGAGCACAGTACAGTATGGATGAACAAGATGATCCCCAGGTTTGAATCATACACAAACACACTCAACATATTCCATCCCATGTGATGCTTCCAGCCTCCACCTATTTTTTCCAATCTGTATCTCTTTGAGGTCTGTCTAGCATTCCGCTGGTTAAAAACAGAGGCATTTTATTCCCTCTTATTTGGTCATAGTTAAATTTGATCTCATTGATCTGACACATGCTGTAGTTGAGCCCAGGAATGTATTCCAGAAACACAAAACTCCTGTAGTCCACTGCTGGGCAGAGCTACTTTGATATTTCCACTGAGCTATTTTAGTGGCTAATCCCTGCTGGTCACCAAAAGGGCAAAAAGGGTTTGTCAAATTTATAGCCGACTTCTCTCACACATGCCAAATCCTGAATTGGACACAAATGTATAGATTGAGCTATTTAGACATATTTGGGAAGTTATTGAGTCCATGATCTGATTTTAAGATGCTGGTTCATAGTGAAAAGAAATGTGAAGTATTATTATTTTTCAGAGATTTTCAGTCTTTCCACAAGGGAAACTTTTAACATCATAGTAGACGTTTTCAATAAAAAAAAGAAACACTTCATACTGTGAGTTTAACTATTACTTTTAAAAAGAGGATTTTGTCATGATTGACCAACCCATCATGTCCTTCCACACCCGAATATATAGCTCTCACATTTTATTTGTGAATGCATATACTGTATTCAAACAGAAAGACATAGACTAGCAAAATGTTTGATGTTATTGACACTAAACGCCATGGGATTTTGTGTGTCTCATAGCCAAATGTGATGCAGCAAGTTTGAATCTGATTTTCAGTAAATAACAATCTGTTCATTACCCAAAGTTAATGTATTGCTTCGGACTTGGACTATTGTACATGAGCTGTACAGATGTTGAGCAAGGAAATGTATTTTCATTTCCTAATTATTTAATTTCCAATCTACAGAACAGTTGAAGTCAGAAGTTTACATACGCATTAGCCAAATACATTTAAACTCAGTTTTTCACAATTCCTGACATTTAATCATAGAAAACATTCCCTGTCTTAGGTCAGTTAGGATCACTATTTAAAACATTTGAAATGTCAGAATAATAGTAGAGAGAATGATTTATTTCAGCTTTTATTTCTTTCATCACATTCCCAGTGGTTCAGAAGTTTACATACACTTTGTTAGTAGTTTGGTAGCATTGCCTTTACATTGTTTAACTTGGGTAAAATGTTTTGGGAAGCCTTCCACAAGCTTCTCACAATAAGTTGATGGAATTTTGGCCCATTCCTCCATACAGAACTCGTGTAAAAGAGTCAGTTTTGTAGGCCTCCTTGCTCACACATTCTTTTTCAGTTCTGCCCACAAATTCTATCAGATTGTTGCTTCAATATATCCACATAATTTTCCTTCCTCATGATGCCTCATGATTCACGGTTGGGATGGTGTTCTTTGGCTTGCAAGCCTCACCCCTTATACTCCAAACAAAACGATGGCCATTATGGCCAAACGGTTACATTTGTTTCATTAGACCATAGGACATTTCTCCAAAATGTAAGATCTTTTGTCCCCATGTGCACTTGCAAACTGTAATCTGACTTTTGTATGGTGGTTTTGGAGCAGTGGTTTCTTCCTTGCTCAGCAGACTTGTGTTACTGTGGATATAGATACTTGTCTACCTGTTTTTCTCCAGCATCTTCACAAGGTCCTTTGCTGTTGTTCTGGGATTGATTTTCACTTTTTGCACCAAACTACGTTCATCTCTATGAGACAGAATGCGTTGACAGAGGGCTATCTTTTTAACTATATGTGTGCTGTCTTCAAACAGCTCAGGTACCCTCAGGGCGATGTCGAAGACTCATCCCAATTTTCATTCAAATCCGACAAAGCGTTCAAAAAATTTTTCTTTTTTAAATAATATTCAAAATGGCGGAGATCCAATATAGCTGATATCAAACACAACTGAAAGAAAGAACAGTCCAAATACAATGTTCATTGCAACTTATAAATTGTTTTCAACTTGCCTCGTACCTTTCGATTGCCACGGCACACAGGTACATTGCACATACCACAGCACTATGAACCCATAAGCTGTAAAAGTGCAAAAGAGCCTGAGAGAAGTGCTGAGCGTCAGGAGGTTTTAACTAAAATAATAATAAATACATTTTGAAATTTCTCTCTGCATTTTCTGAAAACTTAGAATAAGGACACAATGATAAACCAAAAGTTTTGCTAAAATTGAATAAGTATTTTGACCACTATGTAGAGGTGTCTCCAAACTGCTCAGGTATCCTCAGAACATGATGTTAATGAAGCATAAACATTTTCAACAGCTGTAAAAATTTAAATTAAGTGAATTTTATCTGTGCATTTCGGTCTGGAGATTATATTGAGCCATTGTTTGGGAAAATCAAACTAAGTTTAAAGGATGCGTAAGGTTTAAACTGTAAACTTCATAATCCAAGATGGTGGCCACTGTATTGGGCAGAGTTTTAATGTAAGGTATCCATTGGAATCACCAGGAGGAGAAAAGAAAATTATTATGTCTATGATATGGCCAAAAGAAAAGTTAATTTTTGACATGGTGGTGGCGCTATAGAGTATGTCCTAGAGACCCCAAATTTAGTATGGGGGATAATCATGGCCACCCCTATCAGTGTACCAAATGTAATCATTTTCCTACGTACAGTTTTATGGGCTGCCATAGACTCCCAGCCAGAATAATAATAATTATAATATGGAAAATTAACAAATGCATAGGGGCTACAGCCTCTTCAATTTTTGGCCTCTAATAATTACAAATAAATCACCATTGTAATGCATTACAAATAAATAATGTTAAATCCTCACTGGAATAAAAACAAGCAATATTTACAAACAAATCACCACTGGAATATATTGCAAAAATACAATATTTACAAATATTAGTAGTTTGATTGTATGAACTTAATTGACAGGAGCTTCTGTCTAAACCAGGGTTCCCCAATTAATTTTGACCAAGGGACACATTTTGTCAACAATACAAAGTCAAGGGCCACGGTCGTCAATGTAATGACAGCTTTTTGGTGCTGCTGCTATTTTTATTATTATTAATATACAATATTACAATAATTATTATACAATAATGTTGTTTTTATTATTAAAATAGTCACACATAAATATTCAGATTTTTATTAGTGGCCTGTTTTATTTATTCAAACAATTATGTATACAGATACACAAAACTACACAACTTTGCCTGCTGAAAAAAAAAATACCTTTAATGAACAATCTTTTTCTTATGTTTTCTTATCAATTATTTTTATTATTTAATCTTTGCATCATATTTTTTTCTGTACTATGCTATTCTTATTGTGCACTATTCCATGAGTATTTGTATCACAGTACTTTGTGTTATATTATCCAGGCATTATAAAAAGAGTAGTTGGCTTTGGAAATCCATTTGGAATATACTCATATAGCAAAATACATGTACAAATATAAATAGGACGTATATTTAGGCAACAGCGCTCTTTACTCATCTCACTTGCATAAAAACAGATTATATACTCCTCAGAATGCATCAACACCATAGAAAGAATTTAATGAAATCGTTATGCCAAATTAGGTATAGAAATGCTTTAACAGAGTTCAATATACTCATCTCTAGCATTGACAGCTGGGCAGGGAAGGAGACTGGTATAAATGTTTGTAGAACAAACATTGTTCTAAAACTTTTTAATGCACCCTGTGTATAGACCTTTCATCGGAATTTTGTCTCGCAAAATCATCACGGATTTGGTGTGAGAAGGCCAAACATTTGTCTCTCCGCCTATTGAGGAACCATCCACTGGCCAACTGAACTTCATCTTTGACATATTCAACTGCATGATGTCATTAATGTGGCCTCCACCGCAGACATAAGTGCTAAGAGCCATACATGAACCTTCATAACCACTTATTTTTTCCATTCCTCTTCCTCTCTCTTTTCTACTCTCCCTGTACTATTTTCTTGCAACTCTTTAATTAGCATTCTTTTTGTCTGGTTATGTTTCTGTCTGGTTATGTTTCTCACTCTCCCCCATCGCTAGTACCACTGGGCTAAATGTTCCATCATCCTATTCGTGTTTTTTTATACATGTCTTGTAGCCAGCCACAGTGTGCAAACACTTAGCACACATTAAAAACACACATTTCTCTACTCTTTGCTTTAGGTTATGAGTAGAGAATTCAAAGTTCTGTCATTCGTATACCATAAAGTGAACAACAATGTATTAAATTACATAATATTGAGTCACAGTGGAAAAATTGTTTATGTCAGCCCATGCCATAAAAAGAGATAATTCCACATGAGTCTGCGGCCCTCAGCAGAAATATGGGACAGCAGTGTATCATTAAATACCAGTCAGCAAATTTCCATTTTTGTGGCCATTTTTGTATGTGGAAGCAGGGTTCCCACGTGTACTGGAAAACCTGGAATTTTGCAATGCAGTTTTGTAGTCATGGAAAAGTCATGGAAAATCAGAAAAATACCCAAATGTCCTGGAAAATAATAATTTGTCCTGGAAAATATTTCCGTATAATAAAACAGTTTGACTGTGTTGCTAGCAAGATTTCTGTTACATGTACAAAAATGTGGTAATGATCGGGACTCAGAATAGGAGTCTATACACACATTTGTGTCATTTAGTCACTGTTTGCGGCTGTGCATTGTGAAACAACATCAATGGTTAAGGGGAGACTTACAGTATTGCTGCGTCTGAACATTATGTACATTTTATGAAGGACGCACTTATCTGCCGGCAAAACAGTACATTATTTTTGCAAAGCGCTGCTTGACGCTGGCATTGAGTGGAGCATTGATGCCTCGATTCAACTCATGTGAAATGTGCTTAACAATGACAAAATTACTTTTATTGAAACGTAAAATGATTATTATTTGGCTATTACTGTCGTCGTCTTTTCTGATAAAAGTCATGTTCAGCGCTTTAAATACTGTAGGAAAATGATACAGTAGATCTGCTTTGTTCTTATAATGCTTAGTAGATTTGATATGCAAAATAATAATGGAGAAGGTAAGGACATTTTTGATGTTCATTATTATTATTATTAGACTGTTATTGTTGTTGTTTTTTTTTTGGGATGAAAAGTCATGTTCGGCAGTTCACAAACTGAACTGAAATTATAGATCTGCTTTGTTCTTATAATGCTTAAATACTATAAAGTCTCTTGGCAGATTTCGGTGGTGAACATCTCAAAATGATTCAATGACTCACTCATCTCCAGAAGTGGTCACTAAACTTGTCAATTAATGAAACTGAACTAATTTGTGAAAGAGTAGCAAGCCACACCAAAATACCCTTTATTTTTGCAGCTAATTCTGCACTTTATATAACAATGACATTCGGACCACTGATTCATTTTTTTTGTTTGTTTTTGTTTTTTTTAAGCCGAATGTCATGGAATATGACCTATATGGACGAAAATGAATATTTGAATGTACAAATAATCAAATTAAAATTGTGATATGTCCTAGTGTAGTAAGTAAACTAAAAAGGTCTCTGATTTAATTGAATAAATAAATAATCTGTATGTGATGCCCACTTCAAAACTTTTTTTTTAATGTTCTATACTACCATACAACTCTCACTGTTTCAGCCGTATGGCCAAGTCTAGCCATGTCATTTATTAAACTCTCCCTCTCTCTTCTGATCTTCAGGGCATCCCCATGACTCAAAGGATAAGCCCTTGCTCTAGCTTAGCTAGCAGCACAGCTTCACCCCCTCCTGGCAGCCCCTGCTCAACATTGCCTGCTGGAGCACCAGGTAACATGGGCACCCGTGACTGCGCTTATGGGTCCATCACTAGTCCCACCTCCACTCTGGAGAGCCGAGACAGCGGCATTATAGGTGAGACAAAATGCTCCTCATTGATGTAGGAGAACTTTGCAGTCTTTTCGTGATAACAAATATAGGCTAGTCTATATTATTTGAAATGGAAAATAAATGTATTGAAAATCCTTGCTGAAAAAGTTAATTCACAACATGAAGAGGTTAAAACATCTAGTCCTACTCCAAGTACACAATATTAGTTCCTAGTCTGAGACTACAGTAGACTTAAGCCGCGTCCGCACTAATGTGTTTTCAGTTGGAGATGCACTGATTTTGGTACATTTATGCCTCTCATCCACACTGGAATGCTGTTTTCCTCCAATGAAAACTATTTTCAGAAATGGTCTCTAGTACCACTTACAATGGAAAACAATGACAGAAAGAAACTTAAAATTGAGTTTTCAACCATAAATTTACTAGTGGGGATGTGGCCTCAGTCTAAACTTGGGTAGAATTTGTTTGTCACAAAGCCAATATGGCAAGATTTAGTGCAGTTGTTTGGACAAATTAATGTCCAATAAAACATACGTACTGAAATATTTTGCCTAAACAACGAACGTAATTGCGATTCGAAAGGGTTTCCTTTCAAAATGTCTCATCTCTTGTTTTGTTATTTTGTGGTTTTTGTGGGGGGTTCATTTCATGTTTTGTTTGGTTTCGTTTTGTTTTGTTCGAAAGGGTTTCATTAAAACTTTCTCATCTCTCTCTCTCTCTTGCAGCAACACTCACAAGTTACTCTGAGAATGCTGAACATGGTAAACACTGCGAGAGTTCACGGGGCAGTCTGAAACTGTGGCAGGCTCAAAAGTCAATGGGGACAGACTCTTTTCTGTATCGCGTTGATGAAAACATGGCTGCCTCCACATACAGCCTCAACAAAATCCCGGAAAGGAGTCTGGAACATTCTGTCTCTCACTCTGCTCACTCCATCCCCCTCTACCTCATGCCCCGCCCCAATTCTGTGGCTGGTAAGTCTATGCACCTGCCTTATTTCCATTGGACAGTGTAACTTTTGTTTGTAATGGAAAACTAGCACACTACTTTCTGTGCACTATAAACTGGTATACTACCTACTTTAAAAAAAAATAAAAAGGTAGTATGTGAGACAGTATGCAGCATGCAATGGTAATTGTGAGCTACAATGCTACATTGTTGTCAGATGACTTCATTACATCATTTACGTCGATTCCAACTTGCATGACTGACTTTCTTCTGTGCGATATGATGTCTGTTTGTCCATACAATGCAAGTGAATGGTGAACAAACTTTCAAGATTAAAAAGAACATAAAGCCACATCAACCATCAAAATGGGGGAAAATGTGATCTCAGTGTTTTCGTCCGTGGCATGATTGGTTGGTGCCTGACGAGCTGGTTTGAGTATTTCTATAACTGCTGATCACCTGGAACAGGTCAACAGAGAATGTCCAGACTGGTTTGAGGTGACCGAAAGGCTAAGGTAACTCCGATAACCCCTCTGTTCAATTTTAGTGAGCAGAATAGCTTTTCAGAATGCACAACATGCTGGACCCTGAGGCGGAATCTGCTACACAGCAGAAGACAACTTCAGGGCTCACTTTATTAGGACCATAGTGTTCCTAATAAAGTGCTCAGTTAGTGTATATTGTATTGTAGGCCTATTTCCAGTGTAAAATAATACAGTAGTATGGTAGTATGCCATATCGAACAAACCATATGGCTCACAATTTGGGCTTTTTTGAGTACCCGACATGATCTGCTTCTTTAATTTCTGGAACTGAATGAGTATATTAGATATAATATAGATATTTACAGGTAATTTAAAAAAAAACCCTTAGTAGTATTTTTAATCAGGATTTAATTTATATTTAGTACTAATCAGTTGTTATTCAATATCAAACAAATAAACCTCAGTATTTTGCTGGGTTGGTCAAGACATCAGTCCAGCATTCAAATCCTGTCAAGCACAAAAACACATTCATCTCTCACTGTGTGTTAATATTTGAAGTCAGCTCTTTGTAAAACCAGTTCAGCAGTTGGTCTTTGAACATGTCTACTCACTGAATGCAGAAACCTAGAGACAGGAAATATCCCATATAATCCAGACCCTAAAAGTCAACAGAAACGTGTATCCAATTCCCTTAAAATGTCAAGGTCAGTCAAAGCTCTTAGTGATTACTGTGAATGCAACAGAAGTGGCCCTCTTCCCAGCTTTATGGGCCATTTAACCGCCATTTGAGGTCCGGGCTCCTGATGCCGCCCTGTTACAACGTAAGGGCATCTATGAAGGATTTGTGATTTGAGCTACTGGTTTTGGTTCCACATGTGAGCAAATACCTCAATCTACACTTAGTAGTAGCTCACTCTTTCCCATTTTAAGATGTGTTATGAAGGGTTTTTGTTAAGTTTAAATGTCAGAATAAGGGGTTTGGAGACTGGATGAAAATGCCAAGATATGGTCAAGCACAATTTTTATAGACTTAATAGTTAATGCTATTCTTTATTTAGGGATACATAATATATTGGTGGCCATATCGTTATCTGGCAGTATTAGTTTTCTTTTGAAGTTAACGGGCGCTATAAATTGATTATAAACTATATTGGTTATCTTTCATCGTAGGCCATCATTTCTGAATCGGTACATCCACATTTATGTTGAGTCAGGAGAGTATTTTTTGTTTGTTTGTTTGTTTGTTTGTTTGTTTGTTTGTTTGTTTGTTGGTATTTTTTTTTTATTCTTTTTGTTTTGACCACTTCATCAGTTATCATCATAACAAAAATAATTATTGTCTATTGTTTTCTGCCAACATTTCTATATTAGTGCATCCCTATTCATGATGAATCAGGAGAGTAAACAAATAATGAATTGTGATAAATAGTGCAATTCTGTCCATCCTCTTTCAGTCAGTAATTGTTTGGACAAACAGGTAGCCCTGACCCAAACTCACACCATCGGTTGAGCCAATGTTGTTATGTCAGGCTGCTCAAACAAACAGAGTAGATTTGCAGCGTGTATACCGGTTTCATGGTACACCATGGTATGAAAATTGACAGTTGTCATACCATGTACATTTTCGAAGGAGTTCCCATAATACATCCGGACAGAGAATCTCACCTGCGCGTGTGCATCTCCTTTCCTCCTTGACTACCTGTCAGACTCGTCCACTTGCGCCACACACATATGCAATGGAGAAAATGTCAGAGAGAAGCGAGGCTGATATCTCCAATCTCCATTCCCTGCCGAAAAAGAACTTAAAATCAGTAGCGTGGGATTACTTTGGGTATCACAAATACAAGTTTCAATTATGATTAAGCTTTTGTTTAAACCCCTTATGTTTTCATTCTTTTAAGGGTCATTGTATCTAATGATAATAATAATAATAACTGTGCAGTATTGTATACCGTGAAAACGTGATATATTCAAAGACGCTTATTGTACCGTGAAAATCTCATACCGTTGCAACCCTAAAACAGAGCAATGTTGAAAGCGCCATATAGCCACATTGCATACAATTTTCAGGGAAATCAACCTACCAAGATCCAAAACATCAACACTAGACATGTCATCTGAAAGGTAGAACTGGTATTTGCTTTGACAATGTTTATAATGGCCTCAACCCTTTAACTTCATCTTTATTTCTGCAGAAGTGCAGCACTTTTGATATCATGCTAGCTGCTGAGGCAGTGTGTGAGATTACTGGCACAGAATTCTTTAAAAAACAAATGACTGTCATTCACTCATGATGCTGAATTCATGCTGTCATGTTTAAGCTGTTCTCTTACAGAGTGCATCTGTCTGCTTTAAAGAGCACATCTGTGATTGAAGCACCCATTTACAGCTCTCGCATAAACCAGTAGGGGAGTTACAGAAAAGGTCATGTTCTCCTGCAGGTACAGACATTATACAGATGTATCATTTTTGCCTGATGGGCAAAAGCACCCATAGACTTACATTTGAGGAGGGACCTAAGACATATTTAGGAACCTTAATAGTTTACAGACTTGAAGGTGGACCCCCCAGAAAGCTTAGCAATGTGAGTTTCCCCCGCCTATATTAATCAGTTTAATTGTCCATATTGTGTGTTTAATGTACATATGTGAGGGTGCTTGTGTGTGGATGACTCAGAAAGTGAACACAGATTTGTGAGTCTACAGGAGAACACTCATAAAAGTCCTTCTGTCTGAAAGAATAATCAAATGCTTCCTGAGCTGAGAGATCAGACAGGTTTAGAAAGGGGAAGATGTGATGCAACTAAGGGAGAGAGAGAGAAGGTGAGGGAATAAGTGGGTAGAAAAGGAAAGAGAGAGGGAAAGAAATGAAATATGTGAGGGGAGAGAGTGAGAGTAATAAAAAGCAAGAAAGGTGTGCATGCATGAGTAGGAGAGAAAATGAGAGAGAGAATGAGAGAGAGGTGAGGAGAGCACAAGAGAAGACAGACAGATAGGAGCATGGATGAACAAACGGATCATGACAGTCATTCAATTCACTCTTCTTTTGTAAAATCAACTGCTTAAAATGGCTGGTGTCTACTGCTTTCTGTTTTGGTGTGTGCTGGAAAGGGGTGTGCAGAATATGTGTAGAAGTTGCTCACACAATTTAAAATTAGTCGATAAGCTAAAAACAAATTTAAGTGTCCCTAACCCTAAGTATAAGCAATTCAACTTAGCAGACACCATCACTAACAGCACACTTTTGAAACGCCTTATTAAAATAGTATTTGAGGATTCAAACTGGCCATTTTCTATCCCAGTTTTGAGAAAGGAAGCACATGCTCTTCATCAAACATTTAGTGTAGAAGGCAGACAAGCATTCTGGACCAGGGCCATGGTGGGGCTGTAAAACAGCAGTTCAGTGATGGGGGCCAAAGTCCTTGTGGCACAGATTTAGCAGCCATAAAGCAACACTCTGATGCCAGCTAGACAGTCTGCACTGCAGATGGAGTGCATGCTGCGGAAGAAAAATACTGACAAAAAGACATTTTTGCTATCTAGAATTGATGAATTTGATACTATAGATACTCCTTACAAAAATGTACCATGATAAACATAGTTTCCACCAATAAACCATTGCTCATACTATACAGTTTGAGATTTAAGCAATCCCCAACTCATCGCACACTGATTGTGCTATGGATATGAATGGCATTTCAAATTGTGCCACTTGACTTAGACAGGTGTGTGATCATACTTAGGATTTTTACCTGGTGGATGATAAATATCATAGAGTATACAGTAGTTATAATATCACAGAGTTGTGGGTGGGCTCTTTGGACTTTTGGGCATAGCAACCTCCCAGAACACCCTAGTAATGACATAGCAATGCACTAAAAACACTCAGAACACCTAAGAAACTTCAGCAATGCCCTAGCAACCACATACCAACACGCTAAAACAATCAGAACATCTTAGAAACTGCATTACAATTCCCTGGCCATCACACAGAGCACCCTAGCAACCACAAAGCAATAAAAAAAACACAGAAAACCTTAGAAACCACATAGCAATGCCCTGGTAACCACCCAGACCAGCCTAGCAATCACTTAGCAATGCACCAGAAACACTCAGAACGCATAAGAAACTGCATAGCAATGCCCTAGCAACCACATAGTAACACAGCAAAAACACTCAGAACACCTTAGAAACTGCATAACAATTCCCTAGCAACCACTCAAAACACCCTAGAAACAACAGAGCAATGCACTAAAAACATCCAGGACATCTTAGAAACCACATAGCAATGCCTTAGCAACCATCCAGAACACCCTTGCAGCCTCATAGCAACACACTAATTAAAAACCCCATAGCAATGCCCTGGTAACCTGAGAAATTCCCTTCCAACCACCCAGAAAACCCTAACAACCAGATAACAATGCACCAAAAACTTTCTGAACACATTAAAAACGACATATTGCCCTAGCAACCACCAAGAACACCACTGAGTCATCATAACAAGTTTTACACAGGCATGCTCCCAATACCATTTTCTCTAGAAAATGTAAAAATCTAGTTGTTATTGCAATAAAACTGTGGTAGCTTGGTATTAGCCATGACTATTGTAAAAAATTAAACAAAATAGCCAAGATTGTGAAAGCTGTTTGTACTGTTTCAAGGAGTTCCCATTATGATTTATCATGATTTTACAGTAGAAACAACAATTGCAGTAAGTTAACACTGTTATTTTGGTGTAGTAGAGAAGACGATGGGTCATAGATTAAACACATCAAAAGAAAACAAAATACTTTCCCCACAATGTGTGGTTCAAGCCAACCACATGGCACCTTACATTACCGGTGTCCATTCAGCCCTAATGTTTACGCTAACATGGTGAAACAATAATGTTAGCTAATGCTAACTCAGTGTTTGAACAGTTTCAGCTTCTATCCAGCTGCTTTTAGACAATCAGTGACCACCCACTGTGTTCAGAACACAGTGTGTTCCTATTATTTTCATGTAGCATGCCTCTATTAACTTTCCTCTCATGGTCCTCCCCTTTTTCCTCATTAGCAAAGGCAAACAAGCCTGCACACATGCTCAGGGAAGCTAATAAGCATTGAGATCACATGACTAGCTGAATAGTATTTGCTATATCTCAGTAATCCCTTGTAATTGACACTTGCACTTGTGTAATAAATTAATCATGGCTGATTGTGACTAGCACATTTGGTAACCGAAAACTTTTGTTTTTGCATTATGCTGCATCTTCAGCTATATTCTAAGCTCAGTAGAATTTGGGTAATGCCGCATAACAATGACTCTAAACATCAAAGTAAATCTATTACAGAATGGCTTTAAAAAGAAAATCCACATTTTTGAAGTGGCCAAGTCAGAGCCCAGACCTTTACCCAATAGAGAGGCTGTGGAATTACTTCAGGATAGCCATTCACACCAGACATCCTAAGAATATGGCTGAGCTGCAGCAGTTTTGTAAGGAAAAATTGTCCAAAATTCCTTTGGAACATTGTGCAGGTCTAATCCGCAGCTACCGGAAATGCTTGGTTGAGGTTATCGCTGCCAAAGGAGGATCAACCAGTTATTAAATCCAAGGGATCACTTACTTTTTCCACAGCACTGTGAATGTTTAATGGGATGTGTTCAATAAAGACATGAAAGATTATAATTGTTTGTGTGTTGTTAGCTTTAGCACATTGTGTTTGTCTATACTTGTGACTTTGATGAAAATTAGATCACATTTTATGACAAATTAACGCAAAAAAAAAGAAAACCGCTCTTCCAAAGGTTTCACATATGTTTTCTTACCACTCTATATTTTATGCATATGTATGTATATTTGCATTGTATCACCATCAGCCACCATCCAACTCACTCTCTAGTATTACTAGTAGTATTACCATGCTTTTGTTGAACATAGTATCATGGTACTCCTAAAGTATTTTTTGTTATCTTTAACCTTTTATGTTAATTATTATAATGAACAATCAACTTTGTTTAGCAAATTTGAAAAACTAACACAATACATTTGTATAGTTCAAGCTGTTACTGTTAACTCAAAAAGCTGTCAAATGTTGGTTTATTTAAAGTAAAATGAAATGTGAGGGAAAAAATTTAAAGAATGTTTTGCTTCATTGATTAGGTTCCATTTATTTACTTGACTGGTATGCTGAGGAAATGAATTACTTCAGTTGTTATTGTTTTGTTCTTTCTCAGTTGATTATGCATGTAGTATAGGTGGCATGAGTTAAAAATTATATTTGGTCAGAATTCTGTATTCGAACAAACTTCTAACAAACCTCTCTCTCTCTCTCTCTCAGCCACTAGTTCAGCTCACCTGGAGGATCTAGCCTATCTTGATGAGCAAAGACAGGCACCTCTGCGCACATCTTTGCGCATGCCACGTCAGAACTCCAGTTCTGGACGCTCTGGACAGGCGGACACGAGAGGTGTGTTGTTTTTTTTTGTTTCCCTTATTAGTACATGTGTTTTAGTGGTTCCCTTTCTTTTCCACTCTTTAGTTTTTTTAAAGCGGCAAAGACAGGAGCAGAATCAGGCTGTTAAATTCTAAAGGTCAGAGAGAGTGTGTTGTACAAAAACTTATTGGTGGTAAAGTGTGTAATCTCTGCACCACTAGTGTCCCCTGTCGGTCCAAACGCACAGCAACGGTTGAACCAATATTGCTACGTCAAGGTGTTTGGGATTCTCAAACAGAGCAATGTTCTGAAAACTCAACAGTATTTACAGTTTTTGGGGGAGTCAACCTGCAAATTAGGCGAAAGTATTTTACTTGACATTTTAAACTTGACATTTTAAACGTAACCTCCAAAATTGCATCCCTCAACCTTTAAAACTCCACTGCTCTTCTGTGGACCCCTTCTGCCCCCTTGTCCTACTGTTCTCTCTCTGTTTCCCCTTTGGGCAGTCGTACCATAATCTGCCTCCTGTCCAGATCGATGTATTGACTTCCTATTAGCATGAGCACTGGCTCATCTGCCAGAGCTCAGCCTGCTGTCTAAAACTCACTGTCAAGACTCCATGCATCCTAAATGAGCCTCATATGCAGAGTGTGAGAGTGCTGTGGAGAGCTGCTTTATCTCTCTCTCTCTCTCTCTCTCTCTCTCTCTCTCTCTCTCTCTCTCTCTCTCTTCTCTCTCTTTGTTTATCTTTCTTTATGAAGGAGAAATGGAGGTAGACTGCATAATTGTTGTAGTAAAACATGTCATGCTGCTATTTCACCCCAAAGTTAAAAGCAAAAAAAATTATACAAAATTGCATTTTAACACTAACATTTATGCATTTGGCTGATGCTTTATCCAAACATATTAGATGCAATGCAAAGTCTTTTTTTAAATTATATTTCTGTCTTGTTTTCCTGTAAAAATATCAAAACATTCTTTAAACAAGATACACTACTGTTCAAAATTTGGGGTCACTTGCCTGAAATGTTTCTCATGATCTTAAAAATATTTTGATCTGAAGGTGTGTGCTTAAATGTTTGAAATTAGTTTTGTAGACAAAAATATAATTGTGCCAACATATTAATTTATTTAATAACAAAACAAAAATTTTATAAAAAAAAATAGTTTTTGACATGGATGGCTTGGACCAAATAATAAAAAAAGCAGCCACTAAGTGTCCATCATAGAGATGGGAACTCCTTCAATACTGTTTAAAAAGCATCCCAGGGTGATACCTCAAGAAGTTGGTTGAGAAAATGCCAAGAGTACATGTCTGCAAATTCTAGGCTAAGTGTGACCACTTTGAAGATGCACAGTTTTCACAGTTTTCATTTATTTTAGATTTTTTTTAGTCACAACATAATTCGCATATTTCCATTTCTATTATTCCATATTTGTGATGACTTTACTATTATTCTAAAATGTGAAATAAATTAAGAAAGAATGAGTAAGTGACCCTAAACTTTTGAACTGTAGTGTACATTTACTTGATAAGCAAAATAACAAGCTATTTCATCTTCTTTTCGGAAAAATCGAACAAAATTTTGCAATATATGTAAAAATAAAACAAAAATAAGGAAAATAAGTGTGTATTTTTTTACCCCATTGACAAATAGTCTTTTCTTTATTTAATCATAAACTCTTAGTAACTCTTTGTAAAAACAAAGACTTAATATCTCGTGCCATTCTGCTTCTCAAGTTATTTTTTTGTATTGTTTAAAGGATGATTAGACACTTACTAAGGATGGGCATTTCTAGTAATTTTGTTGTTGAGTGCTATAACACATAAGAAAATTACTAATTGATTACTTGAAATTTAGAATTTATGTTCAGATTTCAACCTTTGAACCTGTTTCTCTTATTTAAAATAGAAACACATTGTATAGTCCAAGTCTTCTGAAGCAATACAGTCACTTTAAACAGTGACTGTATTTTCTTTTTGGATGAACTATTCCTTTACCAACATCATACATCCACCGTGCCAATCAATGCATTGAGTTCTAATCAGTGTTGGTTAAGTTACACAAAAAGAGTAATCCACTACAAATTACAATTGTATTACTTTACTGAGTATTTCATACAAAAAGTAATCACATTACAAATGTATTTACTTTTAACTTACTATCCAAAACAATTGTTTTCTACTCAACGAATTCAAAGTAGTGTCATATTAAACCATATATAATATCGTCATATATAATATTTCCTCATTCATCATTGCTGTCCCTTTTCACAGAAACACAAACGGACACATTCACATTTTAAATGTATTATACATAAATATATACATTTTAGAAATGTGTAACCCAAATAATGTACTTAAAAGTAATTTACTCGATTTAAAGTCAGTAAATGTAATCTGATTACAATAATTTGAATTGTAATGCATTACACTAATTTATGACTTTAAAATTAAATAGATTACTGTAACTAATTACTTTGTAACCAGATTGCACTTATCACTAGTTGTAATGGCAACATCTAATATTTAAAGCTGAACGAGTACTTGATTAATCGATTACTCGAGCATATCCCAAATATATTTTCTTATTTCTTTCATTAGATTTTTGAGTGAAATTTGACCCAGACATGTTATAGACAGGCTTTGTGAGAGTCATTCTGTTTTAGAGATGTAATACCCAAATCTTACATCAGACGTGACTAATACAAATGCAACTTTCTAGCATGAATAACTAGGGTTAAATAACACTAATGACATCATTTAAGTGTATTTACAAGTAGGTTCTTTCATATACAAGTATAATACTCTCTCAGATGGTATTAAGAGCCTTCCCACCAGTAATAATGATACTTAATTGTGGAAAACAAAAACGGAAGTGACCCCGCCCTAGAGGTACTGGTTAAAGATGTTTAAATGGGTAGAGATATGAGCTATGTTGTACCCTATTCGCTTGTTTTATTTCTTTATTACAACTCTTCCTATCTTTTGGTCTTTATTGCTATTTTACTGTTCCGCTGTCCTTCACGCTCCTGTAGCTTCTGCAGCGTTGCTTGGCAGATGAACTGATGAAGGTCACATACTCCCTCTAACCCCGCCTACTTATGCTATGCACAGATCATTTATTCACATGTTATCAAATTAATTAATATTCCGAACGCTAGTGTGGGGATAAACAATCCAGGATTAATATCGCCAATCACACTTGTTGCAGCATTCATTTATAGGATTATTGCAGAGCACTGATCTATTACGTAGCCATCTAGAATAATTTATAATAATGATGTCGAAGATTCCCTCCCAATATCCTCAACCTGCTTTGAAATTATGCTTTCAAGTGTGATATCAGTGAATATCATCAGTAATCATTATCAGCTGTTTGTGTACGCTTCAATGTGTTTGATTAATATAAGAATAATGAAGATTATAGGACTGAATATAAATGATGAGGATTGTTTAAATCAATATTAAAGATCTTTATATTATTAGGCTTATGATATGATTGATTGCAAGCATATGTGGAGGATTTGCCTTCATGATTAATATATATATATATTGCTGTATGCATGGTTGTAATGATTTTTGAGGAATAATTGTCTGAACACAAAAGCAACAAGCATTCACAGTGGTGGCTTACTGTAACCATTGCAACAGCTCAGTGACGGCTCTACGCATGATCTTGGTGGATGGAGCGTGATCTGTTATATCAGTGGTACTTTGTCTTACATTAAAGGGTTAAGACACCCCATCTGTGGCTGCTAGTGCATGTGTCAACTGTGTATGTATTTCAGATAAAGCAGCTCCCCCTATTGGTTTAGAGTGGTTACTGCATATGAATGGACTCTTAAAGGGATAGTTCACACAAAATGTGAAACTCTGCCATCGTTTACTTACCCTTTTGTTGTTCCAAACCTGTATGACTTTCTATCTTCCAGGGAACACAAAAGGAGATGTTAAGCAGAAATTTACCCTTAGTCACTCTTGTACTGTATTATAGACATTTGCATTGAGCTGGTCTCTGCTTCTCTACATCATAACTTTGCACTCAAAAACCCATATTGTATATACTCACAGATTTCTCTTTCTCTCTCTCTCTCTCTCTCTCTCTCTCTCTCTCAAATCTTCACTTTCATTGCGTCTTTTTTTTGTCCATACAATGAAAGTGAATAGTAACTGAGGGTAAAATTCTGGCTAACATCTCTTTTTGTGTTCTATGGAAGAAAGTAAGTCATATGGGTTCGAAACAACTTGAAGGTAAGTAAATGATGACAGAATTTTTTTTTTTTCGATTAACTATTCCATTAAAAGTTGGTTAAAAGGCACATTTAAATTGTATTTTCAGCAGACACCATTGTTTTTGCAAGTCAGATTCAAGTAATTATGGTTCTTACTAATTATAGTCTTTGAGATTTACCTAAATTTGGTAAACTTGTTGTTTATATACAGTATATCTAATTGATACCACTTTCTAATGTTTTCCATGATGCAGTGCGCTTCGCTCCATATCATCCAGCGGACATTGCCCTAAAGCCGCTTCTCTTCGAGGTGCCCAGTCTCACACCCGACACAGTCTTCACCGGTCGAGAATGGCTGTTCCAGGAAGTTGAAACATGTCTTCGAAGCAGTGAGCCCACCGCAAATCAAGGTGTCGTTATCGCCGGCAATGTGGGCTTCGGCAAAACGGCCATCATCTCTCGCTTGGTGGCTATGAGCTGCCATGGTAATCGTATGAGACAGATCACCTCTGACAGCCCACATGCATCACCAAAACGTGAGTGGACTCATTTTAAAAGAAGTCACATCATTGTGTCTATTAAATGCTGATTTAATGCTGAAATATAAAACATTTCCAGCAACAAAATATGGGTGTTCTGTCAATTCTTAAAGGAGAGGCAGCACCAAAACCGAGTGTTTCTGACAGAGGATCAGAATGAGTGTGGAATATTATCATGTTTTACAATTACATTACTTATAATATTAGTAAATATTTTTGCAAAAAAAAGAAAAGTAGAGGTCGACAATAGTGGATTTTGCAAATACCTATAACTTTAAGCAATTTATAGAATGAAAAAAAAAATAGTTGTCTTTCCTTATTATGAAGAGAACAGACATTGAGGCTAACTGGTCCAAACTGAATAAAATCAAAAGCAATTTATTGTACAACCAAAATTCCAATAATAAAATAATTTAAATTAAAGTTATGATGATGGCAGTGGATAGTTTCTTTCTATTAAGCTGAAAAGTATCATGAAAGTAGTCCATGCGACTTTTGCATCATATAAGTCCTCCGAAGGCATACGATACGAACATTTTCAGTGAAATCTATTAAATCATAAACATGCAAAATAGAAGCATTTTCACTAGTGGTCTCACGTTTGATTTAAATCAGTTTGTGTGTATAATCTCTTGTGTATGTCTCAGATTTTGAGTAAAATTCAGCTTTTCATTTTATTTCTCAGATGGGGACACGTTGCCCCTCAGCCAGCCTCAGTCTGCTCACGGCACTCTGGTTGGGGGGAGCAGCTGCCCTGGCACACCAGAGATGCGGAGACGCCAGGAGGAGGTGCTCCGGAGGCTGGCCTCACAGGTGCCAACTAATGCCAACAATATAAACTGGCGCATCATTCTATTTCTCCATTTATATCTATTTCTCTGTCTCCCTTTTACTTTCTTTGCCTTCTTCTGTTATTAATTTACTCCTCTGTCTATTTCTTGCTCTATCTCTCTATCTTTTCCCCTTTCTCTCTATTCTTAAAGCCCAAAGGTATATTGTGGCTCTGTTGCCTTATCAAATATTTATTTCTGCAGAGTCTCTCAGCCCAGCCATCAGATATACTCAGTGCTCTGCATCGTAAATGACTGCATGCTTTTGAACACACACACACACACACACACACACACACACTGCTTTATGAAGTGGGAAGTCAGGGAAGCAGCAGTCTTAAAGGACTGAAATAAGGCTATTGATCCACTCAATCTCCATAATAGTTTATGCATTAATCTTTTTGCTAAACCTGCATTATTTAGATGTACTGTGCACCTTACTCAGTTTGTTTTCTCTGAAGTGTGTACAGTATATGAAACATATTTATAGTAGCATATGTGCCTGGTGTGCTAATAATACATCATACTGTACATCGTTTTGTTTTTTGTAATTTAGCTCAGTGATTAATAGCACGATTAATTGTGAGCTCTTCTTTGGTGTCATTGGGATGGTGTAGCCAAAGCATAGTGGCTAAAGTTCTGGGCTGGTAACGGGTTAAAGATTCAAACCCCACAGGTATAAACAGATTAGATAGATACTAAATAGATACTAAAATATACAAATATTCCCTTGAGAAAGTGACTAAACCTTAGGTGTTAATCATTGTTGTCTATCAATATCTTCTATGCAACCTTTATTAAAAAATGATGAAAAATTAAATAATGAAAAATAATGAAATGATAAAAAATATTAATGAAAAATAAAACCTAAAAATAACCATTAGAGAATGCTCTATATAAGTTCCTGTTAGGTTGTCACACAAAAACCTCCCTGTGATGTTTTGGAACTGTTGAAGTTTTTGTGGTTATGAAAATAAAACTAAACAGACCGTTTCTAGAACCAAATGGGAACATATACTAATGCTGCTGGGAATATATTTGCTGTACGTCGATTTGGATGAGCGTGTCAGCTGAATACCAAAATGTGCATTCAGTCTTATTATGTTGATTTCTAGCTGGCTTAAAGTAAAGGCGCTTAACCTTAAGTTTATGCAGGTACTCTGAAAGTACTCTCTGAGGGGGTGATTAAAACACAGGACGTGTTCTTGCGTTAAAAAAAAAGCTAAAGGAGGCACAACAAATGTGTTTTAAAAAAGTACGTTCTTTTAACTTGAAATGTCATCTTAAAAACTTTGCACTCATGACACCAACAAAGAAAGAGCAGCCAGACATGTCACAATGGTTAAACACTTCTAGCACTTGTTTTCTTTGAAAAAACTATCCCAAAACAGCACAGACGGACGTAAAAACATAACCCCTAACTCCTCGTCTCTCTTCTGTAGGTGGTGGCTTACCATTACTGCCAGGCAGATAATGCGTACACCTGTCTGGTCCCTGAGTTTGTGCACAACGTGGCAGCATTGTTGTGTAGGGCTCCTCAGATGCAGGCCTACCGAGAACTACTGCTGCGTCAGCCGCACCTTCAGAGCATGCTCAGCCTACGCGCCTGCGTCCAGGACCCCTTTAATGCATTCCGTAGGGGTCTGTTGGAGCCACTGGAGATCCTGCATAGAGGTATGGAAACATACCTCACATATACACACATACTGACTTACAGTACATGCAATATTTACAAAGTACAATATTTGCAGAAAGGAAGCTCGCGTGTGAGGAGAATTTAATCATCTTGATCGATGGTTTGAATGAAGCGGAGTTCCATAAACCAGACTACGGGGAAACCATCGTTTCCTTCCTGTGTAAAACTATTGAGCGCTTCCCTCCCTGGCTCAAACTGGTGGTCACTGTCAGAACAATGCTGCAGGTATCTGTCTATGTGTCTGTCTGTTGTAACCTTTATTTGACTCTGCATTTCCTTTTTTAACACCCTTCACAGAACAGTTATAAGACATTGTTTCCTTCCTTCATTCCTTTTTATTTTACTTGTTTGCTTGCTTCCTTTACTCTTCCTTCATCCTTTCTTCCTTCTTTCCTACATGTCTTTATTCCTTCCTTTATTCCGTTAAATCTTTCTTGTTTGCTTACTTCCTTAAACCTCCCTTCCTTCCTTGTTTCTTTCCTTTCTTTCTTCCTCATTTGCTTGCTTCTTTTTGTTCTTCCTTCCTTCTATTGTTCCTTTCTTTGTTTTCTTGCTTCTTTAAACCTTTCTCCTTCATTCCTTTCTTCCTTCATTATATTCTTCCTTCCTTCCTGTCTTCCTTGCTTCCATTTATTATTCCTTCCTTATTTGAAATCGTCCTTGTATTCTTGCTTCCGTACACCTTCCTTCCTTCATCCTCCTTCCTTTCTTCTTTCCTTCTATTGTTAATTTCTTCCTTTTTCAATGCCTGCCTCCTTTTATTCTTCCTTCCTCCCCTCTTTTAAATCTTCCTTGTTTTGTTGCTTCCTTAAATCTTCCTTCCTTCTTCCTCCTTTCTTTCTTCCTTCCTTAATTATTTCCTTCCTTTTAATCTTCCTTGTTTGCTTGCTTCCTTAAACCATCCTTCCTTCTTCCTTTCCTCCTTCCTTTTTTCTTTCCTTCTTTCCATTTATAATTTTTCCCTCCTTACACCCTCCCTTCCTTTCTGTCTACCTCGATTGCTTCTTTTTATTCTACCTTCCTTCCTTTCTTCCTTTAATCTTCCTTGCTTCCTTTTATTCTTCCTTTCTTTACTTACTTTCTTTCTTCATTCCTTTCTTCCTTCCTTTTTCCATGTTTGCCTTCTTCCTTCCTTCCTTTTAATCTTCCTTCCTTTATTCTTCTTTCCTTTCTCCTCTACTTTTGTACACTTAACAACTTATGTTTATTTTTATTTCTCCTTTTGTGTCTTTCTCAATCTCAGGATGTGACTCGTCCATTACCGTTTCACCGGATCTCTCTGGATCGGTTGGAAGAGAGTGATGCAGTTGACTCAGACCTGCAGAGCTACATCTTGCACCGGCTGCATTCCAGCCAGGAGATCCAAAACAATGTGGCGCTCAACGGCAAACTGGACAATACTGCCTTCGCCAAACTTAGCGCTCATCTAAAAAGCCTGAGCCGTGGCTCATACCTCTACCTGAAGCTCACGCTGGACCTCATCGATAAGGGTTACCTCGTGCTCAAAAGCTCCAGCTACAAGGTAAGGGATCCTCATTATTAGATCATAGGAGGAACAGTTCATATCACGTTTTACTTGATGAATTTTAAATCATACAACATTTGTATTTTTATAAAAAATTTTGCTTGGATATTTGCCTAATTAGCTCTTTTAAAGATACTTTCAAAAAATGACAAAATGTTATCGTTTCAGCTTGTTTATTTTTTTTTAATTTATTTGCAAAAATTGTAAGTGTGATGTTTGTGTTCAGGTTGTTCCAGTGAATCTGGCTGAAGTTTATCTGCTGCAGCTGAACATGCGTTTTCCCACTCAGTCCTCATTTGAACGTGTTCTTCCACTGCTTAACATGGCCGTGGCCTCTCTACACCCACTAACTGATGAGCAAGCCTTTGGTGCTGTGAACGCCGGAATAGTTCATGGAGCCACATTAGACTGGGATGATTTCCAGCAGAGATGTGAACTTCTGTCACCTTTCTTGGTGAAAAGACGTGATGGAACGCGCATGTTCATCCACCCCTCCTTCAGAGAGTGGCTCATCTGGAGAGAGGAAGGAGAGAAGACCAAGTTCCTCTGTGACCCCAGGTGAGGTGGTCTAGGAGCCAAAATGACACAGGATTTTTTATTTTTTTTGTGGTTTGAACCATCAGTGGACTCTTGTTTATACATTTTCTTCTTAAATTTTATATAGGAGTGGCCATACACTGCTTGCTTTCTGGTTTTCACGACAAGAGGGGAAACTCAATCGACAACAGACCCTTGAACTTGGCCACCACATTCTCAAAGCTCACATTTTTAAGGTGTGCAACATTCACAGCTCTACCTAATCCTTTGCCAATATACATTTACCGAGTTTAAAACATTGATATCATCTATTTTTGTTTTGTTCGTACGTTTATTTATTTTTTACTAATATCAAATTGAATCTCTTGCACTCAGGGCCTGAGTAAGAGGGTTGGGGTTTCCTCTTCAGTCCTGCAGGGGTTGTGGATTTCCTACAGCACAGAAGGGCTCTCTGCCACTCTGGCTTCACTGAGAAACCTCTACACTCCAAACATCAAGGTAATAACATACAATTCACCATCACATTGATATGTAAAGAAATGTTTGAAAGCAGCTTGTATCACAACAATCTGATAAATCAAAGTAACCTACATTTGAAGTCAGAAGTTTACATTCATCTTAGCCAAATATATTTAAACTAAGTTTTTCACAATTCCTGACATTTAATCATAGAAAACATTCTCTGTCTTGGATCACTACTTTAAAAGACAATACCCACAAAAGTTTCCCCACAATCACGTTGTACACACACACACACACACACACCTTCATGCGTCTCTCTCTCTCTGTCTGCCACTGTCTCCTCTCCTTAAATACTCCCACCACCCCTCAGTGGAATGTGAGACCGGTGTGGCCACTTATCTTCCCAGCCTCGCTCTGCCCAGACACTGCTCGTCCTCGCCCTGCTCACCACAGCCATTTTGCCACAACTTTGGGGGTGTGCTTGGGGTCAATGTCCATTTGGAAGACCCATTTGTGACTGAGATGAACCGATTTGTGACCCTATTTGTGAACTTCCTGGCTGATGTCTGGAGATGTTGCATTAATATATTCACATAACTTTGCTTCCTCATGATGCCATCTATTTTGTGAAGTGCACCAGTCCCTCCTGCAGCAAAGCACCCCACAACATGATGCTGCCACCCCCATGCGTCGTGTTTTTTTTAAGCCTCATGTTCTGTCACCGGACAGCAATTCAAGAGTAAACATGAAGGATCTTTTGGTGCTGTACAATAAGACAGATAAAGCTGCTAGAACTGCTTATTTTTCAGACTAATAACTGATAACTGACATAGTGCTAGGTTTTTATTCAATACAATTAATAATCTGATCAACCCTGTGTCTAGTACTGCATTCTGTCCCATAGATTGTAATTATAAAAAAAATTATTTTTTGTTAAAAGTTCTCTTACACAAGGGCATCAATTAGTTTTGTAGGGAGAGTTTGTTGGATTCTTTCTCTCCTATTTCAGAGCAATATCTTTAAAAAATAAATAGAAAATCTATGTTGTTCCTTTAAGACTTTTCAAGGACGTTATTTTGACTTTAGGCCCTTCTTTGTAGTCTATATTAAATAGCTTACTTGTGTCAGGATGTGTCCCAGAAGAGTTTAAGACTGTGATATTTCATCCACTTCTGAAGAAGCCTTCATTAGACCCTTCAGTTGCTAATAACTAGACCAAAATCAAAATGACCTTTCGTCTAAAAAATTATAGACAAAGCAGTAGTGAAACAACTGTTGAAATTAGTGAAATATAACAATATTTTTGAAAAGTTCAGTCAGGTTTTAGAGAAAGTTAAAGTAGAGAAACTGCCCTTCTTAGGGTTACCAATGACTTACTGATGTTGGAGCACGCTGAAGAGTGCTCCATTTTAGTGTTGCTTGAATTAACTGCAGCGTTTGACACACCTGATCATTCAGTTTTAATTGATACTATAGAGAGATGGGTGGGAATATCTGGGGTGGCTTTAGACTGGTTTGTTTCCTATTTGTCAATTAGGACATTTGTAGTGTCTGTTGGAGGTGACATGTCCTCCTCTTCAACACTAAATTGTGGTGTTCTGCAAGAATCCCTGTTTGGGCCAATTTTGTTTTCTCAATATATGTTACCTCTTGGTTCTGTCATTTGAAAACACAATATAAATTGTCATTGCTATGCAGATCACCTACGGTTATATTTGTCATTGAATTCCAATTATCTGACTAATTTAAATGATCTTCAAGAGTATATAGTAGATATAAAAATTAGATGGTAATTATCTGCAGCTAATTTCAGATAAAACAGAGTGTTGTTATAATCGGTCATGGTTTAAAAAAAGAATTCGATTGAGATTGCTTAATGAAGTGGTTCCGAATATTCAGCAGTTGGTGAAAAATGTGGGAGCATATTTTGACACAAATTAACATTTTGAATATCATGTCAGTCTTGTGTTTATCAGTTTCACATTTCAAAGGTGAGACAGGTTCTGAAATTTAGGGATACAGAGAAACGTACTCATGCTTTTATTTCGTCTTGCTTAGATTATTGTAATGCACTGTTTTCAACTTTAAATCACCTTAAAAAACTTTAAATAACACAGCTACAAAATGCTGCAGCTAGACTAGGTCTAGTAATCCTATTATTCTAGTTATAGCTTCTTTGCATTGGTTACCAATTCATTTTAGGGTTGATTTTAAGATTTTGTTAATTACATATAATGCACTACATGGGTTGGTGCCAAATTATTTATTTCTTTTGGCTGTTCCAAGATCCAGATACAAAACAAAAGGTGATAGAGCATTTGTAGTGAAGGCCTCACGATTATGGATCAGCCATTAGATCTGCTGAAACTGTGTCTGTTTTTAAGTCTCGTTTAAAAACGAATTTTTATAAACTTGCTTTTTCTACTTTTTTTTTTTTTTTTTAGATATATGTTTTATTGAGTGTGTTTTGATTTAATATTTATAAAAGTGCTACATAAATAAAGTTATTATTAAACTTCCTGATGTCTTTTGAAGGAATGCAATGTGAAGGTTGTAAAAAGTAACATTTATCATTTACAATGCCATCAATGTGAATAGTAAGCACAACAACGCCTCTACAACATAGGCCGCCATCTTGATTGTTTTCGGGTTGAATGGATCACATGACTGCATGACAAGAAATACGCCATCGTTTTCAGATACCTCGTTTTTGCTGTCCACACTACAACATTAAGACAGCATTTTCAAATGTATCCATTTGGGAGAGCGTTTTTGAAAAGCAAGATTTTCGCTGTCAAAACCAGACACAGTTTGGATGGAAGGCCAAAACGTAGAAAAAAAGACGCGTTTGAAAACGTATTAGTGTGGACACAACCTAAAAATCTTTTTTCTAAAAACTCTTAACTTCTAAATGAAATTAATTTCGAACCAAATGTAATCCTAAACTCTCAAGCCATATCCACAAAAGTTGCCACAGTCCTTCTGCCTGTTCTAAATTAGTGTGCTATGTCTCTTCTAACTAATCAGACTAATGGTTTTCTGTAGCCAACATTCAACTTTCATCTTGATGAACATTCCTTTTTTGTTCTCAATATGCAGTTGTTACGGCACCAGGAAGCCTGACTCGAATGCTCATCTAAAAAAAAATTCTCTGCAACACTTTTTCCATCTTCCCCTCCACACCTCTGTCTCTCCATTCCTTTCTCTAGGTATCTCGACTGCTGATTCTGGGCGGAGCCAATGTGAACTATCGTACAGAAGTGTTAAATAATGCCCCCATCCTTTGTGTGCACGCTCACCTGGGCTACCTGGAGACTGTGGCTCTGCTGTTGGAATTTGGGTCAGATGTGGAAGGGGTTTCAGATAACGGACTCACTCCCTCAGTTATGCAGCAGCTGCGGGACACCTGTCCATTGTAACTGTGCTCTGCTCCGTGAAAGCCAAGGTCAGCCAATGACATGTCACATGAATAGAGACTGATAGCCAATCAGATTGCAACAAGGTGGAGACTGTTGGTCTTGAGTTTTCAAAGTTACATCTCTGTGTCTCTTCAGGTGGATCACCTGGATAAGAACGGTCAGTGTGCACTGGTCCATGCTGCCTTGCGAGGTCATCTGGAGGTGGTAAAGTATTTGGTGCAGTGTGAGTGGAACACAGATGGACAGCAGGCCGGATCGTTCAGCAAGAGTCATGCAGTACAGCATGCCCTAATAGCAGCTGCCAGTATGGGCTACACAGAGGTATGCATGCACACTCACAGAAGATGGTCAACAGTTGCCACAAAAGAGTAGGGCCCTTACAGTTAGGAACACTTTAAAATGTATAAATGAGACTGCAATAGATAATATCATAACAAAATATAAAACCAAGTGGCATCTGCTAATAAAAGATAGAGCTTTTCTTGAAACTAACTTCACATGATTTACAGACTTTTGACAACCAGAAAGTGTCCAAATACTTTGTGTCTTCATTTTGAAATGTATATCTATTTATTTATGACTTGAAACCTAACAAAATTTTGTTTTTTGAAATGTTTTGCTTGAAAAGTGTGCTATCTTTCTTTCAAACGTTTTTAAGAATGTTAACATTTTTAACGTTAAACACAACAAATATTTTTAGAAGAATATCTCAGCCCTGTAGGTTATTTCAATGCAAATGAATGGTGACCAGACCTTTGACGCTCCAAAAATTACATAAAGGCAGCATAAAATAATCCTTGGAACTCCAGTGGTTTAATAGGTCTTCTGAAGCGATGAACTTTGGGTCAGAAACAGATCAATATTTAAACCCTTTTTTACTATAAATCTCCACTTTGAAAAAGTGAACTTAAGTTACTTAAATATTGATCTGTTTTTTTACCCACACCTATCATATCGCTTTAAAACATATGTTTAACCACTGGAGTCTTATGGATTACTTTTATGCTGCCTTTATGTGATTTTTGTACCTCAAAGTTCTGGTCACCATTCACTTGCATTGAAATGACCTACAGAGCTGAGATATTCTTCTAAAAATCTTTGTTTGTGTTCAGCAGAAGAAAGTAAGTCATAAACATCCGGGGTGGAATGAGGGTGAGTAAATGATGAGAGATTTTTCATTTTTGGGTGAACTATCCCTTTAAGTATTGTCCAAATACTTTTTTGGGCCATTGTATACACAAACACTTTCCTTTATGTACAGGCAACCTTGAGACTTAACTCTTTCTAGTCACAAAAGTAATACACATAATTTGATGTATTCATTATTAACAGATTGTATCATACCTGCTTGACTTGCCTGAGAAAGATGAAGAAGAGGAGGAACGAGCTCAGATAAATAACTTTGACACACTGTGGGGTGAAACAGGTACAAAAATGCCAGAGATGTGCCACAGTGTGTGGTGATTTAAATGGAGAACTGTGCACTTAAGGAAATTACTTACTCTTTCTTTGTCTTTCTCAGCCTTGACAGCAGCAGCAGGACGAGGGAAACTGGATGTATGTCGACTCTTGTTAGAGCAGGGTGCCGCAGTGGCTCAACCCAACCGCAGGGGCATCGTACCACTCTTCAGTGCTGTGAGACAGGGACACTGGCAGGTGGGCATCTCCTAAAGCTCAAAAATCACATCTTAGTTACACAGCATTACACAATGTCAACAATTTTACTAGGGATGCACTAATATGGACATTTATTCGATATGATAGCTGGCAATTTTTGGTATGTATGGCAAATAACCGATAATGTTGACTTTAACAGTGAACAGGATTTAACAGTTGCAAACAGATATCCAACATTTGTACTCTTATTATAATTCTGAGTAATGATCCTAACTGACAGTAAATGTTTTCTATGATTACATTTCTGGACTTGTGAAAATTAGTTTTAATGTATTTGTAATTATATATACATATATTATAAATCGGTATTGGCCAGAAATATTGATATTTATTAGGATTTTTTGAGGATTTGTTTTAATCTAAGGTGTCTGTTTTGATTGGTTGTGCAGATAGTGGATCTGCTGCTGAATCATGGTGCTGATGCAAACATGGCAGATAAACAGGGCCGAACTCCTCTCATGATGGCCGCATCTGAGGGACATCTGGGCACGGCCGAGTTCCTGCTGGCTCAAGGTGCGAATATCTTGCTCATTGACTAGATTCCTTACATCCATTTCTGATGGTCAGACTCGTATGCATTGAATAACTATTGGTAACTTGGCAATATGTAGGTGGTTTAAAGTTTAAAATTGTAGATTTATTATTAACTGATATAACTTAATTCCTACTAGACAATTCATGACCTCAAAGAAGACTCTCAGTCAAATCATTTACATTGCTGACATATGTCACAGGTGCTTCATTATCTCTAATGGACAAGGAGGGGCTGACAGCACTGAGCTGGGCATGTCTTAAAGGTCACCTCCCATTGGTCCGTGCTCTAGTTGAGAGAGGGGCGGCTACAGCCCACGCAGACAAGAGTGGACGCACCCCGCTGGATCTTGCGGCCTTCTATGGCGACTCTGAAGTGGTTAGTTCCTTTAGTTGCTTGTCATTTAATCACCTTTAAATTGCAATGTTAAAAATGCTAATAAGCCAAAAGTTAACTCTATTTTTCAAACATTAGATCAGAAAGTCTACAGTTATATTATACTTTTTTATAAGCGTTGTCTACTTAAAAAACGAAAAAAATAAATGTTATCTAAAACTAATGATGAAATAAATGTTAGTGTACATTAATGTTTTTGACAGATTCACAGACAATAAACCACTGTTCTGGTATTTGATATGGTTTCAGGTGCAGTATCTGGTAGATCATGGTGCGATGATCGAACATGTGGATTACAGTGGCATGCGCCCGCTGGACCGAGCCGTTGGCTGCAGGAACACATCGGTGGTGGTGGCACTGCTCAAGAAGGGTGCCAAGATAGGTATGGTGGAAGCTCATGGAACAGCTCAAAATTGTACACTTAATTAAAAATGGGTTCTAGTTTTAAAAGTGCAATCAGTAATTTCTAATTCATTGTTGATTTACAAAAACAGAGTCATTAAAACAACAACCGTCTTACTCACTACTGTTTTGAGTTCTTCTGTTGGTTGCAAGTGTAGCTGTTGCATTTATGGACTGTCAAGAGAAGTGATTAATTTGTATAGCAATTATTGCAATACATACTTATTCAAAGCAGCTTTATGGAAAATACTACTTTTTGGAAGGAAATATTGATATTGCATTAGCTTAGACATTTGCACACACCAGTTCACCAGGCTATTTTGAAAGTTGTATCCTATAAAAAGAGATTTTTCTTGAATACAGGAGTTCATTCTTGATTGTAGACACGGGCAGCACATGTTCTCGAATATATTTGTGTAGATACATGCATCTCAGGGTCTCCTTCATTTCGCTCTCTGTGACCTCAGTCATTGTAGTCTAACCTCTTTCTATATGTGCTTTTCACCGAACTCCAGAACTGCACTGATCTCTAGCTGATCAGGATGAGCTTGTTGCTTTTGGTTATGTTGCTGCTTGCCGCAGCTTCTCACAGCTGATCTTCCCTGTTCTTCCTCTCATATCATTCTCTCATACTTACCCACCATCAATCTCTCTCTCTCTGTCTCCTGTTCTCATTAACCCTTTGCTCTCTGTGTGATACGGATGCCCCTCCCATGATGCTTCACTCTGCCCCTATAACCTGTCACCCTTTCACTCGTGACCCCTCACTCTTCCTCTCTCTTCGTAACCAGGATGTCAGACCCTCCCCACCCATGCCCGAGGTAAAACAGACCTTTGTACACCCCCATCTGCTACTTTTTGACTGTGTCCCTCCATCTCATCCCCATTGATCGGATCTGTTTGTTGTATTGGGTGCCCTCGTGAACGCTTTTTGGCTTCAACATTTTTTAACTGTTATCAACCATAAAGTGAATGGATTTTTTGTGATGTCAGTGGTGCAAAATGGTGAGGGTAGACAAGGACCCTTGCCATATATTTTGACTCTTCGCTTGCATGGTTGCATGTAAGAAAAACGGTGTTGCTTTTTGCATGAATATGCAGAATGTTTCCACAGCAAAAAATAATTTTCTTAATCTGTATTTTGTCTTGTTTCTCAGTTCAAATATTTAAACTTATATTTAAATTGAAGCTTCTCTCATAATTTAGGAGTGGTGGTGGCGTAGTGGGCTAAAGCACATAACTGTTAATCAGAAGGTCGCTGGTTCGATCCCCACTGCCACCACCATTGTGTCCTTGAGCAAGGCACTTAACTCCAGGTTGTTCTGGGGGGATTGTCCCTGTAATAAGTGCGCTGTAAGTCACTTTGGATAAAAGCGTCTGCCAAATGCATAAATGTAAATGTAAATAATTTACTCACCCTCATACCATCCCAAATGACATTCTTCTGCAGAATACAAACCAAGACTTTCAGAATATTTCAGCTCTCTAGGTCCATACAATGCAAGTGAATGGTGACCAAAGCTTTGAAGCTCAAAAAAGCCCATAAAGGCAGCATAAAAGTAATCCACAAGACTTAATCCATGTCTTCTCCTTGGGGATCATGATTTCAAGCCTGAGTACACTTCTTAGCACCATCCAGCGCCCTTCGTATGTGTCATGTGCTAATGCGGAAGTGTAATCAAGCTTGAAATCGTGATTGTTGCAAGAGACTGCAAGGGCAAGATGTACAGTGAAAAAGGAGTTATATTCTGGTCTGTTCTTACCCAAAATCGATTCAGAAGATATGGATTAAACAACTGAATTTTATGGATTATTTTATGCTGCCTTTATGTGCTTTTTGAAGCTTCAAAGTTTTGATCACCATTCACTTGCATTGTATGGACCTACAGAGCTGAGATATTCTTCTAAAATTCTTTGTTTGTGTTCTGAAGATGAAAGAAAGTCATGTACATCTGGGATGGCATGAGGGTGAGTAAATGATGAGAGAATTTTCATTTTTGATTGAACTGTTCCTTTAGAACCGTTCAATCAAAATACAAATATATATATATATATATATATATATATATATATATATATATATATATATATATATATATATATATATATAATTTGTATTTTTTTTGTAATGTGCATTTTGTAATGTGGCCGGTATTTTGCCTTTTTTCCTAACTGTTGGCCGATTTGATTACCGATCCAGTGTTAAATTTGCTTTTCCTCGGCTGCGACTTGCTTGAACTACACTAAATCGCTACCTGCTTGCATACTGCACCTGGCCGCCCATGGTCAAATCTACAACTCTAACAGGCCCCCATCAATCTCTTAAATCCTCCCTCAATCCACTGTACATTTAGTCCAAACCAGTACAACAACATGACCTCAGTTCAGGCACTTCCTAGGGAGCTAACACATGCTGACAGCAAGTTTAGTAGCTGTTGGACTTAATGTCTTTATCAATGATAGATCTTAATTTCAGCAAGATATAAACAGCCACGTTGTCTGAACTTTGTTTGTTTTTATTAGTCTGGTGTGTCGTTGTGGCTTTTTGTGATATCCAGAAGTTGTTTATAGACTTTTCTTCCTTTCAAGCAAGATATCCTGGCAGCCCTGCTCAGTCCTTTTGTGTCCCTAGGAAACTAGTTTTGTGCTCTTGCAGTCTGCGCTGACCCTGAACTTTTTCTTTCTCTTTTTCATGCTCCATTGCACTTAGGTCCTGCTACATGGGCGATGGCGACATCCAAACCTGATATTATGATTGTTCTGCTGAGCAAACTCATAGAAGAAGGGGACGGATTCTACAAGGTCAGTGGCTTTTATCTGGTCTGTAATCGTACACAAAAAGACTCGAAAATTCAGCAGAAGAAATATAGCCTGTACATTTTGAAAATGTTGATTGTAACATAGGAATTCAATGCATTTAGCAGATAACTGGATACAAGTTCAAATTTGGCTATGTTCTTTTGCCATTTTTATATCAATTGGGATGACTATTTGGCCAATATTTTGCTATTTTGACATTATCGGAATAGGCCAATAACCATTCCTTCTTTGCTGATGAGTATGCAAGTATAATAGCAGTGTTATTTCCCCATTGTGGCAGTTTCAAAATGAATGTACAGACAGTTTTTGTTTTTTTTATGGATTTTATATATATATATATATATATGCAATTTATAAACTCATATATGCCTCATATCGATTCCTCATCACTGATATTTTATGCATCCCAATAACATGGTGATTATTATAACATTATTACAACAATATTATAACATTATTACAACATTTCAATTATTTTAAATTGTATTATTATCTAATTAAGAAGTCTTCAAAATGATTTGCTAATCTAGAAAGGAAAGGTGAAAGAAGCCGCTCAAAGGTACCAGTATGCCCTGAAGAAGTTCCCAAGAGAGGGTTTCACAGAAGACCTGAAGACCTTCCGTGAGCTCAAAGTCTCTCTGCTACTCAACCTCTCTCGCTGCCGGAGGAAAATGAACGTGAGTCCTAAACACTGAGTTTTGTTCTTTTAAACTCTCTTCCTTCTGTCTCTCATCACTCATAGAGATGTTACGAGCAAGCACTGAGATACATTAGTCTAATCAGTCAGCTCATATAAAAAGAGACTAGAGATTTTGGTAATTCCCAATTAAAGATGATTTGTTCTTAGTGGTGATGATTGTCTATTGGTTAAGGGTATGGAATAACAGCAGAAAGGATGCATAGGTGCCTATAGGATCTTATAGAGTTAATGCACTTTATTTCAAGCTGACCCAAGGCAACTGTACATGCGATGAAGTATTCTTAATATCTTTGTTTAAAAAGCATCCACTAAATGGCGACTACCAAACTAACAAATTGCTTGTGTGTACATATACAGTAGGTTTTAAAGGAATAGTTCACCTAAAAATGAAAATTCTGTCATAATTTACCCACCCTCATGTCATTCCAAACCCAAATATTTTTCTTCATATTTTCAATACACAAAGAAAAAAAAGAAAGAAAAAAAATCTATTGAATGCCAGTTCATAGTGACTCACTTAAAAGCTTTAAAATGTCTGAAGACATACTAAAAGATTTGGTGAAAAACAACCCAAAATTTTACTAATTTTGAGAAAAGCTTGTACACCCGAGAACTTGCGTTGTTTAGCACAAGAAGTCTCTAAATGTAAATGTAAGAAGACAAAGTCATACGGACTGGGAGCGACATGAGGGTGAGTAAATTATTACAGAATGTAACTTTTTTGGTGAACTATCCCTTCAAGTTTCTCTGGGTTTTTTTTTTTTTTTCTTTTCTTTCAATAATCTGTTAAAAAAAAATAAACACTGAGAGATAAATCAGTTTGTGTAGCTAGGCATTTAATAACCTTATCAATGGGATATTAGGGAATATCTTGATCTTCCCATTTATTTCTCCTTTATTACTGATTTCTCATTTTGAGTTTTGAATTTCAAACCTCCATCCTCTGGATGGAGAAATCTTTTTGAAAGCCCAATTTCATGTCCTTATACATCATTTTTAGTTGATGGCAATGCAGAGCAACCCCCATTTCTTATCATCTCGCTCTCATCTCTGTTTCAGTTTGGTCTGTTGGTTCATTTATTGACACTGACATTTATTGGATTAATTTCAGTGTGAGTTGTAGTACAGGAGCATCAGGAGCTGTCACATTGCATTTTCCCATTGTCTCTGTAGGGCATATATTTGTATGTGTGTGTCTGCACATTTTATAAGTGTGTACATGCATTTCTCATTTGTCCGTTTACATATTTGCACTTTTGGTGCTCAAAATATGTTTGTTTGTGTGTTCATGTCCTCATATGTGGCACATTCCTGTTTAAGCTGTGTGTGCATACACTATGTGAGTGTCTATTCGTGTGTGTATGTGTCAGTGTGTGCAGGTTGTGTGTGTGTGTGTTTGTCTTCCCTCTGACCTCATGTACGACTCAGTGTATGACTGTTGGTCCTGTTGTTGCTTGCAGGACTTTGGAATGGCAGAGGAGTTTGCCTCCAAGGCACTAGAGTTGAAACCCAAATCCTATGAAGCCTATTACACACGAGCCCGTGCCAAGCGCAGCAGCAGGTAACCGTAGCAACCAACAGGCAGAACAGCCTTTGTATCACATTTTTGCTCTAGCACAGATAATGCGCAGTGACCGATCATGACCCATACTGGCCATTTAAGTTTCGGCTGGATGAAAAAGTGCTATGAGCTTCAAGACAGATGTCAATTTAAGCCCCTGACTTCTCCCTCATCAGACGTCAACATCAGGATTAGACCTGTTCTTCATACTTCATGTTTTTTTGTTTAACAATCAGATTCTTTTCTTCCGCAGAATGTCCATCATTCATGTTTTATTCCTTTTACTCCTCATTATCTTTTTACTTTGACTCTGCACCCAATATACTGATTTGTATGCTTTGTTTTGGAAGATCAGAGGTCTTTCTGAGTCTATGATTTTGATAGGGTTGATTTGTAGATCAAATTAGTAAAGGAATCTTCTCTGTCGACACTAACAATGGAAGTCTAGGCATTCTGGAGAGTTTCAAAGCAGAAATGTGCAACTCATATATTTGTTAAAGTGCTAAAAGTGATTCTTGTGTGCAAAATCTGGGCTATTTGAGCTCTACAGTTTAAATCATCCTTTTAGCAGTGGTACTACTTTTTTAAGTGGATGGATTTTGCTTCGCGTTAATGACGGAATTCCTGTGGGTGAATTCGTCTCTATGTAAGCGACCCATTGCATGTACTGTGCGAAAGCTACAGGGTTAACCAGCTTTACATGGTCAAGACATTAGTTGATAGATTGGATATAACTTTTAAGATTAGCAAATTAGTTTATCAATAGTCTCATATCAACACGTATGTTGAAGTCTTGTGAATATATAGTACTTTCGAAAAGTGTGTATTTTAACCTGTATCCAAATGCATTGCCTTGCCCCATAGACTTCCATCGTAAGTAAACTAGTATAAACAAAAATGTTACATAATTTAACAAACTGAAAAAAGTCAAATATATTTTCTGTAGTAATCATCTCACAGATGCTGTCGATAGAGCTTAACTTGTATTGAACATAGAACATTTCTTTAACAGTGAACATTTCTCAGCCTTCATTAGTAGACAGATAACAAAACTTTTGTTCTTCTTTGTTCTTACTGCCATTCCCGCCTTCCTACTCTCTCTCATTCCCTGTCTCCATCTCTTTAGGCAATTCCACGCAGCCCTGGAGGACCTGAGTGAAGCCCTGCATCTGTGTCCCAATAGCCGCGAGATCCAGCGTCTGCTGCAGCGTGTGGAGGAGGAGTGTTGTCAGGTTGCAAGGCAACAGGAGCTGGATCTGCCCCCTTCCCCTCCCAATGATCAAGGCCCACCCATGGTCCCGCCTTCATCAATGGAGCCCCGTTTTTCAGACATGGAGCCTGTCCAGGACTTGTTTGAGGAGGAGGACGATTACCTTGAGCGGGATTTGGATGGCCTCCCACAAGGTGTCCCTGCCGAGCACCACACTAATCCATCAGGGCTTCCAGTCATTCAGAACATGCCCCCATCTCCGAGCCATCATGATTCCCCCTACCTGGGCCAGGCATTTGACCTTCGCCCCACCCTGCCTTCAATGTCATCTCCTACTCGCCAGGGCTACCAATCCACCTCCCCGTCACTCTCCCCAACGCACCAGAACTCCCACTACTGGCCCAGTCCACCTCAACAAGCCTCCTACCAATTTAGCCCACCGCCCTCCCCATTACGTCGTGGACCACAGTACCGCATCAGCCCATCTTCTGAGGGAGCCGCCATGTACCGTCCCCAGTCTGCCTCTGCAGTCCGCTACCAGCAGGACCAGCTTGCAGGTCGCCCTAAGTCCCCTTTATCCAAGATGAGCAGCCAACGTTCTTTTCAACTTCCCCAACAGACTTCCCAGGTGTCACAGCAGGGCCAGTGGTTGCAGCCAGCCAAGGCACAGATTGTCCGGACCAACCAACCCAGCACCGCGGTACACTCCAGTGCTGTACTGGGGAGTAGTGCATACAGTCAGATCGCCCACTCCATGAGTGCTCGCTGCCCGGTAGACATGGATGAACTTGGGGATGGAGGGTACTCTGGGTCAATTCAACCCCAAGGCAGTCTGAGCGCAGGGGCTTTGTACCAGCGTGGCATCAGCATGGACCCTGGTCTTGTTGAGGATGAGCTTCTACAGAGGCCCTCCTCCGCATACAGACCCAGTCCTGGAGTTGTCCGCTATGGCCAGACACCCCAGATCAGCCGTAGTCAATCGACCGCATACTATCCCATCTCGCCCCATGAGATGGAGCGGCAGGTAACCCTCAGCACGCCCGAGAACCCACATGCCCACCGACGTCCTGTCAGCGCCAACAGCGCAGAGCCCAAACAGCATCCACCTCCCCCTCGCCCCCTAATTCATTCCCACAGTACGGGTCTACGCTTCTCTCCATCCAGCAACAGTTTAGTGGCAGGTTCCACTGCAAATCTAGGCCCGGGATTCAGGGCTTCGGCTTCAACACAGCAAATGGAGATCCCTCTGAAGCTTACCTATGAAGGCAGCTACCAGGATGATCTTTCACCAATGTCACCCCCACAAGGTACAGACTTCCGGGTGGTGGGGGGTACTTACCCATGCGAGGCGGTTCGTTCCCGGGCCACGCCCTTCATGGGCATCATCGACAAGACAGCACGAACTCAGCAGTACATTCAGCAACAGCCTTCGCTTGCATCCTCCTCATCGGGTTCTCGGCCCTGGACCGTATCGTCTCTGGATACGGTGGTAAACAGTCCGGCGACTTCCCCTAGTAACACAGGCTACGGGCAGCATGCAGCACCCCTCAGCCATATTGCCTACTACAACCGTACCAACAACGCTCACAATGGCCACCTCATGGACGACGATTTCTGTGCCAACCCTCCAGGTGTGACACGGGACAGGGCAGACGCAATGGGCAGAGTTAGCCAGGTTCCCACATACCCAGATGTGAAAGTGGCACGGACTCTGCCAGTTTCCCAGGCCTACCAGGACAATGAGTATAGGCAGATGTCTCGCAATGAACGGCAAGGCCCGACCTCACCCATTAAACCAAAGAGACCCTTTGTGGAATCTAATGTGTAGAGTCAGTGTGCAAGATTTCTTAGAACATTCTTGAAGAATATCTAACATGTTTTCATTGCAAACCTGACCATCATCATACCTTCATTTAATGCCCCATATCTTGTTGATGAAAATATGGACCTGTCAAGGTGAATTCCACTTAAGTCTAGCATGTGCAAAACAAGCGTGTCTATATTTGTTCTGGACACAAAAATGGAAGTATCAAGGACCCTTTGGAATTACAGTAGGCCAGTCTAACTGCTGTACATGAAGCTTAAACTTTTTCTGTACCTTCAAGAGAGGGCAGCATCTAAATATCAGCCAGGACACATTTCGGAATTCTTTTGCTGAACTTAGCCCCTGGACTAGACCTGTACCAATATTCTCCTCAAACCAGTTAAATTCCCTCTTTTGAGAATCATTGCTGTGTCCTAAGTTTAAAATGTACTTAAAATATTATTCCAGATCAATACTGCTAAAGCAGAAAAGTAATATTTATAATTTTAAGTTATGCTTGTACAAATATATATATAGTATATATAAATTTCAATGCAGTTGTTTTACAGTTTTTGCATTTCATTCCTAAGTTGACATGCAGTCAGCAATGTGAAATATTTTTAGACTGTTACAGGCATTTTTTTTAGCTTTTGTCAACAGGTTACAATGTATCGCTTCCTTTTAAACAATGCAAATGTAAGAAGTGATTGGTATAATAATCTATCTACTCATGGGAAGTAACATCTGGTAGGTCAACCTGTTATTTACTTTCTCTTAATGGAACACTTGTCACACCACTAAAGCGGAAGTTCTCTTTTCCAAAGAAACATTTCACTGGGATAATAGGTGCGAGGGAAACGTTTTAAATGTTATTTTGCAACCTCAAAATCCACGTTCGTAAAGTGTTGATCGTTTCTTACGTGCACAGAAACACACTTAACGGGGTATTTCATGCAAAAATGAAAATTTAAAACACAAAAGGGATGTTTGGCAGAATGAAAGCCTCAGTCATCATTGACTTATTTGCATCTTTTCTTTCATACAGTGAAACTGAATGGGGACTTTCATCCTAACTTTTGTGTTTCATGGAAGTCAGTCATAAGGGTTTGACAGAACATGAGGATGAATAAATTATGACAGATTTTTTTTTTCTCAGTTGAACTATACCTTTCAGTTGTGAAGCTTTTTTTCCCCCCAATAGAAAGGTGTTCCTCTTTGTTTTGTTTAAACTGTGAGTACTTATTTACAGATACATAAGAGGAGGCCCGATCGGTTTGCAAAGCCGTTTACCATTGAACTAACAATTGATGGGCAAGGCACTTTTATATGGATGTCTTAGGGGAGGATGACTGCAAGACAGACATTTAAATCCGGCTTGTCCGATCATTGTCAACTGCTGTTGTAAAAGAGCAGGCCTTTTTCAGTGTTTTAATTATTATTTTTCTCTTTATGAGGTGCAGTCAGACTTGACCTGCTTACTGTACAACAGTGTTTGTATTTAACTTTGTTTTCCTTTTGTATGACGGAAGTGTAAATGACTGAAAATAATGTGCAGAACTAGAACACATGCTCTCCACGTGTGGTTTTATGTATGAATATTCACTGAGGAAAAAGACTGTGGCACGATATATTTCCTTTTTTTCCCTTATTAGACAAAACATCAAAGGGTCAAGATTGGGTTTTGTATTCAAATTTCTTTTATGGTTTAATTTTGTTTCAAACTGAGCTTGCGAAGGAGAATTCACTGTAAATTGTCTGTAAATGTAAGCTGTGATGTTTTGGGAAGGAAAACGTGAAAGATTAATTTTTATCTGATTACACGATTGTAAACTGTACAATCATCTGTATGTATGAGGGAAATAATGAACGTATTTAAAAATGAATACAACTTCAAAGAAAATCAAACTGAAATAACATTTTGTGAAATTTATTTTTCAAGTTTATTCAAGTTGATAAAATTAAATAGTTGGTATAGATCCTTAATCACATTTAATGATTAAGCAAGCATTACAAACATACTGATATGTACACAGTATAAATGGGAACTGCACATGCAATAGACAAATACACAATTTAAACACACCAACACAAAAATACAGCATAAGGCCACCTGCCAAACATACACTAATAACATAACCACATTAGTGAGACAATCCCATATATAACAGTCAGTCTAACTTATTTAACCAAGACACAGGAAATAGTCAGATAAGCACAACACAAAAGCACAACTTCAATACTGACCTGCTCTTTTTTGGTAATAAGTAAGTCTTAACAATTAATTGACACTTGAAAGGAGGTCATTACTTGTAAATTGTGAGCTTGAGGAACTCATGTATTTTTCAGTAATGTATTGCAACTAGGCAGAACTATGTAACATTTCTGGATAAATGCTGCACACAGTAAAGCAGGTATCTGCATTGAATATTAAGTGTAGTCTGTAATATAAAACTTACACATACTGTTCAGGGAAAGTTGGAAAGTAATCATATTCTGACAGTTGTTTTAATGTATAATATTTTTATATAACTTATAAGTACTATATAATAATTTAATTCTCAGTGGCAGGAACTACTGAATCACTGAATTGGACACTTCCACTTTTACAGTCTAGTGTTTTGTACAATACATATTGGCAATTTAACGGACTTGGATGCGGTTGCTAAATCCTGTCGTAACTTTTATATGACACAAGGGGGCGTCCAACATAAACACTTTCACGAGAAACTGAAAGAGAGTTTAGAGACAGTTTTTGTAATGCATATTTCGACTTTAAGGAGAGCTGGGAATTTCTCCTTCCGACAGGGTCTTAAAGTGCACGGACAGAGCCTCCTCTTCTGGATTTGGTGGTCGCCTGAAATCTTCTCTCGTCACCACGTAGCCCACCAAAACCCCAAAGCACACCAGTAGCAAACCTAAGATGTTTGCCAGAACCCCCTCTGTGACAAACATGGAGTAGGTCGGCCTGACAATAGAAAGAAAGAAAGAAGAAGGAAAAAAAAAAATATATATATATATATATATATATATATATATATATATATATATATATATATATATATATATATATATATATATATATATATACGTTAATTGTAAAGTTTGATTTCAGTACCGTTAGCATAAGCTAACAGAATTGCTAAAATAATGACCAAATTGCCACACACACCCCCAGTTTTCCAACAGATAGCCCCACCCCAGAGCCAGTGTTGCTGTGATGCTAATAGATGTAATATTTTTCACATTTTGGGGTAAATGTCAGGAACCAAAAAAGCAACACCACCAAAGTTTTGTCACAAAAAGAGGTACGATGGCAAGAAAAATGATGTGAAACCTTTGGAATGAGACCGTTTTCTCTATTAATTGGTCATAAAATAGGATCTAATTTTCATCAAAGTCACAAGTATAGACAAACACAATGTGCTAAAGCTAACAACACACAAACAATTATAATCTTTCATGTCTTTATTGAACACATCCCATTAAACATTCACAGTGCTGTGGAAAAAGAAAGTGAACCCTTGGATTTAATAACTGGTTGATCCTCCTTTGGAAGCGATAACCTCAACCAAGCATTTCCGGACCATTTTTCCTTACAAAACTGCTGCAGCTCAGCCATATTCTTAGGATGTCTGGTGTGAATGGCTATCCTGAAGTCATTTGACAGCCTCTCTATCAGGTAAAGGTCTGGGCTCTAACGGAGTCACTCCAAAAGGTGGATTTGTTTTTGTTTTTTAAACCATTCTATAACAGATTTACTTTGATGTGATTTACTTTGATGTGTAGGGTAATTGTCCTGCTTCATTACCCAACTTCTACTGAGTTTCAGCTGGTGAACAGCCACCGTGACATTATACTGTAGAATATCTTGGGAATATATTTCTCCCTGATGACTAGTGGTCCAGGCCCTGAAAAAGCCCCAAATCATGATGCTCCCTCCACCATTCTTCAACATTTGGATGATGTTTTTATGTTGGTATGCAGCGCCCTTTTTTACGCCATACATAGTTCTAAGTGTTCTTCCTCAAAAATTCAACCTTAAGTTCATCGTTCTACAATACATTTTCCATTTTAATACATAATGCATTTTTATCAAGATGTCAATCATGCCAACTAGACAGTGATCAAAACAAAGACTGTTTCAGATTAATTTGCATCAAAACTGACAGCACAATCAAAATGGTCTGCAGAATTCACTTCTGAACTCTTCCAAAAAGAAACTTGGGTATAAAATGTGCATTGGTTTGAAGAAGCTGCTGATCTTAAGCATCCAGAAAGTGGTTGTTATTGTGGACGTTCATGTGCAGAGGCACTTAATTTGAGTAAATAGCAGTTACAACTGCCCTGTTCTCCCAATAACTTTTTGATAAAAAATGAATGTAATAATTACATATGCAGTACATTTTATGCATAGGAATAGAAACTATTTCTTATTACCATGTTTCTCTTTGCATATACATACCAGGAATAATACTATTAATAAAACCATATGTTGCATTTTATGATTGTGATTGAGAAAAGAAGGCAAATATCATTAATATTCACAAGCCATTGAAAATGTCTCTTTCTGCTCTGACTCATTCACAGAATGACTCATCAATCTCCCACCATTCAACATTCTTACCTCATCTTAGAATGACATCAGGTGCATTCAGACAGGTCCTGATAGAGATTGTCTAAATGACAATATACAACCATTTTAATTTTAAAAGGGATTGTTCCTGAATGCCGATTGGTCAATACAACGTTCCAGACATGCTAAAATACAATACATAAAAACCGCTTCAGTATGACACAACACACCTGCTCACCTAGCTATTGTATTATATAGACATATACTGCATCTGAATTCCCATACTGCATTTGATGAAGGACGCACTCCTCAGCCGTTAATGTACTTGACATACTGCTTTTGGCATGCTATACTGTATAGTAGGGAAGAAGACATATTCGGACACGGGAATAATCTGCACCTTAAAAACTATTCAGATGGGGCAAAAATTACATTCTCTATGACACATTTCAGGAGCATGCATTTGAATTGATTCATTCACCAAGAGCATTCAGATGAATTGTAACAAAATGTAAGCTTCCTGTGTGTAGGACAGTGGATGTCACTTACTTGATACTGAAGAGCAGTTTCTCTGTGATGCCCAGCAGACAGGTTCCCACAGACATAACCAGCAGCAACAGGCCAAAAAAGACGTGGAGTGGTAGATACCAGTTCCTTATTTGAGCAGATGCCCAGGGGAACACAAAAAAGCCCATTCCCAACAACCACTGAAGAAAATTAGAAGAGAGCAGGTCAGTCATAGTTCAAACACATTTTGAGGTGACCTGCCCTACAGTTTTATAAAATTATGAGATATATTCTTCGCAAACATTGAAAATGTGGTGTAAACTTAAGGTTTTTAAACCATAAAAAGTATATAAATTATATATATATGTACATATGTCAGAAATGTACATACACTTAGGTTGAAGTAATTAAAATACATTTTTAACCACTCCACAGATTTCGTATTAGCAAACTTTAGTTTTGCCTAGACGTTTAGGACAACTACTTTGTGCATTTCATGAGTAATTTTTCCAACAATAGTTTACAGGCAGATTGTTTCACTTTTAATTGACTATATCACAATTCCAGTGGGTCAGAAATTTGCATACAGTACACTATAATCTGTGCCTTTATGCAGCTTGTCAAGCCTATAGGCAATTAGCAAATTATCTTCTCATAGGATAATTGAAGTCAATTGGAGGTGTAACTGTGGATGCATTTTAAAGCCTATACCTTCAAAATCAGTGCCTCTTTGTTTGACATCATGGGAAAATCAAAAGGAATCAGCAAAAAATAAATTGTGGACCTCCACAAGTCTGGTTCATCCTTGGGAGAAATGTGTACAAACAATAGTACGCAAGTATAAGCACCATAGGACCACGCAGCCATCATACCACTCAGGAAGGAGACACATACTGTCTCCTAGAGATGAATGTAGTTTGGTCCGAAAAGTGTAAATCAATCGCAGAACAACAGCAAAGAACTTTGTGAAGATGCTGGAGGAAACAGGAAGACAAGTATCTATATCCACAGTAAAAATGAGTCTTATATAGACATAACCTGAAATGTTGCTCAGCGAGGAAGAAGCCACTGCTCCAAAAATGCCATTAAAACAATTCAGAATACAGTTGGCAAGTGCATATGGGAACAAAGATCTTACTTTTTGGAGAAATGTCCTCTGGTCTGATGAAGCCAAAAATTTTACTATTTGGCCATAATGACCATCGTTATGTTTGGAGAAAAAAGGTTGAGGCTTGCCAGCTGAAGAACACCATCCTAACTGTGAAGCATGGGGGTGGCAGCATCATGTTGTGGAGGTGCTTTGCTGCAGGAGGGACTGGTGCACTTAACAATATAGATGGCATCATGAGGAAGGAAAATGATGTGGCTATATTGAAGCAACATCTCAAGACATCAGCCATGAAGTTAAAGCTTGGTCGCAAATGGGTCTTCCAAATGGACAAAGACCACAAGCATAACTCCAATGCTGTGACAAAATGGCTTAAGGATAACAAAATCAAAGTACTAGAGTGGCTATCACAAAGCCCTGAACTCAATCTGATAGAAAATTTGTGGGCAGAACTGAAAAAGCATGTGTGAGCAAGGAGGACTATAAACCTGACTCAGATACACCAGTTCTGTCTGGAGGAATGGGCCAAAATTCCAGCAGCTTATTGTGAGAAGCTTGTGGAAGACTACCCAAAAAGTTTGACCCAAGTTAAACAATTTAAAGACAATGTTACCAAATACTAACAAAGTGTATGTAAACTTCTGACCCAATGGGAATGTGATGAAAGAAATAAAAGCTGAAATAAATAATTCTCTTTACTATTATACTGATATTTCATATTTTAAAATAAAGTAGTGATCCTAACTGACCTAAGACAGGGAATGTTTTCTACGATTAAATGTCAGGAACTGTGAAAAACGGAGTTTAAATGTATTTGGCTAATGTGTATGTAAACTTCTGACTTCAACTGTATATATAATTATATATTTATTTACTACTATTATATATTAATTACTTATACACCAAAGTGGCATTCAACTGATCACAACGTATAGTCAGGGCAACTGATTGTGGTGAGCAGGGCGGAACTGAGTGAATCGAGTGAAGTAAATCACAGTTGAAAGCCATTTGGTTCGTTAAAAGAAGCTTAACATTGCCTTTGTGTAAACTGCCACAGTATGCAATAGACTGGCATGTCTTAAAAAAATTGTAAAAAAAATGCTTTCTCTAGAAATTCGTCAGACAATCATTGTTTTGAGTAATGAAGGCTATACAATGCTTGAAATTGCCAAAAAACTGAAGGTGTACACGACAGTCTACAAAGACAAAGGACAACTGGTTGTAACAAGGACAGAAATAGATGTGGAAGGTCCATGTACAACTAACCAAGAGGAGAACTACATCTCTAGTTTGATAAATAGATGCCTCACATGTCCTCAGCTGACAGCTTCATTGAATTCTACCCGCTCATCACCAGTTTCATGTACAACAGTAAAGAGAAGATTCAGGGGTTCAGGCTTTATGGGAAGAATTGCAAAGAAAAAGCCACTTTTGAAACAGAAAAACCAAAAGAAAAGGTTAGAGTGGGCAAAGAAACACAGACATTGAACAACAGATAATTGGAAAAGAGTGTTATGGATCTTAACCCCATTGAGTTTTTGTGGGATCAGCTAGACTGTAAGGTGCGTGAGAAGTGCCGACAAGATCTATGGCACATCTATGGCAAATGCTACAAGAAATCTGGACAAACTGACAGCTAAAATGCCAAGGATCTACAAAGCTGTCATTGCTGCACATGGAGGATTTTTTGATGAGAACACTTTGAAGTAGTTTAAGAAATGTTTTTTAAATTGTAATAGTAAATTTTCACGTTATTAATGTCCTGACTATGCATTGTGATCAGTTGAATACTACTTTGGTGAATAAAAATACCAATTTCTTTCCATAAGAGCAAAATCTGTACATTATTCCAAACTTTTGGCTGCCAGTGTGTGTGTGTGTGTGTGTGTGTGTGTGTGTATATATATATATATATATATATATATATATATATATATATATATATATATATATATATATATATATATATATTATTTTTCATTAGTTTATTATTTATAATATTCATATTTATTATATTATTAATATAAAACATTTTAAAAGTTAAAAACCGAGTTTATTGATCTTGAAGCAATTTTATTATACCTTATTTAACTGCCTCTAAAAGTTCTAGTTTTCAGCACTATGTAGAATATGAAGTCAAAAGTCTACCCACAAGTGGGTTTGCTAATGCAAAGCAAAGTGCTCCATTAATACTTTTGCATCACAGCCATGATTGTTCCGGTACTCTGTGTCAAAGAAGGAAGAAGGAAGACATTCTAAAGCAAATGCTAGTTAAAGAAAACAATGAATAACTGAGACTCACCTGCAGGAAAAACAGAACAAAGGTAAGCATGCCACACCAGCTGTGAAGAGAGTACATGTCGGGAATCTTAGCAGTGGCATGGAAGTCAAATACAGCCACTAGACCTGAGGAGAGAAACAGAGGGATAGATGTAATTTAGAAGTTCAATGCTAGTATTCTTCTCTTTATTGCAGTAGATCCAGGTTCAACTCTTGGCTATAAATAAATTGAATTAAAAATGACATAAGTGGCCAACTTATGATATAATTGTTGTGCCTTATCTGGGCACAAATCAACTGTTTGTTAGAATATAACAATGTGTCCTAATCAATAAAGTATCTGTATATCATTGTGAGTGAATTGTAACATACTTTAGACATGAAAATACTGTATATATACTGTATGTTTTTTTGCTTCTTTTTTGTTTGTAAGTGGATCCCTCACAAAAAAGGGGAGTCTTTGGCATCAAAAAGCTTTAAAACCTACCCACAACACTGATGATGAGGGCCATCACATGTAGCAGAGCATGGAGAATTTTCACAGAACGTTTACTCTCATTTCTAAAGACACGATAAACCAGCACAGCTGCAGTAAAGAAAGAACAGGTTCTTTAAAAAGACATAAGAGCAAAATAATCAAAGGTTAACCAATATTACTGCCAGCAAATGTACAGTATGATGCTCGTTAATGTTCAAATTTGTAAGACAAGGCAGAGCAGGTGAATAATCACTTTTTAAGGAGACAAGAGAACACAGGATTTTCATTGCTCTTTTGAAAAAATTGTTTGATGTACTATGCAGACATAACACGCAAAATGCCCTCGCTGAGAATCTTCATGGCTGTGATGTCATAAGCCCAGTAACCCATTTACAATTAAAAGTGTATTCAGCAAGGATGTCTACTCATTTCAAATGAGAAGAGTTTAACTAATCACAGAGGTCATTATGTAGACTTTAGGGTTTGTTTGTTTTTTCAAAGTCCCTAAACCGATTTCAAACTACAAGCTAATCACAGTTGTTGCACAAATATCTGAAAACCCCAAAGACTTCCATTGACAGAATATTCAAATAAGCTCGTTACTTCAAACTCCAACTGTCAGAAATCCAAATGTAATGTCTTTCTTTTTCTATCTGTTTATCTATTAGGGATACACCGATATATCGTGCACATAAATCGTTACTGTACGTAAGTACAATTAGTATTTGTACTTTACTTGAGAATAAACATTTCTTTTGACATTTACTTTCACTTCACTGCATTTTGAAGAGAAAATAAAAATATTGTCTGTCATGCATTCAACCTTTCAGGGATAACGTCCTAAATAAATTATCATGGCGAGGGCTTTGAATCAGTGGGCCACTGCTAAAGATATTAGCTGCTCAATCACTATCGGTCTTTATTTCGTTTTTTTGTTATCCCCTTTTCTCCCAAATTGGAATACCCAATTCGCACTACTTAGCAGGTCTTTGTGGTGGCGCGGTTACTCACCTCAATCCAGGTGGTGGAGGACAAGTCTCAGTTGCCTCCGCTTCTGAGACCGTTAATCCACGCATCTCATCATATGGCTCATTGTGAATGACACAGCGGAGACTCCGCATGTGGTGGTTCATGCTACTCTCCGCAATCCATGCACAACTTACCACGTGCCCCTTTGAGAGTGAGAAACACTAATCACGACCACAAGGAGGTTACCCCATGAGCTGGAGTCACTCACCACACCATGGATTCGAACTCACGACTCCAGGGGTGGTAGTCAACGATCTATCTTTGTTGATATTTTTATAATGTGGCCAGATGGGCTAACCATGAATTGACTATGATTAGCCATTAACAACACACGAGTCTCCATATCAGATACCGTAGATACGCAAGTCTGCATGCAATCCAAAAGGATTTAACAATTATTCTTATCTTACTACTTCCTCTCTAGTAAACTTTACTACAGGTTGGTTACTGATTAATAGACAAAAGCACACAGTACTATCTCTCCTCAGGCCATGACCTCTGTTTGAAAACCATGCCCATAAAATATCCTAGCCCATTTTGTCTCAGCAATCAGGAAGCAAATCAGATTGGAGCTCTTACAGCATTAGCTGGCCATGTCTGTTGATTTTTGTGTGTGTGTGTGTTTTGAGGAAGTCAGAGCGGTTTTTATGGGACATGTGTCACATACAGCACACCCTAAGGGCTATGAAGACACACAGACCTCCTATCAGACAATACATCTTTTGGTCTCTTTAGCCAGCTTCTGATATTTGGTCAATGTGAAAGTAAAGATGCAATAAACTGTGGGATAGAGACAGTGAAAATGGTAATGAAAATATGACACACAATTCAATGTCTATGGTGGTTAAGGTCAGCTAAATTTGGACAAATAAATGTACCATTAATTTAATCTTTGCGCTGATTCTTACCATCTCCATACAGGAAGACCAGGCCGAGGACCATGCAGAGTGGGTGAACGTTAAACTCATTTAGTGAGCCGTCCCAGGCGTAGCCTCCACGGTAATGTCCCATCCACACACCTGTGATCACCACGCACGCCACCCCCACCACTTGAGAAACAGCCACGTACCCCGGCAGGGTTCGCAAGCTGCCCATACTCAACGGGATCCTCTCCATAACCTGGGAAAGAGGAAGAAAGAGACGATTGGATAATCTTTAAGAGAAGTGCTTTTTTATCTTTTTAAAATAACGACATCAAAGACAATTGTGTCAAAATATTGATGGATTTCTTTCACAAAGAGCATGTCCCCCCCAAATAAATAAATATATATATAAAGAAAAATTATTTTATTGTGTTTTTGCATTGTGATATCATTTTCATGACAGTAATAGACATTTCTCACCTGCTGTGATAGACTGTACAGTAGGCCAGGGGTTTTCAAAATTGGCACAAGGTGGTGCGACAAAGAAGAAATGGTAAATTGTCTGCACTTATATGTCGCTTTTTTTACCGTAGCGGTTTTCAAAGCACTTTACATTGTGAACTCATTCACCCATTCACACACACCAATGAGAGCAGAGCTGCCATGCAAGGCGCTAGCCTGCCATCGGGAGCAACTTGGGGTTCAGTGTCTTGCCCAAGGACACTTCCGCATGTTATTTTGACCCGTCCCTCCATTTCTTTAAAAAAAAAAGGCACATTTGAGTTTACAATGAGATACTTAAAATGGAAGTGAATGGGCCAATTTTGGGGGATTTTAAAAGGCAGAAATGTGAAGCTTGTAATTTTACAAAAGCACTCTATAACACACTTTATAAAAAAAATATCATGCATTATTTGGGCAGTAAAGTTGTTTAAATTGTCATTTTTACAGTCATTTTAGGGTTTTAGGGTTTGCTGACTACATTGTCATGGCAACGAAGTTGTAAAATTGGCAATAACTTTACACAGAAAAGGTTATTAATTGATTTGATAACATTAAAATCATGTTATCACGCATATTGTTTATGTCTTGTGGCTTTATTTTGAAACAGTGCGTATTTTAACATTTACGATTGGCCCCATTCACTTCCATTGTAAGTGCCTCACTGTAAACTTCTTTGTGGTAATCAATATTATGTCGATTGAGCTTAACTAGAACCTGGAATACTCCTTTTATTATGATTATTTGATTCTACTGACAGCCATAGTAAGAAATAAAAACAGTTATTTAAAAATATACGGGTTGTAATTTGCTATAAATTGCTTTCAAATTAAATGTATTGTTAAAAGCGCAAATAAATTGTAATTGACATGTTTATCTTTGGGCTTCTGCATATAACATAACATCATTTGTTCTGGTCCCAAAGTATAGCAAGACTGAATTTGTTTATTTTTTATTGAATATTGATGGAGCAAAATTTCAAGTAAAAAGAAATAATAACAGATGGTTGTTTTGATTAAAATTGTACTTAACCCCAAACTTGAGGTACTAATAATACTAATAATTTCAGTTATTGGACAGTATTTGAAAAAACATAATTTAATCACCTTGAACAAAACTGAAAATAACAAATATGTTTTTTGTCTAAAAATAAATCTGATAATTTCAGGGATTCTCATTAGCTACATATAATATATAACATGTAATAATAATAATAGATAACATTTAATCTATAATAATATATAAAATGTTAAGTATTATTAAGATCTAATTATTTAGACATTGCACACAATCATCTCATGGACTTTAGTAAACACATTATGCAGACAGTCTCTCAGTCTTGTGTTTACAGTAAGTATCATGTGGTCTGTGCCAGTCTTATGAATGTATATTATCACCCTGGTGTAAAAACACCCTGTAACAGTACATAACTCTGTGGATGAGGAAGATTAAACTTTTATCTGGGACAAACACATCATGTTTTGCAGTTTAGTTGGTAAAAATCATTAACCTCGTGATAATAACAAGTTATCAAATAAAACAAAACAAAAACAGAATAATAGAGGGAAGACTCATTCAAGACGTCAAGCAAACCATAATCCAAAGATGACACGCTTTTAAACTGCGTTTGACACTAAATTATGTGTGCAGTTGTGCATTAGTCATATGGAATAAAAGTAACACTCACCTGCGCAGTTTGTCCAGGTGGAGAGGCCACGTCTCCAGACAGCTTTAGGAATGGGCGTGTTTTTATTATGGTGTATTTTGGACTAGATCCTTACTACTTATGGCGTTCTGCTGACTAATTTCAAAATTTAGGCAAAATCTTTTTAAAACGCACCAGCGCGCAACGTATATTCTCTTATACTGGTAACCCCAAAGCGAGGCTGACGGACTGCTGATGTTTAACATACTTGGCGGATAGCCTGACGCGCTAGGAAGTTGACGGGCAGATGCTGGACACGCCCCTGCGCTCCCTCTATTGGCTGAGATTTGGGGATGGGAGGGGTCATTATGAAGGATGTGCACTTTTGGTTACCTTGGCGACCACTTTGAGCAATTAATGCTGGTTTCATCATCATTTAAAGACTAGTCGGAACGTTCACACGAATAAAACTCATAAAAGACATTTTTCTGTATATTTTTTAGTATATATATATATATATATATATATATATATATATATATATATATATATATATATATATACTCACACATTATTATACGTTATTTATTTATGACATTTTTTTATTTTCATATTTAATTCGTTATAATGATGACTGTTTTTGCGATGAACTCATTTCTTTTTAATTACTTGTTCATTTACAAATATTTACTAATACACATTACATATTTATTTATGTATTTATTCTTACATTTATGAACATTTGTTTGCAAACATTCTCATTTTATATCACATCATATACAATACAATTTGTTTGCCCGAAAAAACGTTTGGTAGATTAATGGTACTGGAAACTTAAAGCATGGTATTTTTATTTTACCCACCATACTGAATTATTATCATATTCATATACCATAGTATTTAACTGGTACTCTATGGTATACACCAAGGAACATGTACAAAAAAAAGTGATAGAAAAAAGTATCCTAATAAAAATATTCTTTTAATAAAAATAATTATCTTTAAGAATTATATGCAATTGGTTTTGGCTTCCATTAAAGTTTTCTATCATATTTTATTAAAAAGGATTTTTTAAATTACATTTTAATCATGAAATCCTGTCAGAATGGGTCTTTCCTCTCAAGTTTAGCTAAGCCGTGAGAATGAACTGAGTAAAGCCCTTTACATTTCCACCCTGGAAATAATTATATATTCAGTTCATTTGCATAGCTCATAGCCCACACTGTAGGCCTATTTCCTATCAACTGAGCACTGAAAATAACCTTAAGATTGTTTCAAATATTAACCACAAGAGGGACACAATGAGCTGCGAATAAATAGCAGCAATTCATCTGCAATATTTCCTTCGATTTTTCAGTGTTGTGCTGCCGAAGCACTGCCTTCCTTCATCTTCATTGGCCACAATGGATTAGAAAGTGCTGACGCAATGTGTATGCATGTGTGACACTAACAATATCTTCAGCGCTTTAATCCTACTCTTCATCAATAACACAGTTTCTCTCTCACTTTCGCTGTCCTTTAATTTCCTGCCTTTCTCTGGGGGTGGGAGTGAATGATGGAAGATGACATTTTGAGAATTACTTCACAAAGCAATGACTCACAATTGATTCACTATGCAGTTCTACGCTTACAAATATAGACACCCCCCACCTCCCTTCTTTTTCGTCCGCTCGTGCTACAGGCAAACTTCCTCCTCCGTGAGCTGCCTGTCAGGTGAGGAAAACCAGTAAAATCTTTAGTTTTTGAGTTTGTGTCTCAATGATTTAACTGATAATAAAATATCCCCTTTCCATGCTAAACCAGCCAAAGGTGGATAGCTGGTCTGTGTTGGTGGTTTTGGGCACTTGTCCGTTTGTCACCCTATGAGACCAACTTGCTGACCAGCTAACCAGCAGCTTGGCCAGGCTGGAAGACTAGATAAACCAGCCCTATCAGGCTGGCCTGTTTTGATAACCTGTTTTGATAGTTTTATAAAGTTTATTTGGCACTTATCAGCAAATCAGGTTGGCCAGTTTGGTCAGGCTGGGAGACCAGCTAAACTCTCCTAAGTTGGTTATCTGGTCTCCCAGACTGGACTGATTAGTCTGTTTCAATGCTTTTAGAGAGGTTTCGGACGCTTGTCAGCTAGTCAGGCAGAGAGACCAGCTCAACCATTTGTAAAGGATAGTTGCCCAAAAATGAAAATTCACTCAACATTTACTCACCCTCATGGTATCCCAAATGTGTATGACTTTCTTTCTTCTGCAGAACGCAAATTAAGGTTTTTAGAAAAATATCTATTCTCTTTTGATCCATTCAATTCAAGTGAATGGTGACCAGAACTTTGAAGCTCCAAAAAAGCACATAAAGGTGACATAAAAGTAATCCATACGACTCCAGTGGTTTCATCTATGTCTTCGGAGGTGATATGAAAAGTGTGGGTGTGAAGCAGACCAATACTTACATAATTATTTACTATCAATCTCCACTTTCACATTCTGAAGAGAAAGTAAGAGAGAACATGATGAAACTTATATGTGAAAATGTATTAGATGATTGCAAGAGCTTAATTTAAGCATATTCATTATTATGTTTCTAAATATTTATTCTTACTGTATCTTTGTTGTACAGTTGATATTCTAAATTACTTCATTTAATTCAGGATATTTCATTACATGATTGGGTCAGGAATCATACATTCTTATTTCTGATAAAAATCACGTTGTCATCACTTAAAATCAGAAGCTACAACATTCAGTGAAAGTTTTCTGCTGCTTTTGGAGAGAAAACAAGAACCCTGATTTTGTAAATACTGTATGTAGTTCAGATATCATAATATTACTTGAGACATGGAGTCGATCAGAGTCTAAAACCTACACTGCTTAAACTACATATACCATCAGTGAAACACTCTCATGTTTAAATGGAAGATATTCAGGAGGAATTATTGTTTGGTTTAAGAACTATTATAGTGAGGAGATCTTCAACACATGAAAATCTGAGATCATTCAATTTCAGTCTCTTGACTCAGTCCTGATAATGCTGGATCTGAATTAAAGAACTGGATTATATTAGTTCATTTGGTTATAAGTTTATTGTTAGTAATACAAATATACTTAAAAACAAATTTCCTACTAAACCACGTCTAAGCTATGACAACAAGATAAACAAAAATGGAAAACAAGTTCTGCAGCTCTGTGAAAGCCTAGGTCTCTACATGGTGAATGGCAGAACAAAGGGTGATATTCTGGGCTTATTTACCTACTGCTCCTCTCTAGGCAGCAGCACAGTGGACTACGCCATCACAGCTCTTGACCAAAACAAGATAAATTACTTTACAGTCATGCCACAGCTACCTTTCACAGACTACTGTCACATAGTCATCTACCATCTTCATATCAGAAGTCTAAACTGTATTTCCTCCCTACCAGATTCTTCTGGAGAAAAGAAGCATGCATTGGGTTTCTCCCGCATTATTCTCTTATCGCGATTCAACTGCATGCATTTTCCATGTGCATCAGCTTTCTATTTTTATCGTGATTGAACTGCATACATTTTATAGTGCGCACCCATTTTTCTCCATTTTACACCACTATCCCGTTCCTGTTTCCAATCGATTTTCCCTACTCAGTGATGCACCACTAAGAATCATGTTGAAAGAGCCCTTGTTATTGGTGATTCTATTGTAAGGAACGTGGAAATAGAGACAGCCACTATTGTTAAATGCATTTCATGTGCCAGAGCATCTGACAGTAGATTTTCTAAAATTGTTATTCATGTGGCACTAATGATGTCCGGCCAGTCGGAAATCATTAGAGATAATGTTAAAGAGGTGTGATTTGTGATGATGTCAGACACTGTAATATGCTCTGGCCCCCTCCCTGCTCATTGTGGTGACGAGGTTTATAGTAGATTAGTGTCACTGAATGGCTGGATGTCTGAGTGGTGTCTGGAGAATAGCATAGGATTTATAGACAATTGGAAGAGTTTTTGGGGTAGACCAGACCTGCTAAAGAGAGACGGACTCCATCCCTCCAGGGAAGGTGCTGCTCTCCTCTCTAGTAATTTGGCTCATAGTCTTCGTAATGATAGTATTGTAACTGTAACTGGGGCCCAGGTCAGGAAGCAGACAATCTGGTTAATCTAAACGTCTGCTATCTTCCTTGAGACGACACACAGGTCACATAAACTACAACACCTAGAGACTGTATCACCTAGATATCATATAGAGACTGTGTCTGTGTTCCCTGAACTACCAAACACAGAACCCTCACTAAATAATTTAGAAAATCTTTTATTATGGTCAAACATTTAAACAAAACAAAAAATTAAAGATAAACATCATATAAAGATAGGGCTACTAAATATTAGATCTTCATTAGCACTAATTGTAAATGAAATTATTACAGTTCATAGTTTGGATATGCTCTGTTTGACTGAAACCTAGTTTAAACCGGATGATTATATTAGTTTAAATGAATCTACTCCCCCAGGTTATTGTAATAAAAACGAGCCTCGTCTGAAGGGTCAAGGAGGAGGTGTTGCTACAATTTACTGTGAAGTTTTTGGAGTTACACAGAGGACATGATATGAATGTAAGTCTTTTGAACTAATAATGCTTAATGTGACACTGTCAGATATAGATATAAAAAATAAAAAAAAAAACTGTCATATTTTGCCCTTGCTACAGTATATAGATCACCCGGGCCTTATTCTGATTTCCTTGGCGAATTTGCAAATTTTTTATCAGATCTTGTAGTTACTTAAGATAGAGCTTTAATTGTTGGTGACTTCAACATTAACATAGATAATGAAAATGACACATTGGGATTAGCATTTATAGATATTCTCAACTCAGGAGCAACTCATCACCATAATCATATGCTAGATTTAATTCTGTCAGATGGAATTGATGTTGATAATATAGAAATTCTGCTGCAGAGCAATGACATCTCGGATCATTACCTTGTTTCCTGTATGCTGTGTTCAGCTAATGTTACTCAATCTACACCATACTATCATTTAGGTAGAACTATTCTTTCGACCACTAAAGATAGCTTCACTAATATTCTTCCAGATCAATCTCATACAATCAGTAAACACCAAAGCCTAGATGAAAATGAATGAAATAACAGAAAATATAAATACAGTCATCTCAAGCACTCTTGATAGTGTCGCCCCCTTCGATTAAAGAAAAAAGCCCTGCACCATGGTACAATGATCAGACTCATGCTCTCAAGAGAACAGCTTGGAAAATGGAGCGCAAGTGGAAGAATACAAAATTAGAGGTATTTCACTGTGAATGGAAGGATAGTGTCTGTAGCTACAGACAGGCACAAAAAGCTGCCAGGTCAGCATATTTTAGTTCAACTCATAGAAAATAACCATAACAATCCTAGGTGTTTATTCATTACTGTGGCTAAATTGGTTAGGAATAAAACATCGACTTAACCAGATATTTCATCGCAGCACAAGAGTAATGACTTCATGTATTTCTTTACTGAAAAAATTGAAATAATCAGAAATAAAATTGGAATTATGCAATCATCTGTCACAGTACCTCAGAAAATAGTGTCTCATAATTTTCCTCATGTGCAACTTCAATCCTTCGCTGTCATAGGTCATGAAGATTCAACAAAACTTATAGAAACATCAAAAGCCACAACATGTTTGTTAGATCCAGTAACAACCAAGCTCTTAAAAGAGGTATTCCCTTTAATCTCAGAACCTCTTCTTAATATTATTAACTCCTCGCTATCCTTAGGACATGACCCAAGAAACTTTAAAATGGCAGTTATCAAACTGTTTATTAAGAAGCCACAACTTGATTCTGGAGAACTGGCTAATTATAGACTGTTTTCAAATCTCCTGTTTATTTTGAAAATACTAGAAAAGATAGTATCCTCCCAAATATGTTCATTTCTACAGAGAAATAGTATATATGAACAATTTCCGTCAAGCTTTAGGCCTCATCACAGTACAGAGACTGCATTTATCAGAGTTACAAATGACTTGCTATTATCATCTGATTGCTGCTGCATTTCTCTTCTAGTGCTTTTAGATCTTATTTCTGCATTCGGCATGACAGATCAGCATGTTTAGCATGTTGGAATTTGTGGAGTTGAATTATCATGGTTTAGGTCATATTTAGCAGACCGCTACCACTTTGTCTATGTAAATGACGAATCGACAAACTAAACTAAATTAAAGTATGGAGTGCCACAGGGATCTGTTTTAGGGCCTCTGCGTTCATCCTTGTATATTCTTCCCCTGGGAGATCTTATCAGGAATCGTGGAATAAGTTTCCACTGCTATGCCGACGATAGCCAACTTTATATTTCTTCAAAACCTGATGAGATTTCACAATTCTCCAAATTAGCAGAGCGTAATAATTAAATTGTATGGCCAGAAATGTCCTTCTACTCAATTCTGACAAAACAGAGGTACTAATTGTTGGACAAAAAAACTCTAAAATAAGCCGCTAAAATATAATTTAACTTTCGGTGGATGTACAGTTACGTCGTTTTCAACAGCGAAGATCTTAGGTGTTATATTATATACCAATCTGTCCTTTGAAAATCAAATTATCAATGTTTGTAAAACAGCATTTTTCCACCTAAGAAATATTGCTAAAATATGACACATGCTCTGTTGCTGATGCCAAAAAATAATTCATGCATTCATGACCTCAAGACTAGATTATTGTAATGCATTACTGGGAGGATGTCCAGCAATATCAATAAATAAACTTCAATTGGTTCAAAATGCAGCAGCCAGAGTGCTGACAATAACCAAGAAATATGATCATATTAGGCCCATTTTATCATCATTACATTGGCTACCTTATTTTTTTTTTTATTCTGTTAACAACGTACAAAGCTTTGAATGGTCTAGCTCCACAGTACTTACCTTCTGTCATGCTATATTACATTACCTTTATTATGATCGCAAAATTCTGGCCTGTTAATAAAATATCAAAATCCACAAAAGGAGGTAGATATTTTCATATTTGGCTCCAAAACTATGGAATAGTCTCCCTAACACTGTTTGAGATGCAGACACACTCACTCAGTTTATGTCTAAAGACTCCTCTATTTATCCAGGCATACAACTAATTTATCCTTCAACTCACAATTAGGCTGCTATAGTCTGACAGAACCAGAAACAGTGATCATGATCTATAACACTGGAATAAATTTAATGGCATATTTGCTGATGTTATTTTATTTGTTTCCCTGTCTCAACCTCGGTACTCTTATCCTGAGGTCACCAGAACCAGCTTGATCCAGCTTCATCCTGCTTTGTGTTGGAATCCACTGCTACATGTAGCTGTGTGATGATGACTAATAGCAGCCGGTGCCAGCCAAACATCACTTCAGTCTATTACTTCAGAGGATGAACTGATATCAACTCCAACCATAAGACATGGGATACTTCATATGACATTGACTGAACCTTGGATTTAGGATAGACCTCACCGAAATTACCGGCCAGGTTGAACTGCACCTAACTGATCTCTGCCTGCATCACCTCGGTCTAATGATGGACTACACTCTTGAAATGGATTACATCGACTAGCAATTAATTGCCAACAAAACCCTTCATCAGCCAATTAACAAGGACAATTGCATCTATGTGAACTTCTGCAGTTAATCCAGGATGAACTTCAAAGATATTAGTCATTAATCTTTCAGTTCATACAAAATCTTTATTTAAACACTGACCCTTAACACTTACTCAGTTTAATCATTTTAAACCATGACTTTAACTATACATAAGTAATATTTACATTATATTCATGATTTTAGCCAGAGGGGAACTGGCTCCCACAGTGTGTCTTGTTTTTCCCAAGGTTTTTCTCCATTAACTAACATTTATGGAATTTTGTGTTCCTTTCCACAGTCGCCTTCAGCTTGCTCACTGGGGTTATAAATACAATTATTATTTAATTACTTATTTTTAAACACAATTCACAAACTACACAATAATGACTCATAGACATTATAGACATTACAGTTTTATCGTCTGTGAATGCCTGATCTTCTGTAATGCTGCTTTGAAACAACGTGTGTTGTGAAAGGCGCTATACAAATAAAAATGACTTAACTTGACTTGTCCAGACTTGTATGAAGCTGAACTCCACAGCACTCAGGTTGAGAACATGATATATACATTTCTCTTCACCTCATTTGGAGAAGATGAGAAAAGCATCAATATGGCAAAAAAACATTTTTTTTAAAAAAATCATAATTGCGAGCAAATCATTGAAAAAATAAAAATGAACAGGAGTAAAAAGAAAATTGTTGAAACTGACAGGTTTGTCTTTTTTTGTTGTTGTTGAAACTGACTGGTTTGACAAACCAACAAACACATGCCACCTATCAACCAGTTCTTAAAAAGTCACTGCTAAAATGCAAAAATGCTGAACATATGACAACAAAGCTCAACAAGATTGAGGAAGCAGTTGATCAAAATGTATTCTGGGAATTATGGAACAATTTAAAAGTCCAAAAAAGAAGAACAAATTCCCATTTGTGACCCAAACACCTGGACAGAACATTTTGGAAACCGTTATACTCAAAGTGAACTAAACCCCACCCCCCCAAAAATATGACATCCCAACTACATCAACTAGAATACACAATAAAGGGTCAATTAAATCATTTGGACAACCCCATTTCACTGAACTCAGTGAAAAAATCAAAACACCCCAATCTTCAAACAAGGTGACACATTTAACCCAAACAAGTACAGGGGCATTTCAGTGAGAAGCAACCTTGGCAAACTATTCTGCTGCATTATGAATGACAGATAGTCCAATATCTCCAAGAACACAATACTTTAACAACTTTCAAATTGGATTCATGCCAAAACAGAGAACAACTGATCATATACAGTATACACACTGCACAAACTTGTACAAAAACATGTCCACCAAACAAAACAAAGAAATATATTTGGTTGCTTCACTGATTTTAAAAAAAAGCCTTTGATTCAGTTTGGCATGATGAATTGTTCCTAAAACCGATTCAGAGTGGATTAGGAGGAAAGATGTATTATTTAATGAAGGACATGTACAAAGACAACAAATGGTGCATTAAAATAACAACAGAAAAACTGGTTATTTCAGCCAGAATAAGAGAGTTTTTTCAAGGCTGCAGCTTAAGCCCAACTCTATTTAATATTTAGATAATTGAATTGGTCATAATGCTTCAAAACTCATGTAGCCCTGGCCTGACTCTAGAGGACAGAGAAATGAAATGTCTTCTATACCCAGATGGCCTGCTGCTGCTCTCACCTACTGAAGAGGGATTACGTGAAAGCCTCACAATTGTAGAAAATTACTGCAGTAATTGGGCAAGTCAAAAGTAATCATTTTTCAAAATAAAAATCATCTTCAAGACAAATGTGTTTTTGCACTTGGGGAAGCAATTCTTAGCCAAGTTACCAGTTACAATTATTTAGGTCAGATCATCTAGGCTTCTGGACAATTTGAATTGGCAATAAAAGACCTAACAGACAAGGCTCATTGGGCATATTACAGCATATTACAGTATCAAGAAAATCACTATTTAAATGTAATCTCCCTATTTAGCTGAAATAGTTTGACAGTGCTATCAAGCCCATACTTATGTATGGCAGCAAAATCTGGTGGGCCAAATATAAACTTGAAATTGTCCCTTTGAATTCTGTAAAAAATATCCTGGGAGTTCACAGAAGTGCTTTTAACCTGGGCTGTAGGGCAGAACTGGACAGATTCCCTCTTTTGACTGGCATTCAAGAGAGCCAGTAAGTTCTGGTTCCACCTATCAGACTCTTCCCCAGAAAATCACCATCATTGTCCATTTATATACAGAGCAGTACGCCTACAGAGCGACCCTTTAAAGTATTTAGTGGAAAAACACCAGCAACATTTTTCAATTCAGGCAGACAAAACACAACCCAAGAAGAATAACTCCATTTTTAGCATAACAAACTCAGAAACAAACAAATTGAACTACTTTAAAAAAATTAAGACAGAATATAAACCAAAATTAAAGACTACCGTCACAGGAAGCTCCTTACAAAGTATTGTGTGAGTGAGCACAGTCTGGCTGTAGAGACGAGTAGGCACAGACAGAACTGGAGACCCAGACTGAACAGACTGTGTTCACACTGCACTCAAAGAGTCAAAGAGGATGCACTTCACTTCCTCACTGAGTGCAGTGAATATGAGAGCATTAGAAACACACGCTTTACACTCATTGGACAGATACTGCTTGAATTCAGCAGAATGAGTAATACAGAGAAACTCTCATATGTTCTAGGAGAGAAAGCTGAATGCATAGATTTAGCGGCAGAATATGTATCTTTTTGTCATGATCTGAGGGAGAGAGGATGACCCCTCACTAAATACTGAAAGTGTCTGTTTAATTTAATGTCTGTATAAGTTACTTTTAAGTATGTAATGCATGTTTTATTGTTATTATTACTTTATTTATTTGTATTATTACTATTATAGAATGCATTGGCAACATTGTACATTGTATGCAGTAATGCCAATGAAGATAATTTGAATTTGAGAAAGAGAGAGAGACTAGTTAGTGTTAGGGACCATGAGTTGGACACTGCACAGGGTGTTGCAGAGTTTTGATTTGCTTCCAGAGCACGCTGTTAATGCTAACTGCAAACCTGCAATACGGCAACGTGTCATGTCGCCATGACAACAGACGGCTCTTTGCGTTGCTGCTGCCTGTCGGTCTCCAACACCAGCCAAGAACACAACACACAGAGCAAATGAGAGAGAGAGAGAGAGAGAGAGAGAGAGAGAGAGAGAGAGAGAGAGAGAGAGAGAGAGAGAGAGAGAGAGAGAGAGAGAGAGAGAGAGAGAGAGAGAGAGAGAGAGAGAGAGAGAGAGAGAGAGAGAGAGAGATCAAAAATGTTAATTTTACTCAAACACATACCTATAAAATAATAAATCCAGAGAATATGTTAATTTTGCAGTGGTCTCATACAGTTTTTATTAAAAAATAACATTATAAACATATCAAAGTATACACAGTACATATCAAAATGTGAGTATATATATATATATACAGAGGAGTGGTGTGGTGTAGTGGGCTAAAGCACATAACTGTTAATCAGAAGGTAGATGGTTCGATCCCCACAGCCACCACCATTGTGTCCTTGAGCAAGGCACTTAACTCCAGGTTGCTCCGGAGGGATTGTTCCTGTACTAAGTGCTCTGTAAGTCGTTTTGGATAAAAGCGTCTGCCAAATGCATAAATGTAAATATATTAAATAGGTTATGCAACTGAGGCATGACAATCTGGAACAAATATCAAAATAGCTCAGAACATGAATGTGGGCATGTGTAGTGGCCTCAGTAAACTGAGACACCTTAACAATGAATGATCATAATCTTTGTGAGTAATAACGTCAGAGCTATTTCTTGAAAAATTTACCACTGAGGTTTTGAAGCTTTTATTTTATGTGCTAATGGTGAGTCATAACTGTTAGGTCTAGAGATGGCTCTCCATGGAGACGTGAGCCTGGATCTAAACACTCTTCTGCAGATTTGGACTGAAGTATTTTAGGCAATTTAAACCTAGTTTTGATACTTTATCCAAATAATGTTTCATATTAGTAGAGATAATCCTACGTTTGTGCCAATTCTTTGTCAGTTAGGTCAAAATAATACAGGTATTTTGTGCAAATCAGTGATGAATTCATGAGAACCATGAGTGGTGGTGGTGTAGTGGTCTAAGCACGTGACTGGTAATCTAATAATCAGAAGGATGCTGGTTCGAGCCCCACAGCCACCAACATTGTGTTCTTGAGCAAGGCACTTAACTCCAGGTTGCTCTGGGGGGATTGTCCCTGTAATAGGGGCTCTGTAAGTTGTTTTAGATAAAAGCGTCTGCCAAATGCAGAAATGTAAATGTACATTTTAAAAATATCAACAACTACAGCCTTGACAACACAAAATAGGTATTGTTTTAAAGCTTAGAAGCTGTACTTTACAGAGCATGAAAGCATTATGACCCAAACTGAACAAGTGCTTTGAAATTTGCTGAAAAATATTAAGTGTTCCATTTTGACAATTTATTAATGATTTTGCACTGTACTTTTTACTGTAAAAACATCAAACTGATGAAATAGCAATGTGGCATATGTCATTGGAAAGCTCTAATTTAACCTAAGTATATGTTTTTGACACATGTTGCAAGTGTTGAAAAACGCAAATATGTTTTTGCATAAAACTTCATGAAAATAAGCAAAAAATAAGCAAAAATAAATAAATAATAAAATACCACATAACATAAGAGGAGGTGATTATCTTTAAAATGATCCCACACACAACGTAATTGGATGTGTAGATTATTAGATGACACACGAAGCACACTGTGCATACATCACATATGGCTAAAAACACATTAGATTTCCTGGATCAGATTACATTATCGTAAATTATGTAGTACATTGTTCAACATCATGGAACGCTATTCCAATCGTATTAGGGTTCAGATCGCTGCAACCAGAGGTGGAAGTCATCCAAATGTGTGCAGAGAGGATTGTTCACTCTAATTACATATGGCCACCAGGAGATGAATGAATCAATGTTGCATTTATACTTTAAAACGCTTTTCTGATACTACACTCAAAGTGCTTTACATTGTGAACTAGATGGTGCCAAATACATGAAAAAGACTCAGTGGTGGCTCCAATGACAGGATGGAACTGAATGAGATCTCGTTACTCATGCCTGCATGCTTCGAAGGGAGAGCATACCAATAGTCATTGTTGTATTTACATGTGTAATTATTTATTATGTACAATTATTATATTTATTTGTTTGTAGAGTCTTTTGGGCACTAGGATAAATTATTTTTGTAATGCTATAACTTTCGATTGGTTTGTCGTATCAACATAGAATTTTACTCAGATACAGTTGAAATGATTGGGAATAAAACAAAATTCGTTTTTTTGGAGCTACCTTATTCACACCCTGAGATATATAATGTTAAATCATAAAAATATGAAAAAAGGTTCATTTTTGGCTCAAGTTCTTTTGTGATTCTTCAGCAGTTTCTTAGGCAGAGAGTATCAGAATTAATCATAACCTATATCATACATTTTGATACACTTTTTTATATAATATTTTTTGTCAAGTTATAGGCTTTTAATTTAGGGTATGCTGCTGGCTGCTGAAACAGGAAATCTTTAAAAACATTCAGAGCTTAAATGGTTAAAGACTAAATAATAATAAGAATATTAAAAAAGTTGAAAATACATATTTTCACTATATGTAATATCAAAGTGAATCGCATTTTCACGTATCAGTTGTTGTCTACAGTATTATATTGTTTTATGATTCAGTGTCAAGAGGAGCCATCCAAACTGCTGTCATTTAATGTCCAGGTGTTAAAGAAGCTGTAATTGGTCAAATATAGTTATGGTGAAGCGCACTGTTAGTATTCAAAGAGCTTTACGCTCTATGGCAGCAATGTTAACATTACCCAGTGGACTGCTCTGCTCCATTAACCCCATTACAAGGCTCTGAATCAAGGAATACAACAGAGATTCACATAAGATTTAGAAAAGTGTCTGTGCCTAGAATTGGAAGCCCATGTGTCCCATTCAATCTTATTATATGATTTCACTATAAAATCTTTGAAGTGTAAAAAGCAATATGCCTGTTTTTTTTTTAATAAATAGAGTGTAGGCTCACTCCTGAGTCTTTTTAATATGAATTTTTGCTTCAAAATAATCATGCCTTTTATCTAAAACTGTTTTAAACAACAGAGGTTACATTAAATATTTGTACATGGAATAATTAAAAATGCACTGATCAACACAGGACCATATCAAATGTGACATGCATAAAACCAGTTACAGGACCTAAGATGCACACTCTCTCTCATATATTAATGTAAATTTGAACCTAAAATATTGATGTTGATAAAAAAAAAGACCATGGACACATTATGTATCAACTACACCTGCAGTATATTATACCTGCTGTTGCTCCCCACCCAATGGATCAACAGGGAGGGCTGTTGTACCAGGAAGAGAACAAAAATTCACATGTTTGTCCCTGGTGACTCTGAGCTGATGGAGAGTTTTGGTTTGGAGGATTTATTTTTAGCTACTATTCTTATCTGTCAACAGTTACCCATCGATCGCTCCACACCACCTTCACATGAATAAGCCTTTGACGTAAAAGCAGCAAACTATCTGCTGCGCACTGGGAAGAGAGGCACAGAGAGAGCGATCTGTTTCCCTCTTTGCCAGGGCTTTCCAATCTACAATTGTTTCACACTTGATGGACAGACCAGTCTGAATATATGGGGACGAATGACTGTGTTTATGTGTATAAGCATTTAGTGAATGTATGTATATATGCAGACGTGCATGTTTATGTTTAAGGCATGGCTCTGCAGTGACCTGTGGACTAGAATGAGGCAAGCAAGCAGGCAGCCAGATGCATCCAAGGCAACCTGGTGTGTGTACGGAGAAGAGTAAACAACCACTATTGATTGTGTGTGTGTGTGCGTGTGAGAGAGAGAGAGAGAGAGAGAGAGAGAGAGAGAGAGAGAGAGAGGCTGCTTTTATGAGACTGAAATGTAGAGTAATTGTGTACTGAAGAACAGAATACCAAACCACTTGAACTGAATTGTTAAGATGAATTGCCCTCAAACAAAAAGCCATCCTTTCGACACCTGAAACATTTCTTCAAAATGTCAAAAGCATTACCAATGCAAAAGCTCATCTGAGAGCGATGTATCATTTGAATGAATGAATTATAAACACAATACAGGTGGGCGTTGGGTCAAGATGTGAAGCCCTAGTAGGATACACAACCCACGCAAAGATTCCCTACTCTCCATCTATAATGCATAAGCTTCATGCAGACTGGAGGGCTACTCAGTTTAAGAGGAACCACCATATTTGGAAAGCTTGACAACCAAGTCTCATTGTGATGAATTAAAGGTGCTGTGAACCATTTCAGAAATGTTGCTTCTGCCAGAATAAGCCTCCAAATTAGACCACCCCCACTGATTAAACCAGTGGTTCTCTACTGATGGGTTGTAGCCTAAAAATGGGTCACAGACAGCATAAAAAATGTATGCTAACTGCATATAATAAAATGCAGCTAAACAGGGCCGTTTCTGAGTATATATAAAAAAAGTAAATACTTACCGATTTCTGTAGACTGCATACATTTCAATTGAATTTCTATCCATGTAAAGTCTATACATACCACCATCACTCTAACCACAGAAAATATTGTAATCTTTTTAATCTCTTTTATAAACAATAATAATATAAAAGTCAATTATTTAATTTTGCAAACATGTTGTCTTTATAATATCACACTTACTATTTTTCTCATACAATTGGGTCTTTAGATGTAAAAATATATAGCTGCCTTTTTTATATTAGGAAGCAAGTGTTATTTTGGATCTTATTTTGGTTCTTGGCTTACAAACTTATGAAAACTAGATATCCACTGGCTGCATGGCATGCCTTAATCCTCAAAACACATGAACAAAACTACACAAGGTAAAAGAAAATATGACCCAGACTACATTAAAGGTGCACTTATTAATTTGAATGTATGATGAATGGACCACACTGTCACCTAAGGGCATGGATGTGCATCATACAAATGCAATAGGTTTCAGTTACCAACGGCACGGTAGATATTCTTTATTCAAGGTCAGCTATGATTAAGTACAATAGCAGTGTGGTTACTGATATTTAGTGAGAAGTATTCGCTAGTCATGTGCAGACCCAGACAGAATCTGCTGACTTTTCTTTTTTGGGTGGGATTTTCTGCACTAATTTATATGGAAAATTTGCAGAATTCTGCGGAAGAGATTTAAACAGCAAAATGTTTAAAATATACTTGAGAGTTCTACATTTTTACTGGTAGCTAAAAGCACAGTATAACTAGCCAAAATATTTAATAAACAAACAAGGGATGGGAAATCTTAGAACTTTTACATATGACAAATGTCACAATTCTGCAGAATACTGCAGAGTTTTGTGATAAAGTTCTAAGCATGCAGATTCCATCTGGGCCTGGTCATGTGATCCCAACATGGCAGCCCCCATGAAGAGAACCTCTCCATGTAGAATAAAACAGCTTTTATAAGGTTACTGATATGACTGGAGTGTTCATCTCTTGTGTGTGGGCATGGTTTTAAAATACATCCGTTTTAAAAGTACAATTAATTTCTTCAAGAATAAAACTTTTAGTGTAGGCCCTCCCTTTAAATAGGGTTTCACGTGCAGCAGGAACACAAAAATGGTCTGTGCTGTCCACAATAATGTTTTGTTCAGTGAGAGCATGAAACCATAAAAATTCAAGAGACATTGAGAAACCAAACATTTTATAACTGTAAAGTTATAAAACATATAAAACTAACAAGACAATGTAACATTTGAATTTCAGCCTATGTCATGTTTATAATTTTGTGTATTGTGGGGCCTATATGCAGTTCATGATAACATCAATACATTTTGTTGTTAACCAAATTTCGGTTTTGTCCCATGTCTACAACCTGAACGCGCACATCGGGCCGGGCACAGAGCGTTTCTGATAGGCTAAAAAGCGCGGGCCGCTCGCCTGGATGTCTTTTTTATGTTTACAAAGCTTAGGGCTGTCACAGAGACAGGTGTGATTTCTCAGTACACCAGTTTCATCATATCTGTCAGGTAGGGACATTTTATGCGTGGTATCGCTTACAGCACCTTTAATGAAGAAATGAAAGGCACAAACATCCTTTCACCTACCACCTTCTCCACACGCATCACGTTATTCTACAAACTACCGAAGGGGGGCGCCCTTCTCCCTAAAACCCGTTTAGTTCCTGCTTAAACTATAAAAAATAGAAAACTGAAGGCAAGCAAAAGTCAAGCTATTTATCAACCCCAGCCGCTCGGAACACATCAGGATAATTCACAGCCGTCTTCTCATCGGCATCTTTGAGACCCGGAGGCCAAGCTCTCCGGGTTGTAAATCTGCCGTGTCGGGAGCTGAGTCGCGTCAGCTATTTTTAGAACCAACAGCCGCGGTCACGTGACCCTCGAGAGCACGTCATTAATGTTGTTGTTGGTGGATAAGCTGCAAATATGGAGGAAAGAGAGTTGAGAAAGGAAAATGTGTACTTTTCATGATAAGGAGGATAAAAAAATACATCTGCAAAGTGATAAAGTGGAAGACGGGTGTTGAAATAAAACGGAGCGTGACGGCGCGCGCTTTGCGAAAGGACAAGTATCAGGTAAAGTAGAAAGAAACATTCAAATCGACTAATTATGATGGTATATGTTCTTATTTCTCATTATCTTGACACCCAGCGACATGCAAAGACCTTACCCGCTGGATAGCACATTATGACGTCTTAGCCTCAGGATACCGCATGATGGATTTTATTCTGCATTTAGACAGGTTTACACATTTTGCACATTGACCGTTCTCACACTGGTCAGCAGCTTTGGCGTAAGCAAACATAAAGAGTTTGTCTGATTCAGTCCGAGTTGCTGGCTTTAGTGCTATCGCATTTTCTTAGGGAAGTAAGTCGATCGTAGCTCGTGGGAATAGCCGGACGGGGTGGCTTTTAAGAGTTTTTATGTTCTCTCCCTTGTCATGTCTGGCACGTATGTACAGACAGATAAAGTTGGAACCCCGGTACAGCACTGAGTCTGTTCACCTGAAAGACGAGCTATTCAGTAAATCGCGATGTTCTTTTATTACGTAACAATGAAATAGAACGTCGCTCGAGCGCGGTTGTCATTTGTTTCATTGTGACACTTGCCATTTGTCACATTACCGCGCAACGGACTTGAATACTGCAATGTTATGGTGAAGTTTTTTTACACTGTCAAGAAATAAATGTCCTATAGAGGGATTTGTCGTCCTGAAGTATATACCTGCAAGTGTTTTTTTGTGTGATAAACGACTCTAGTACATGCTGAACTCAGAATTATCAGAAATACATAACAAATAAGATGTTTACATTTTGGAGTTACTATTAACTGTAATTACTGTACCATTTTGGTAATCCTCTGAGTCTGTCTGTCTATCTGTCTGTCTGATTTCTATATATAGTTATATCATTTCGATGTCTCTACAATTAAATAGACCATAGGTAAGACAGAATAGATTTTGTTCTGAGATAATTTCTTGTTTGTTCCCCCCCCCCCCCCCTCCTGATTAATTCAAGTTAAGTCACGACTAAAACAGTCCCAAGAATAGGCTTGTGTATCACTCATGCACCAAATTTGACATTTTCCTCCAAGCTAAAACTGAGGATATGTGTGATCATTTGTAATGATCTGTGTGAATAAAGGTGAAGCTATTATTCAATTATTATGTTAGCTGAATTAGGTGTAACAATGAAGACATTAAGTAATGATAGGTTAGGTTTAATTGGGTTACATTAACTGTTATATTAGAATGGCAACAATAAATATTTTCATCGTTTCAGCAAGAACACTGGATATCTCAAGTGGGGTAACTTTTTGACAAGCATTTTGACGATTATAAACATACAGTAATGGATGGTTTAAACCAACCATGAAAGAAGCTTAAAAAGCTGTATTTGCTCTTTAGGATGTGAGAGGGGTCAGCTGAGTAAATGGTGGATGTGTCAGTGGCCAAGGACACAAGCCTCTCATCTGTACAATCTGTCTTAGTCGTGTTTGCAAATGAGATGAAGCCATTAGTGATTTCTAGGAAACAACGTCCTCTTCGCTTATGGATGTGTGGCTCACCACCATCTGTTGTTTAAGAAAAAATAGGTACTGCTTAAAAATTCGATTTTAGCATATGTGAAGGAATCAGTCTGACGATTGATACACTCACGTGTCTTACTGTGTAAATTGTGAGAAGTTTTGGTGCCAGGAACCTGGGAATTTGCCCCCTTGTTCTGCATGCAAGCCTAGATTTAAAGTGATAGTTATGCCAGTTCACCAATTATACAGCTGCAAATAGTATTTCTTTATGGTAGCAAGGTGCACTCAATAATATTTTCCTCATTAAAAAAGTTTAACTCCGAAAGATATGAATTTTACACTGATGAGCCAAAACAATTAGTCCCCTCACAGGTGAAGAAAATAATGTTGATCATCTCCTAACAAGGCCACATGTCAAGGTATGGGTAGATTAGATGGCAAGCCAACAATAAGTTCTCGTAGTCAACGCGTTGAATGTGGGAGAAATAGGCAGGAGGAAAGACCTGAGCGACTTTGACGAGGGCCAAATTGTTATGGCTAAACGACTGGGTCAGAGCATCTCTGAAACGAAAAGTCTTGTGGGGTGCTCTCAGACAGCAGTAGTGAGTACTTACCAACAGTGGTCTAAGGATGGACAAACCACAAACCAGCGATAGGGTGTTGGGCATCCAAGGCTCATTGATGCGCGAGGGCAACGAAGCCAAATCCGTCTGGTCCGAACCGACAGAAGGTCTACTGAAAATTTTAATGGTGGTTACGGGAGGAATGTGTCACAATACACAGTGGATCGTACCCTGCTGCTTATGAGGCATCATGGCCGCAGACCGGTCAGAGTGCTCATGATGACCCCTGCCCACTGTCGAAAGTGCCTACAATGGGCACACAAGCGTCAAACTGGGCGTTGTAATATCCTGTAATATATGTATAAAATCATGTCCCCTCACATTAAAATGAAAATTCAAGTCATATCAGTAACCGTATAAAAGCTGTTTTATTCTACATGTAGAGGATCTGCAGTCTCCGCACATGGGGGTTGCCATGTTAGAATCACAACCAGCTGAATACTACTCACTTAACCTCAGTAACCGTCCTGTTATTTGACACTTTCACTCACTGATTAAAGTAAACATGGCTGACTGTGAATATTAAACTTCTACAATGGCATTTGAAACTAAAAACGATTGTTTTTAAATACTGCTGAATCAAAGCCACTAGCTGTCAGTGTCCAAGATGACACAAAGAAAAAAGTTACTGAGTGCACCTAAGGCAACTCTTAAAAATGCAATAGCTTACCGAAGATGCATTTAAAATGCCCTGAAAAACAACAGTGCACAACAATTTGCAACGCAGAATTCGAAAAACTGCGAAATTTTGCCAATATTCAATTGCGTTTTGCTGTTACTTCACTGTATATTATACATTGAGGTTATAGTTTTGTCTGTTTCTGAACTCCCTGTTCGTGGTTTGTTTTGATTGGCTCAATCTGGTCTGGCAGGTGATTGGACTTTGATCCAGTCTTTTAAAGAAGTGTTACACATGCTTGTTGTGAATGCAAAGTAATTCTATTTTATAGCAGTGCAGATACTCAGTAATTTCTATTTTAAAAACCAAAATGTTAAATAAAAATGTGACAAACAATGTGACAAAGTGTTTTTGCAGGCTTTATTTATATTCTTTGGACACATATTCTTTGTGTGTGTGCGTGTTCGTATACAATACGTATTTTACATACTTGTATGACTTCTTTTGTTGGCTTGTTTCTCACCTACACGTCCACGTTCACACCCTTGTCTTTACAACGTTGTTCATTAGAATGGAATGCTGAATATAGGTCTATTTTTGCACTCTTTATGAAGTCCTCATAATGAATAGTGTTTGGGTATAGAATGACGGAGTGAAGATCCAAACTTGTGCACCACCCAGAGCCACACCAGGCTTCTTCAGCTGCTTAACAATACATCGCTAACCCCTCTGGGCCAGGAGGTGAGTGTGGAATGTAGGAGTGTGGAAATCCAAAGGCATTTTGAAAACAGATGTTGCCTTGGCTACGTTACACAGATGACCTGTACCCTCTTTTACTATCCTGGCTGCTCAGTTGAGGTGTCCTTTAACTCCCCATCAGGAGTGCTTAAAGGGATAAATCACCCAAAAAAATTCTATCATCATTTACTCAACCTCATGTTGTTTCAAACCCATGTGGCTTTGTTTCTTCTGTGGGTCAAATGGGTTTGTAACAAGATGAGAGTGAGTAAATGATGATCCCTTTAAGCATTACTGCAATTGGGATTACTGTTAGTGGGACATTTAGGAGGGCATAGAGCCAGATTCAGTTTTTCCACTGCATCTTCCACATGATGTGTTTGTGCAGTCAAGTGGTCATTGTTTGGATTGCTCTGAACATTACAGTCTTAAAAACAATTGAGTGTGGTGCTATGTAATCGATGTGTAATGTAGTAACTATGTAATTGAGGTGTGTTTTAGACATTGTACATTCCACTTCCAGGTAGAGTTTGCGTCTTGAACATAGTGATGATCAAAGGGGCAGAAGGCAGACGGTGATGTAGTTCTGTCTCCCTCTCTGCATTTAATGAAAAGTTATTGCAGTTGTGATGACGTTGCATTTGGATCAAAACTTGACAAGAATAGTAATTTGCCTTTGCCTGAAAGCAAACCTTTCGATAGTGGAGATCCAATGGGTGTGTATCTACAGCGAACTAACCAGATTAGGCTTTGAAATATATAATTTACAGCCATAACTAGCATAGACATTATTATATTCAGATTTGTAATATCTCAATGACCGATTCATAAAAGTTGTGGTCAGGCTGTTGAGATGGATGGGTTTTCCATATACTGTTCAGTCACCACTTGGACCCTCTATGTGGTGGTATTGCTTTTGTGTATATTTGTCTGTGAGAGTTTTCACCAGCTTTTCTGACATTTGATTTTACTCTCAGTGTATGATGTCTGATTTGAGATTTGCCTGCCCCTCATGCCTCTCAGATTGTCTCTTCCTCTCTAAATGGGTGATGCTTGACCAGAAAAGTTGCAATGGGGAGCAGACTTTTTACTGACAGTCAAAAGTTTAATTAGTGTAAGTAATTCAGAGTAATGCATTGCAGTACCACAAGGGAATGTTAAAACTTCTGTTGATAGACCAAGCAATCACGGTTATCGGCCAATGCTGATACAAACTCAGGGGGCTAAAATATTTAATTTTCTCATTCCCATATTTCCAAATATTTTGGCTATTAATTTTATAAGCCAATTTAATAAAACAGTGAACATTAGACATATGAAGTGGTTAATGTTCTGTAAAATTATTATTGTACCATTAATAAAGTTTTATTTAACATCAAGGCTATTTAACACATCCAGATTTTATTTTTGTTAATTTTATTATTCTACATTGTAACATTTGATAATTTTAGCACATGAGCATGACACCAAACTGATTTAAAGCGTGAGAAGTGGAATGCCTGTCTGTGCACGTTTATGGCGCGAGCATCCGCCACTGACTCGACACCATCTGCACAACAGACTGCATGAAACAAATAGTTTTTGAAAATTAAAATGAAGAAGACTAATTTGCAGCTGCACTATAATGTGAATAAAAGTGTGCGGATATTTCCCGCATTATGATGGAAATTGCGGGAATTATTAAAATTGTGTGCAATAGCCGCAATCCCGTGCCAATATTTTATATTAAATTATTAAAGTTGCCCTGGTTCCCCTTCTTTTTAATTTCATTATACAAAAAAAAAAATTCCTCTGCTATCTGCTAAATTGATGCAATGAAAAGCTGCGTCAAGAGGATTTTTTTTCATATACATATTCTTGTCATATACTTCAAGGTGGGCCAAATCAGAGGTTAAAGTTGGCCCACAGGCATTAGTTAGGGCATCTCTGACTTTCTTGCACGGTTAGGAAGGAGGAAGCGGCAGCCGGTTGATCAATCCAATGTAAGTCGCTTTAAATCACAAGGATTTTCAGCCCAATAACTGAATGCACATACACAACAGCATTGCTTTTCAACCTGCTGACAGACACACACACATCCACTCGGCTTTGTGCGTCTCTCCCCTCATCTGCCGCTGTCCCCTCCTTAAATACTCCCGTCACTTCTCACTGGAACGCGAGACAGGTGTGGAGCACAGGTGGCTCTCATTCACCACTCATCTCCCCCGGCAGCTTGGCCACGCCCCCATCGCCCAACTCTGGCCAGAGAGCCATCTGGCCTGTGACTTAATACCCCACCCAATTTCTAGAGAGGAAGTGTTGCCATTTCGGCTGACGGGCTGCAGGATGGCTTTTGGGGTAATTATTCCATGTTTATGGGACTAGGAACAGGACGAAGGGGTAGTAGAGGGGGAGGGAGGAGAGAGAAAAAGAGAGAGGAGAGAGGGTTCGTCGGCCCCTGAATACACCGCCAAATGGTCCTCAGCCAGCTGGACTGCCTCCGTCAGCGATTCCGGACGATGGCACTTGACTCACTCAGCCATCCGCTTCAGTAGCCTGCTGGTGATCTGCTCCAGTGCCACCAGATCTAATATTTCTTCAGCGTCTCGATCTTTAGCCAGCAGGGAGGACTCCACGACAGCGTTTTCTTCCTCCAAATCCTGGGTTTAGGCACCACTGTAACGGTTCTGTTGTACTCGCTCTATTCGGGATTCGAACAGGTGTCAGCTGGCACGCTAACTAGGAGGCTAATGGCTACAGCCTCTAACGTCAGTCCCTAGTGTGCCTCTTGAGGCCAGGTGATGGAGGTTTGCACATACCGCACATTAATACATTTTGTTGCAGGTCCCATCCACACACATTCCCCTTAATAAAGTTGTAAATGCCTGCCAATTCATACTCAAGATTAGTGGATGGGAGAGACAGCAGCTTCGACACTATGTTTTTTCCCCAAAATTGAATAATTGAATAATGACCATCATTACAGGGTAATCAGTTGGGACAATTACGTACCACTACTCCTGGGGTCGTTTCGATATGGTGCTCAATGAGATTCATACGACCGGGAAGAGGCGAGAACACTGCTGAGAATTCTCCTTGCAACCTGGCAACCTCTGTGATTTGGGATGGTGAGAGTGACCGGGGTGACTCGATCGGTGACTTAAGTTCACCTCTGGTCTGAGCTCCTCCCTCTCCGGAACCACCATATCCAATGTCACTAAGACAACCTCTCTCCACAGTTTTAGGTGGTTGAGGTTGTAAATCTGACGTAAGTCACTTTTAATCACACTTTTCAGCATTACAAACATGGTCAGATTTTCAGCCCAATAAATAAACACATGCTTTTCAGCACAATAACTAAACACGCATGCACAACAGCATTACTTTTCAGCCTGCTGATAAACACACGTACTCGGCTTTGTGCGTATCTCTCCTCATCTGCCGCTGTCTGCTCTCCTTAAATACTCCTGTCACTCTTAACTGGAACACAAGACAGGTGTGGAGCAAAGGTGGAATTTATTCACTACTCCCTTATCTCCCTTTGTCCCAATTTGGAATGCCCAATTCCCACTACTTAGTAGGTCCTCGTGGTGGTGCGGTTACTCACCTCAATCAGTGTGGCGGAGGACAATTCTCAGTTGCCTCCGTTTCTGAGACCATCAATCCACGCATCTTATCACGTGGCTCGTTTTGGATGACACCGCGGAGGCTCATGCTACTCTCAGCGATCCACACACAACTTACCATGCGCCCCATTGAGAGCGAGAAACATTAATCGTGATCACGAGGAGGTTACCCCATGTGACTACCCTCCCTAGCAACCGGGCCAATTTGGTTGCTTAGGAGACCTGGCTGAAGTCACTCAGCACACCCTGGATTCAAACTCGTGACTCCAGTGGTGGTAGTCAGTGTCAAGACTCGCTGAGCTACCCAGGCCCCCCTGTTCCCCTTTTTCTTTTAAAAAAAAAAAAAATAGCAAAAATCTGGATTCCAGTGATGCACTTACAATGGAATAATAAATATAAAATATATCCACAGAACTTAAACAATATACAGTATGTGTTAACATGATTTTAGTTATCGCATACTAACCTTTTTTGTGTCAAGTTATAGCCAATTTTACAATTTCATTGCCATGACAATGTAATATAACAAACCCTAAAATGACTAAAAATGCCGATTTAAACAACTTTAAGTTGTAACAGAGAAATGAATGTTAGCGTTTTTAGAAAATTATAAGCTTCACATTTATGCCTTTAAAGTCTATCCTCTAAAAATAAAGAAAAGGAAGGACAAGTTGAAATAATTTATTGTGGTAATCAACATAATGCCACAAATGCTGTCGATTGAGCTTAACTTGTATTGAACCCAGAATATTCCTTTAAGTGCTTGCAGTCAGTTTTTTAGACAAATATAAATTGTGCATATGAATGAACTTATTATGACTTTTCTTTGTAATTGAAAAGTGACTAGTATACATAGGAACGCCTTCAAGACCTTTTTAAGTTGATTGAGAAAATGAGTGTGCAAATAGGTTTTTAAGGCAAAGAGTGGCTATTTTAAAGAAGCTAAAATATTAGATAGTTTTGATCTGTTTAAAAAATGTTGGTCACTGTATAATAATACCCTTATAGCTTTCATTTAATGGTTGATGATGTTTAATTTTGATAATTAAAATTTTTCTTGATAGTAGAAAATATGAATGAATAGATGTGTCCAAACTTATGACTGGTTCTGAAATGGCTATATATGCATCTCTTAATGCCTTTGGTTTATGCAGGATGCCAGGCAGCCATTGTTAATGGAATAGGGAGAGCATTTTGTCCTCTATGTGGATGCGAGGCATGCAGGATCCTGGAGCACAGCAGGCTGGGACTGAAGAGGTCTGTTGGAGGACACCACCGCTTTCTGTCCTCTTGGGCGGCTGCCATGCCTGCCGTGCTCCTGCTGCATGCTAATGACCAGTTTTAGCCTTCGGTTTGACGGCGCTTAAGCGGCAAGGACTTTGTATCCTTATGTGGCTGAGTGCACCTGTTACTAAAGCAGTAAGAAATAATATAGATCTCGTGTTTTCAGCACCACTGAATCCACAGCGCCACGTCAAAAGAAAGTATAGATCGTGATTATTGTGATGAGATGAAGGATGCAACATTTCCATCAGTTGTAGGGATTCACCGATATTGAAATTCATTCCCACTAGGCCTGTCATTATTTTCATGTAATAACCAATAAATGTCCAATAATACAATTATAAATCTGTATAAAAAAATGCTCTTTAAGTCTTTAAATTTTTGCAATTAATCTATCTCTATACCTTAAAGATATTGCTATATTATGGAAAGTTTGACTTTGTCTGGAATATAAGTAAAACGGGAGTCTATAATTAAACAAAATCGGCCAATTAGACTATAAATCGGTAAGAAAATGCTCTTGAAATTTTATATTTTTGCCATTATCTATCTCTTTCCCTTTAAGGTATCATTAAATTATGGAAAGGATAGTCTTTGTTGCATTAAAACACCCCACTGATTATCTGTATTTGTTTAAATGAGTGTTTACTCAGGTTCAAAGCTTCGAGTCTGAAGGGCCTCATTCACAATCAAGTCAAACAAGCCTCTTGATCGCATTTCAGGGAAATGATGCAAGGGCTTTTGTCTCTGCGGTCTCCTAGGTGAACACTTCCTGGGTCACCGAGCAACAATCTGTTGTACTATCTTCACACGTCACTTGGATAAAGTGCTCTGGGCCAACAACCAGATGTGGTTAATCGTTTTAAATATCCAGATACAATTATTCCTGTGACCGCTTCTCAATACAGATAATTATGGCCTTATGTTAACGTGAGTTCTTGAGTCACTTTGAAAATGGGCCTTAATTCAGGATAGATGCCGTGTTTAATTTGACATGAATGAAAATTAGGTTGTGATGGATAGATTTGCAGTCCGTTCTACAGGTTGAAGAGTCTTGTTATACAGTAGGTCACGTCTAAAGGCTAGGGCATATTTCATTTTTCTGAAAGACATACTGACACATGAAAAACCAAAGTATACTTTGGCCTTAATTATCTTTTAAAGTTTTTTATCCACTGGAATTGTTTTGAAAGATGTATTTTCTATGTTGGATGAACTCATTTTCTTTTGCATCAAATTAATTGTGGCATCTACCCTGAGAAAGTTCCATAGTGTGATGGCAATGGATTTGGAAGAGTAGGCGAATCTGAGATAATTGCTCATATTATCAGCCTCAAAGAAAGTGAGCTAAACGAGCCAGTGTTAAAACTCTCCTCAAATGTCCCATCCTTTTTAAGAGCATTAAATGTTGATCAGCACGCTGGCATGGAGCCTGGCCGTTTGTGTGAGTGTGAAGAGGGAGATAGTGAGGAGTGACAAAGATTTGGACAGGAAGGACTTTCAAAAGGCCTTGGGACATGTACAAGCTGACTGTGACCTGAGAAAAAAAACAAGCCTTATGGATAACATGAAAAAAACTAAACACAAACAAAAAAATACTAACGTTGCATTTGCACTGTCAGATCTTGGAGCCACATGTCCAATCTATAACTGTTTCATAACTGTTATGTTGATTTATTAATTTTCTTAAAGGAATGTTCCCGGTTCAGTCACAAGTTTGACTGCATTTTTAGCACAATGTAGATTACCACAAAAAAATATTTGAATGTTAAAATACATACTGTTTCAAAAGTATAGCCACAAGATGCAAACATTATACATGTTAACATGATTTTAATGTGATAAAATTGCTTACAAGATTTACAGGTGTTATGTTGTCATTGCAACAAATTAGTAATATTGGATAGAACTAAACAGATAAAGTTAGTTAGCGATTTTACCAAACTGAAATAATGTTAACACAGTGATAAATGGTCTGCACTTATATAGCACTTTTTAACCTTAGCGGTTTTCAAAGCGCTTTATACTGTGACTCATTCAATGGAACCCCATTCACACACCAATGATGGCAGAGATGCCATGCAACTTTGGGTTCAGTTTTTTGCCCAAGGACACTTCGGCATGTGGAATCATTTGGGCCAGGAATCGAACCACCAACCCTGCGATTAGTGGCCGACCCGCTCTACCATCTGAGCCACAGCCGCCCAGTGTGTATGTTAGTGTTTATTGAATGGCGCAATTAACGTCCATGCCTTTTGTAATGTAAAGCTGGGATGATTTAAAATTATTTTGTTTGTGGTAAATAATGTGAACATGTCTGACATTCACAACTTGTTAATTTTGAATAAGTGTGTATTTTTGTGTTTATGGACTGGCCCCATTCACTTCTGTTATTACTGCCTTACTGTAAACGCAATGTTTGCTTTTTTTAAATAAAGGAGGGACGATTGTAATTAATTTTTTTGTGGTAAATAATGTGAACACATATAATATTTACTTCTTCTAGCTGTACTTTTGAAACCGTGTATATTTTTGTGTTTATGGACTGGCCCTATTCACTTCCATTTTAATTGCTTTACTGTTACCGTCATTTTTCCTTATTGTCTTTAAAATAAATTCTACCACAAATGTTGACGATTGAGTTTAAGCTGCATTGAACTCTGAGCATTTCTTTAAGAAGCAGAGCTTTGATATTGTAACCCATTTTTGGTTTTCATGAGATGTCCACTGTTTCTTTATCACTTGATTCACAATCTTTCACGATATGATTCCTCTTGTTTCAATAACAGGCATTATGCTACAATGAAGGTTGTGCACCTAGAGAAACGTGTAAGGAACAGTACAGTAGAGAGAAATTGTTTTTAGTCACATTCTTCAAGAATATTTTTGGAATTTGCAGTTTGAGATTAACAGTTTGAGATTGCCAGTCGAAAAATTTTACTCAAGAAACCCAGCGACCATAAAGTTCTGGCTCAGGTTCAAGCTACTATCTAAGTTCGTTGAAGCAAAACACCAAGACTATTTAAAAACATTTATCAGTTACTTATTACAGTTTATTGGTTTTGAACAGATAACACGCTTGTCTGTGTCCATACAGAAAATGATTATTGTAGATCTATAATTAGGGAACCTGTAGTACCTGGAATACTGTTGTCTGCTCGATGATTCAAGAAAAGTGTTTGATTGTGTTAACTATTCCATACCAGGAAGTGTGCTAAGGTAATATTCGGTCATTAGACAAATTACACTGCTGCTGGATGGCGAGACTTCATTCTGTACACACTTCCTGCTGCTTTTGTATGCTTTGACCAGCAGGTGAGGCCAGAGGATACTGTCCCAGTGTACATGAGGGGACTGGAGGCTTGTTATCTTTCCCCAATCTGAAGCTGACAATTTGACCCATGATTTACTACAGCTTCAAAAGAAACTTGGCAAAACTATGGCAATAAGGCTTTGCATATTTCTTTGAAGTGTCTGGCAGATGAAGATGAGATTTTATATATATAATATATATATATATATATATAAAATCACAAAATTAAGGTGAATAATCCCCTGAATTGGTGCAGCTGGGAAGGTTTGGATATTTTTTTTTATTAAATGTTTAATGAAGGCAATTTATTATGAACACACTAAGGTTATACCTATTTACTGTATAGCTTTAAATCATTAATATGTATATTACAAAAAAGCCAGCATATTTTTGCAGATAAGACTGTTTACACAGAGTCTCACATCTTAATATTTAATGTTGAATTCCGTAAATTAAAACAGCATTACATAAGTAGCATGTTTAAAAAAATAGAAATCCCCAAAACTGCTCCGACCACTATACGTTACATAAAAACATGTATTGTAAAATAAAACACACCTAAGACTCAAGACACTAAGTGTGGGCCAGTGTCTTAATCACTAAAACTAGATGGTCCAGAGCTTCTCTGTTCTTTGCTTGGGGCAGGGCTAATGGTAGAATCATGAGGCAGCGTGGGTTATGTGTTACCCTGCTGTGTATCCAGTTGCTGCGAGGCAGCGTGGGTATTGTAGTGCATCTCCACTGACTCTGAGGCAGAGTGAGTCATCCATTAACAGCCCTCTGGATCTGTTTTGAAAGCGGCAAGCATACTGCCCCCTTACAAGCCTAAAATCATTTCTCAGCTTTCTGACACTGGCATTAATGACTCGTTACAAAGCCTCTTAATGGCCTGCTAGAGGACCTTATCCATTCTTTGAAAAACAATTAAGCTATTTTTGGTCTTATGTACATAGGCAGCAAAAATATATTTGGAATAATGTACAGATTTTGTAAGGAAATTGTTATTTTAATTCACCAAAGTGGCATTCAATTGATCACAAAGTATAGTCAGGACATAACTGATGTAAAAAACAGTACCATCACTACCAAATCTAGACAGGCCCCATTTCCAGCAGCCATCACTCCAACAGTAATTTGTTGTAACTTCAACTCCTTGTGTAATCATGCTAAATTGCTAATTTGGTACTAGAAAATCACTTGTCATTATATCAAACACAGCTGAAAGCTATTTGATTCCTTAAATGAAGCTTAACTTTGTCTTTGTGTTTGTTTATGAGTTGCCACAGTTTGCAATAGACTGGCATGTCTTAAGGTCAATATTAGGTCAGAAATGGCAAAAAAGAAACCACTTTATCTAGAAACATGCCAGTCAATAATTGTTTTGAGGAATGAATGCTATACAATGCTTGAAATTGCCAAAAACATTACGATTTCATACAAATGTGTACACGACAGTCTACAGAAAGAGATGTGGAAGGCCAGATGTACAACTAAACAAGAGGAGAAGTTTATCTATAGTTTGAGAAATAGTCTCCTCACATGTCCTCAGCTGACAGCTTCATTGAATTCAACCTGCTGAGAACCAGTTTCATGTACAACAGTAAAGAGAAAACGGCAAAGAAAAAGCCACTTTTGAAACAGAAAAACCAAAAGAAAAGGTTAGAGTGGGCAAAGAAACACAGACATTGGACAACAGATAATTGGAAAAGAGTGTTATGGATCTTGACCCCACTGAGCTTTTGTGGGATCAGCTAGACTGTAAGGTGCGTGAGAAGTGCCCAACAAGACAGCCACATCTATGGCAAGTGTTACAGGAAGCTTGGGGTGAAATGTGAGTATCTGAACAAACTGACAGCTAGAATGCCAAGGATATTTTGATGAGAACAATTTGAAGTAGTTTAAGAAGTTCTGAATATTTTTTTCCAAATTGTAATAGTAATTTTTCATATTATTAATGTCCTGACTATACATTGTGATCAGTTGAATACCACTATTGTGAATAAACCAATTTCTTTCCATAAGAGCCAAATCTGTACATTATTCCAATCTTTTGGCCGCTAGGGTGTAGAACATTTTACTTAAAAAAAAAAATAATCATAATTTACTCATGTTGTCGCAAACCCATATGACTCTCTTTCTTCCGTGGAACACAAAAGAAGATGTTTGGCAGCCTCTGTCACATATCACTTTATCTTTTTGATGTTGGTGGTCTCAGCTCCATTAAGTCCAGTGTGTTTCTTTTTGTTTCAGTGAGGGTCTTCTGCTACTGGCACTAGCAGCCATCACTGCCCTCCACGCGAGGTCTATGGTCATGGCTGACAGCGAGGACCCCCTTTAGAGCTTTGCGTCTTTCGGCTGCTTGCCTTCTTCACTGAGTAAAACTAAACTCACAAGCAAAGGTTTATCCAAACCATTTTGCCAGCTCACACAGCATCCTTACTGAATTTTAGAGTCAGAGAAGTGACTCATCCATGAATTCACCAAATATACCAGGTAAGAGTTGAACTAGTTGGTATTGCTCACACTTTACAATGAGAATCATTACAAAAAACAGGCCTACACAAAATCTTTGAATGCATTGGTTGTCCATCATTCACAAAGTTCTATCTACCCACCAGCATTTGAAGTTAATTTATTAAATGTAACGTGATGTGATGGGCAGTTTTAGGAAAAAATTTCATCAAATACTTGATTTTGGGTTTCAGCTTTTGTCTTTGTTTTCTATGTTTTCATGAAATGCAACAACTATGAAGGTTTTTTTTTTTTTTTTTTTTTTGCTTCAGTTACTGTTATTTTGAACAGGAGTGCTTCATATAGTCTCTCCCCTATAATCTATAATAAATTATTTATGTCTTAATAATTTAATTCTGTTGCTTCTATTAGGAGCAAAATAGATGAAACTCAACCAGCAGATTAACTAATTTCTCTCTTGGACATGCTGAATGTTTTTCATGCGTTTAGCACAGTTTTTATTCCAGATTTAATTATGATATCTCTTAAATTGAATCGTTTCATATGTAACACGATATATAGCATATCATCAGGTCGTTGGCAATACTCAGCCCTAGAGAAGAGGCATTTTTAAAGTAACTGAAAACCTGATTAAATTAGAGTGGATGTGGCCTTAGTTCTCTAAAATATGATCTGTTTTCAACTGAACCATCTGCATCATGTTGCATTTTTAAGCCGTCTGCTGTAGACATCGACCGATACCGATAACTAAGGTGGTGGAAAAGGCAGAAAACCAATTAATCGGTAGATAGTTTTTAAAATCGATTTATACGATGACGGGCACAGACATAGAGGCTACAAGAGTCCAAAATGAATAAAATCCCCGGTGCAGTTTATTGTTCAAACAAAATCCAAATTTTGTAATGCCCAATTCCCAATGCACTCTTAAGTCCTTGTGGTGGCATAGTGACTTGCCTCAGTCCGGGTGGCGGAGGACGAATCTCAGTTGCCTCCACGTCTGAGACCGTCAATCCATGCATTTTATCATGTGGCTTGTTGAGCACATTACCGGAGAGACCTAGTGCATGTGGAGGCTCACACCATTCTCCGCGGCATGCACGCACAACTCTCCATAAGCCCCACCGAGAGCGAGTACCACATTATAGTGACCACGACAAGGTTAACCCAATGTGACTCTATCTACCCTAGCAACCGGGCCAATTGGTTGCTGAGGAAGCCTGACTGGAGTCACTTAGCACACCCTGGATTTGAACTTGCGACTCCAGGTGTGGTAGTCAGCGTCTTTACTTGCTGAGCTACCCAGGCCCCCAAACATGGGACTTTTAACTATAAAAAAGCCAGGGACTATTATTTGGAATGACTGAGAATTGGCGCCATTACAATTCTATATATTTAATTATTTAAATATATTGGGAATATTTAATGAGAAAAGGTTTATTTTATTTGAAAATAAATTAAGTTGGAGACCCAATGTATGTGCTGATGGAGCACGTTTCTGTATGCTTCAATATAAAATACTTGATTATCTAATCAAAATAACAAAATATGCATTGAAGTCATGATTAATATATGGATGAAAACTGAAAATGATGTCAGTGATTTTTTTCTATTTCACTTGTAGAATCCTCCAGCGCTGGCCACAGTGTATAACAGGGATGAATAAAAAAAAACTATCAGCACTGATTAATTGGTAAAACCGATATATCAGTCTACTTCTAGTCTGCAGCATCCAAAGACACTTAGTTAAACAGAATTCTTCCTTTTTAACATGCGCAAAAGTTTAATAATATTTTAAATATGCACTGTTGTTGGTGACAGCATTAATCGAAACAATTAGCATAGTATTTGAAAACAAGCTATAAGTGTGTAATTTGAAGCCATTTGTTGATATAGTAATACAATCTTGCAGCTGAAGTAATTATAGATCATGTTTTTAAAGGATTTGTCAGCAGCTGAGTAACCTGTTGTTTTGGTTGTGTGCGTAATTGCGTATAATTGTCTTGTCTTAGATGCATCTCAGCAACGGTTTCATGACTTCATGGCTCAAATAAAGATGTGTTTCTTAGTAACCAGTGAATTTTGTCCATCTTCCTGCATTTATTGTAATCCTCGCCCCCTTATCTTCCCATCAGCCCCTTCTCTGTCATTTATGCTTCTTAATTCATACCTTCAGCCTTACGCCCGCCCCCACTCTCTCCTCTCCGCCCGTCTCCTCCTCCTGCCTCTCTCTGTCTCTCGCCGTTTATAATTAGAACCGGTAACAACATCTATTAACCCTCTGCCCCCCTCATGACGTCTTTGAATGTCACTGGATGCCGTGGCAACCTGCTTTGCTGCACCCAACTCCACATCAAAACAGCCCAGAGGGCTCTTTGATGATTGGCCCATTTGCTTGCTGTGATGCAAGCTCATTGGTTCGTTGCTTTTTGATGGTTTTAAGTGTGTTGTGTGTGTATATGAATGTGTTTGACTTTTATTGAACATAAAAGGCTACACTGAAACCAGTTGAAGGTGCTCATGATATAACAACAGTTGGATGTTTTATGTTTATAGTACAAGGTTGTGTGATTGTCTTTCTAAAGTTGATCTAATTAGCAGTTTTGTCAGGTTTTTGGTATTTGAGTTCTTCATAAATGTACAACATTTTCACAATCTTCTCCCCTAGAGATTGAGGATTTGAGAACTAGAGCAGTGGTTCTCAAATGGTGTGCCATGGAGTTTTTTTTTTCCCAATTTAGAATAATAGTGAAGTCATTAAAACTATGGAATAACATAAATGTAACTGTGGGAATTATTTTGTGACTAAACAAAATCCAAAATAAATAGAAACTGTGTTATATTTTATCATCTTCAAAGTAGTCACCCTTTGCATAGATTTTGCAGACATGTATTCTTGACATTTTCTCAACCAACTTCGTGAGGAATCACCCTGGGATGATTTTTAATTGGTATTGAAGGAGTTCCCATCTATGTTGGGCACTTATTGTCTGGTTTTCTTTATTATTTGGTCTATCAATTTAAAAAAAAAAAAAAAATTTTTTTTTTTTGTTTTTTAATGAAATAAATTAACATGGTGGCCATACCTGTCAACATTTGGGTACCACAATCCAGGAGACCTCACAGGGTGGGGGGGTGCTGGATTGCAGAGGCAGGCTAAATACATACAAATTGTGCTGTTTTGATTTAAAGTGCTGAGTAATGTAATTTTTCCCACCATGTCTGATATTAAACATGCAGTGCGACACACATTGCAAATGGCGATATGGTTTCGAGATATTAATTTAAATTCTTCCGTCCAGCTGTTGTTAAATTTACATGTATATATTGTGTTTTTCGCCAGAGGATCAGCAGAGTCATCTCCTCCCATCTACCAGTGAGGCTTGATTCAACTTCCCGCATCTACTACCTGCGCAAATATCAACAGCGCAAATGGGTTGTAGGTTGCCACGTTAAGGTCACAAATGGGTTGAAATTTGTATGATGTGTCGATTGTGTGAGTAAGATGCGTTTCATACAGGATCTGGAAATTGTACAACCTTGGAATTATATATTGATGTGATTACGGGAGTTTCCTGGAAGAAATAACAAAACAGGAGGGGGGCGGGAGATGGGTGTGAAATACGGGAGACTCCCGGGAAAAATGGGAGTGTTGACAGGTATGATGGTGGCACTATTATATATTTGTCTACAAAACTAATTAAAAAAATGTAAGCATACAACTTCTGATCAAAAGATTTTTAAGATCATAAGAAACATTTCAGACGTGTTTCAGAACTTTTGACCAGTAGTGTCTACGGTACTATTATTCTAAAATGTAAAAAAAAACATCAAAACAAAACAATTATAATGAAGAATGAAAAACTGTTTCAAAACTTTTGACCTGTAGTGTGTGTGAGTCAGTTACTGTGAAAACGATATATCGTCATTATAATTTTTTTTTCACAGTCATTTTTAAAAGAAATTAAGCAAAGAAAATTAAGTAGTACTAATCTACTAACTACTTAAATAGCCTAAAATGAAAAAGCTGTAACTTCCTCCCTCTCACTCTCTCCTTGCTCCCATGGTAACGCGACATTGCGTACCGCACAGTTTTCAAGAAAACAATATCGGTAGACTAACAAGGCTTTGCTAATAATTCAAGCACCATGGATGGGTACTTAAGTTTAACAGCAGGAAAAAGAATAGACCCCGAAGTATCCTATTCAACGTCACTCGATAGTGAACCAAAAGAAAAAATATTGAAAATATTCAACAGACAATACCATGACAGCGACATCGCCTTGGGCTTTTTTATATGTGATAGCCTATTCACAGACGGGGCATCTATGATGATGGGGAAAGTCAAAGGCTTTGTGAGTAAGGTGAAGGAACAGAATCCTGCCATCAAAGCCATTCTCTGCCTCTTGCATTGCGATGCTCTTTTTGCCAAAACAATGCTACCTGAATTAACTGAGGTACTGGAACAGAGCGTGAAGATTGTGAACTTCATTAAATCATGTCCACTGAAAACCCGACTCTTTTCCATTCTATGTGCAGAGATGGGAGTGGAGCACCAGACCTTGTTACTGCACCCAGAGGTGAGGTGGTTCTCATGGGGCAAAGTCCTATCCCGTTTATACAAGCTGCGGGATGAGGTGAAAGCTTTTGCAATGGAACACAAACTGCCTCATAAGAATCTAATTGGAGATGACTGGTGGTGGGCAAAGATGGCATATCTCGCTGATATATTTAGCCACCTGAATGAGCTGAACAATAAAATGCAAGGAAAAATGAGACCATTCTGACTGCAACAGATACTGCAAGGATTTCAGTCAGAGAGGGTGGTCGGTGGGCCTATTGAAATTTTCCTCTTAACATCGCCACACATCGCGGGTGAAACGGCATTGCGCAATCTCATATGCAAACTCCTGGACACACTGGAAAAGAGGTTCCTACTTCCTTTCTGCAAATGTGGAAGACCGATGATTTGGCCCGCACACCATTCCATTCACTCTCTTCCACATCTGCACAGAAACAGTCACTGAGACAAGAGGAATTTGCAGAACTGAAGGAAGATTGCACACTTAAAATTGCCCATTTGCCCCATGACACATTCTGGTTGCGGGAAGTGCAGCAATACCCAAATCTTTCAGACCATGCCATTGCTATTCTGTTACCATTCCTGACAACCTACCTGTGCGAGCTGGCCTTTTCATCAATGACGTACATAAAAAACATAAGAAGAGTGGAGGTGGAGGAGGACATGCGAGTGGCACTGTCAGCTGTTCCTGAGCGTATCAAGAAACTCTGTTTACAGAGACATGCTCATGGTCACTAACCCAATCCTGAAACACCGAGGACATGTTTTCTTGCACTTCATTCTAAATATTTTGTTCATCACTAACAAGTTAAAATGAGCACAGCTTTGAAATGTGTGTGAGTGTGGTTAACTTGTTGGCCTTGGGATAGTGCTCTTAATGAAAGTTAATGGAACATGATGTATTGTTCATTTCATAATTTAAAATCACTTAAATTATATAATTAACAATAAAATCTGTTCTTGTTTTGCTAAACCAAGGTTTCAAGTTCATTTAAATTATTTGATTTTTGTTTCAGAGGCAGCATAGGGTTGATTTCCCATTTATGAGGATGTACGCATCATTGTATTTTGAGTGGGAAAAAATAGAAATTTGCCTTGGTAATTTAATATTTACAAAGGTGTGCCTTTGGACAAAAAAGTTTGAGAACCACTGAACTAGATATAGACTGATATTGGTTGTTTGACCAATACGATACTGATTAATTGCATGAGTCTGAAAACCAATATGCATAGCCAATTTTTATCGGTTTTTATTTCTGCTTTTAGACACAATAATAACTAAATAATCACTAACCTTACAATAGTAATATTGCACAGTACAACACATTTAAAAAAATTATAATTTAACCCATTATATTTGCAAAATATTGTACACTTCTCCAAGTCTCTTTACTTAATTATTGTAACTTAACATTATAGGTCTTTTGTTATTTAAGACATTTCAGTCAGTTTTGGAAGTATTTTTCCCATTTATTTCTTCCATAGGTTTTTTATAAAAAACTTCATAAAAGAGTTTTAAGCCAAGAACCAATCCAACCAGCGCCAATGTAATTGATAACATAAAAAATTTAGATTGGAAGCAGGGGTGCCTCACAAGCCCTCAAAAGTGAAACCAAAACGTCTCGATCGCCCCCTGGTAACTGGTCCTAGTATAGGTCATAAACCCCGCCTCCCCATGTTATTCAACGGGATGTAAGACCAACTAAACAATTAAATTACACTTCACATATCTTTTTTCCAAAGATAGTTTCTGTCATTTACTGTAGTTTCTATCACGATGATGTAATTTCAAGTGTTTGTTTTCAAAATAAGTTTCTAGTTAGTTATTTGATGCTATAAAAACGGTGCTGTGACATCATGATTGCCAGCTGTGATTGACAGGTTTTCTGAGCGAAGTAGTCACTGAAGCACCAACTGACTTTTTTTCGGGATCTTTGGAGGACTGAGGAGATTGGAGCTTTAAATTGAATATCTAAATTTCTATAATTCATTATTTCACACCGTCATAAGTCAAAAGTCAAAAGTGAAGGGGCGTGTGCTTGCGATTGATTCAGCGAGAGTGAGGGCGGGGCCTTAATTTCACAGCTTTACTTCCTGCTCACTACTGCGCAGGTCTGGTCCCGAAATCACAACTGCGCAGACTCAAGTTCCAAGATGTCAGCGCCATATCGGGACACTGGTGGCTTCAGTTCTCACCAATGGAATAGAGCGAAGGGGCGTCCATCTTTTTTTACAGTCTATGATTGGAAGCAATAAATGATTTGAAAGTCAGATACAAGACTGTGCTCTTGCTGTCTTTCATGAGCGAACTAACTACAATTCCATTAAACATTGCGATTGATGTAATCAAATTACAAATGGAAAAATATAAAACGATTAATTTAAAGTTGTAATAAGTATAGAAAAAAAGATATTTGTGAATATTTCAGTAGTTTGGAGTCTGACTCGATTGCTTCATTCACAGCACGTCATGGAAGTGGGCTGTTGCTGCTGAGTTTGTTTGGTGTGCTTTGTTCAACCCGATTCTCTGATTGGTGGTGGATTGTTTCCATTCAGGATCATGGGTAGGGAAGTTGTTCACCAGAGATTCCACTATTAAACACACTTTAAAAAAAAAATTACGTTGAAATAAAGTGGACCGATGGCTTCAACAGTAGCAAATGCCATTGATTAACAACCTCAAAACTCACAGAAGGTCTGTATTTAACGGTTCATAAGTTATCATTAAAAAAACATTTCCACCAGACTGTTGCGTTCTATTAAAGAACCTATCACCAAGTAAGTGGAAAACTGTAAATATTGTTAAAATTGGACTTTCATCTGGCAGATTTACATTGAAATAGAGGCCCTATAGCACTGCACTCTAATGCATCTTATGACTTATTGCTTTAAAGAGCTTTCTATTGTGGTAGCCACCACAATTTAGTCTTATAAAAACCGTCAAAGTGTTTTCCTTGAAATTCCAGTAAAGGTGTCCAAGCTGAAATATATATCCAGCATCATGTTAAATGTGTCACAATGCTTTTGTAGTCTTGTACTGAAGGACCATGCTTTGCTAGTCTGTGATGTCTAGCGGGCCTGAAGCTCCATGTGAATCCAGGGTATCCTGACCCATCAAGGAGAAACAAGTGTCAATCAATTCAACCCTGCAGCAGGCCCTTTTGTTTTCTTGGGGACATGTTGTACAGTTCTGTTTCTCCAATAAAATATAATTTCATCCGAAGAAAACCTTCACAGTTTGACGTCAAAAGCAGAGAATATCTTGATTATTTCAAAGCTCACGTAAACACGGTTTTCTTGCTTTGTCAGGCTTTTTAAATAAGCTGATTTTTTGGGAGTAATCCACATATTAGTGTGCATATAAAGATGAAATTTTTTGCACAATTTAATAGAAACCCATCAAATTGTGAAATTTATTTGAAACCCAATATAAGGCAGCAATAAGTGATTAAGTAGAAAAGAGATACATCGGTTAAAAATTAAGTGTCTGATAACTGATTTTTCTGAACAGTTTTTTATTTTATTTATTGTTTTTATGTTTTTTGAGACAATTAAATAGAAACTTATAAAATTTTGTAATTTATTGGAAAGCCGATATCAAAGGAGCAATAACTGATTAAGTAGAAACATTTAATATAAAACCTGTCAAACCGATTATCCTATCTCTAGTGAAAATATCTACTGACCATCATTCTTACATCTGACTTAAAATGTTAGATGTATAGCACATATTCAAAAAGCAATAAAAATTGTGTCTTCCTGATCGCACACATCAAATAGATGTTTGCTGATGCATGTAGTATTAGTTCTATCAGGGCACTCTCTAGAATATTCAAGGCATAATTTTTCACCATCGCTTTGAAAAATGTCAGTACTAACCAGTTTTTTTATGAAAAAGTGAGGTAGACAAGTTTCCACCTCAAGCTCAGTTCACAAAATCAATAAATTCAGGTGTAAATGATTCAACCTGTTTGAAACGTCAATTTCTCTGGAATTCCGCAGGAGGCCTTCCTTCAACACTCAGAATCTTGTCATTATCTGCGTGTGTTAATATTTGAATCAGTGAAATAAATAGACACAAGTCTGTGTGTGGCAGGGAGGAGCATTGCAGTTGGGGCTGTGTGGAGAATGAGTCATCGCAATGTTCTATTTGAGGGAAAAGAATCTGTATGCGTCCCCTGTGCTGTGTGTGTGTGTGTGTGTGTGTGTGTGTGTGTGTGTGTGTGTGTGTGAATCCTCACTTTGGGTGTAAGTGCATCTCTTCTATGCCTTGATATGAGTCATCAAATGATGATTCTAAAAAGGTTGTTTTTCTTGCTGTAAATGTATATGTTCACCCTATCAGGCTTTCATGACAGTTTATCGATTTATTTGACCACATTTGCACATACATGTGCTCATAAGGAGTGTAAAGGTGTTTTTAGCTAAATGTGTTTTTAATGTTGACAGAATTTTCATTTTGGGTATATTATCCCTTTTAATAAACATCCTAAATATCTTTAATGAAAATGTAAGTGGGGGTTAGGTTTAGGAGTATGGTGAGGGGACATAATATATCCTTAGCTCAATTAAAAACTATAGAAGTCAGTGAAAAGTTCCAAACATGATAAGAAAAACAAATGTGCATGTGTGCGTGCGTGCATGTGCACACTGGTCTTTTTAAGCCAGTTGCAGAAAAGAACTGAAAGTTCATTCTATTTCCCATTCTCTCATTTTGTTGGGTTTGTTTTTGGACTTGACAGCACTTTCCAAATGGATATTGTGAACCTGAGAAATTCTCTTTGCTCATAATCAAGACAGGTAACAAATTGCTCATTGATTGGGTGGTTGTTATTCAGGTTGTTATCGACATTCTCTGGACTTGTTTGTGCCATGCTGGATCAGCTTGCAGGGAAATGATCCGACAGCACCAGCCGAGGTTTTTGAGCATCTGGGCCTGGGTGAAGTTCTTTCCCCAAAGAAGATCTGTCACCATTAAAAAAATACCTTGCACAAAAACACTCCTTTGAGTGGTGGATCCCTCTTTTTCCTCAATATTACTTAGCTATTTTTCATTTTTGGAAGAAAATGTGAGTGATACTTGCTTAGGGTTGGGAATAGAGATCCGCTTCATATTTAGAAATGGTTAAATTATTATTGTTTTATTTATTTTTTTACGGAACACAGCACGACCAGTGTAATGCGGTTTCTGAATGATTGAGTCTTACGAATCGGTTCTTTTGAATCTATAGCGCAAAACACAGCAGAGTCTGATTCCCGAATTAATGACTCTAATGAGCCGGTTCTTGTCAAACTATATTTATATCCTAATATTTCTTTCACAATGTAAGAATCGTTAATGGAACCATTAAGGAATTGGAATTATTAAGAGGAATCAGAACCGGAATTGTTAAATTCCTCACGATTCCCTTCTATACATCATCCATGTAGTGGATGTTTGCCAGGACATTGCTATATGGTTGCAAAATTGTACTGAGTAATAAGATGTTGCTAGGTGGTTTCATGTCAAAAGAGATTTGAAATTCTGATCTGACATGTATTGGATCCCTCTTCAGTGCAAGTCTGTAGCATTTTGTCACCATTTTATATATAAAAAGTAATAGCACAACTCCCCAATAAAGCTGCATTATTTGAGGTATCATTAATTTATTTAATCAGTATAAGTAATTGTAATAGTGCAGCAAGCAGAACCACTTATTACTGTACTTAAAATGCATTTTGCCAAGATGGCAGCGGTCACAGGACAAACCAGAGTTAGTTATCTGTGTGAGAAACCACTTTATTTTTCTTGGCTTTGTTTTAATTAATCCCATCCAAACCAAGGCTATTTTTGTGGGCCTGTAAGTGTGAACTAATATAGTCCATGTTATTTAGGGAGGTAGAGAGCGAGAGAGAGAGTTCACAAGCCCCAAATCTTCAACACACATTTAGCCCTGACTGTCCGCAGCCTTCTGCCCACCATGAGGAATGGCCACATTATTTACTATTCTTCTCCTCCATCCAAGATTCCTCCAGTGGAAAAAGGTTATGGCTCGCTTTGGGTTCACCTTAATTGGATCAGGTCTGGCTAAAGGTAAAAGAGAGCGAGCGAGAGACTAGCTGTCAAACAAAGTCTGCTGCCAAAGTCCTTGACATTACCAACATAAGTTTTATCACTTGTGTAAAAGGGCTTAAAAAACAAGTGGTGCACTTTTCCCACCTTCCCATGGCTTAATATAAGCCCAGCTAATGTCAAAAAGCCCAAAAGGTACATCCACCTATAAATCATCTGGTATCTGGAAACCAACAGACAAGACTGTTGTTGAAGGATCCACGTAAAATGTGGTCGTACTTGCAGCTGTGGGAGAGGTACCATGTTAGAAGGGTGAACCTGGTCGCAACCTAAAAAGCAACAATCATGAAGTCAAAGCAGTTTCAAGATGGTAGCTGTATCTAGAACTAAAATGAATGCAAAGTCAAGTTGTATTTAGTTTTGGTTTTTATTTTGTAGATTATTTTAAAACAAAATTGATTATAAATTAGCAAAATTTATTATTTTCCTTTAGTATTCATTAACAATAATAACACTGAGGGGCTAGTTCACTACACAGTTGCGGCACATTTCCGCATTGGTTTTAGAGAAAAAACTTGAATCTTATTTACTAAACACCTGCTATCTGGCACTGATGTAGCACTGCATCTTAACATTTGTCATTTTCATTCATTACAGTGCAAACACGCCTACTTTTTAATGTAAATTAGGGTAATTGTTTATTGCGCTTTGTTCACGAAGCTCAGTGCTATTTGCCCGGTGCAATAAACATTGCACTATTATCGCCTAATGAAAGCAGGTGGTAAACTAAATTTAATTTCAAATAGACGCTTATGTACATTTACTATTGATCATGTTAGAAGTCATTAATTAAATAATTATCAAATGATGGAGAAGAGCGTTATTATTGTTTAGATATCCAAATGCGTGATGTAGTCAGGACCACTTTCAACATGTTAAAGAGATGATTCAGGTGTCTGTTGCGGCAGAGTGAGCCAGAATGCAGTGGTCTGCTGCATCCTCTTCAATATAGCGCTTCGAACCGGCCCGCAAGATTGGGTTTGTTTGTCCCATTGCCTAAGCTGCATTGGGCACTAAAACAGCACAGACAGCATTTGTAAATAAACCATGCTTCTACCGGGTGCAATTCAATTTAATTCTGCCCTAGGTGTTTTGGTACTGCAGTGCATGGACATGCAAGCATACATTGCATATGTACACTGAGCATTCTGCTCGCTCTCGCTGCCGATTGCTCTTGGGTAGGTCATGCCTCACCGAAGTTGATTCTATTTACAGCCTCGGTTCAAATTATGTGTTTGCCCTGCAATGGGAGCCAAAACATTGAAAGATTCTTGTGCTTTGATTTTGCATGTGTATACGCACACACAGCCTGTATTTGCCCTCTGTAAATCACACATTACAGCCAGGGAATGATAAAAGACGCTGGGAACAACTTTAAATCTCGAACACTCCAGTGGCTATGGTGACAGGCTGCTCTAAGAAAAACATGTCAGAGGGTTAATTTAGTCACTCTGGATAAAACTTACCCTTTAATATTGGTCTGTGACCAACTTTCCTTGCATGAGACAGATGTTTTGCCATTGTAAGAAAACTGTGAAACTGGTCTCAGATTAGTTTCTCCTCATTTATTTGCTTTTTGTGTGTGGGGTCAAAGTAACATCTTGCATGTAACAATGCATGTCATTTCTTGGAGATTTGTGCAACAGGTCAGTTTCTTCCTTCCAGTTTCTTCGTCAGTTGTAAGTTTTGTCATCTTGTATAATAAATAAGATGCATACATTTGGCAGTGAGTCCCTAATGCAGATGAAGATGCAGGATAACCTTGTAATACATCAGCCTGGAGGGCATGAAATCAATGGTGCAATTCACAAAGGATTCATTGGATGGATTATAATGTTCTTACACCTTCTGCCAGAAAGATTAAGTGCATTGTAATTGCATTGTCTGAATCTGATTTAGATTGACCTCAAGGCATCAATGTGGATGTATTGAAATGCCAACAGTTTTAAATATCTAATGGAAAATTTACATTTCAACCAAAACCAGAGAAAGAGAGATGTGTTTTTATTTAAAATGTTAAATTGAAATGTATTTAAACGTTTATTTTATAAAAATCACAATGTAAATAGTAAAAGAAATAATAATTATTATTGCAATTTTAAAATTGCTTTTTTTTTCTCTGTGTTTTGGTTTAATTACTTAAATAATTATTAACAAACAATACATTTTACTCTGAATTGTAATCAATATTCACTATTTAATTGCCTATTTATGACACTTTTGTTTATTCGGAGATGAGGATGAGGATGAACTGACAGAGCTTTGCATGTCACAGGTTTGGGAACTCTTCATGGACCATCCAAGTCTTCTGACACACATGCGCTTGTGAAATGCTGACCCTTGTGTTCTCTGTGTCAATAGTGCTCCTTGTGTAAGAAGTAAGCTTTTCTTGGTACTCAAAGCTTGGTACTTTGAGCTTAGACCAAATGCTTGTGTTTCAGCTAAATGAATTAGTCCCATTCATTATCGAGTGCATTGGCAACACAAACAATATGTAACGTTATTTGCTTACTGTATGCGTATTTGTGGTCCTGTGGTCTGTGTCTTTTTATAAAATGGACAGTTTAGACTTTAAATTCTATTTGGATGAGCCATGTTTGAAGCCATTAAATAGAACCTGTAATGGGACTATATTAATGTGCCAAGTTGCACCATATTGTTATGTATACCCTGTCTTGTTCCACTGTTGCCCTTTTGTTTACCATTTTTGTCACTTTTGTACTCCTTAGTTTTCACTTTTGTCCCTTTTGTAGCTCCACAGTCTTGTTTTCCCTCGTGTTCACTGGTCATTGTTTTCACCTGTCTCATTAGTTTGCCCTTTGGTTTCTGTTCATCACCTGGTTACCTTGTTTGAGTTCTGTTTGGTTATTGGTCCTTTTTCCCCTTGTGCATGTATTTAACCCTGTCTGTTTGTTCAGTCCTTGTCGATCGTTGAGTGTTGTTAGCTTTGTGTGTTTTCCCTGCCCGAGTTCTCAGTATTTAAGTTTCCTGTTTCCCCATTGTGGGTTTTTCTTTTGTGTTTATTTGTTTATTTGATCTTTCAATAAAAGTTTACTGCATTTGGATCCGCACCTCCTCGTCTGCCTCGCTGCTCATTCGTCACAGAACGATCGACCACACATGGATCCAGCAGCTATACGGGCCAAATGCCGGCTGCTCAACTTGCAGCAAGAAAACCGTCCTTTAGTAGACCACACTCTCTACTTTCTCCTCCTGGCGAGCTTTACGGACTTCCCGGACTCAGCATTGGTGGTTTTTTTCAGAACAGCTTAAACCCCTCGCTGAGGGCGCGGGTGCCACAGGCAACGCCCGGCTGCACTCTCCGCGACTATCTGGAGATGACCCTACTAGCGTGCAGCTCATCGCTCCCTGTCACTCCTGCCCCGGTCTGCGAGCCAGCACCCACGCCTGTCACTGTGAGCGAGCCAGCGCCCACGCATGTCACGGTGAGCGAGCCAGCGCCCACGCCTGTCACGGTGAGCGAGCCAGCGCCCACGCATGTCAATGTGAGAGAGCCAGCGCCCCCGCATGTCACTGTGAGCGAGCCAGCGCCTACGGCCTCTACCGTCAGCGAGCCTGAGCCCTCGTCAGCCACGGTCAGCGAGCCTGAGCCCTTGCCAGCCACGGCCAGCGAGCCTGAAGCCACGCTGACCAGGAACAGCGTCCCAGCTTCGCCAGTCGCATCAGCCCGAAGGAAGAGGAGAAGGGGAAAGGTCTCTGCTCTCCTAAACCCCTCTTGGCTCTGCCCTCAGCGCCCAGCGAACCCAAGCCGGCGCATACCACGGTAACCCAGCCAGAGCCTGTCGCCTCAGAGGTCAGTGAGCCAGTGCCTGTCGCCTCAGAGGTCAGTGAGCCAGTGCCTGTCGCCTCAGAGGTCAGTGAGCCAGCGCCTGTAGCCTCGACAGTCCCTGAGCCAGTGCCTGTAGCCTCGACCGTCCCTGAGCCAGTGCCTGTAGCCTCGACCGTCCCTGAGCCAGCGCCTGTAGCCTCGACCGTCCCAGAGCCAGCGCCTGTAGCCTCGACCGTCCTTGAGCCAGCGTCTGTAGCCTCGACCGTCCCTGAGCTAGCGCCTGTAGCCTTGACCGTCCCCGAGCCAGCGCCAGTAGCCATGACCGTCCGAGAGCCAGCGCCAGTAGCCATGACCGTCCGAGAGCCAGCTCCAGAAGCCATGACCGTCCAAGAGCCAGCGCCAGTAGCCATGACCGTCCAAGAGCCAGCGCCAGTAGCCATGACTGTCCAAAGGTCAGCGCCAGTGGTCGCGCCCGTCCAAGAGTCAGCGCCTTCCGAGCTTCCTAGTACTCTGCCTTCCGAGCTTTCCAGAGCTCCGCCTTCCGAGCTTCCTGGTACTCTGCTTTCCGAGCCTTCCGAGCTTTCCAGAGCTCCGCCTCCCGAGTTTCCCGAGCTTTCCAGAGCTCCGCCTCCCGAGTTTCCCGAGCTTTCCAGAGCTCCGCCTTCCGAGTTTCCCGAGCTTTCCAGAGCTCCGCCTTCCGAGCTTTCCAGAGCTCCGCCTTCCGAGTTTCCCGAGCTTTCCAGTGCTCCGCCTTCAGAGCTTTCCAGAGCTCCGCCTTCCGAGCTTTCCAGGGCTCCTCCTCCTGAGCCTTCCAGGGCTCCTCCTCCCGAGCTTTCCAGGGCTCCTCCTCCCGAGCCTTCCAGGGCTCCTCCTCCCGGGCCTTCCAGGGCTCCTCCTCTCAAGTCTCTCGAGGCTTCTAGGGCTCCTCCTCTCGAGCCTTCCAGGGCTCCTCCTCCCGAGCCTTCCAGGGCTCCGCCTCTCAAGCCTCTCGAGCCTTTTAGGGCTCCGCCTCCCAAGTCTCTCAAGTCTCTCGAGTCTTCCAGGGCTCCTCCTCCTGAGTCTTCCAGGGCTCCGCCTCTCAAGCCTCCAGAGCCTTCCAGGACTCCGCCTCTCAAGCCTCTCGAGCCTTCCAGGGCTCCGCCCCTCAAGCCTCGAGCCTTCCAGGGCTCTGCCTCTCAAGCCTTCCAGGGCTCCGCCCCTCAAGCCTCGCAAGCCTTCTAGGGCTCCACCCCTCCAGTCTCTCGAGCCACCCAGGGCTCCGCCTCTCGAGCCTTCCTGGGCTCTGCCTCCCGAGCCTCCCACGGCTCTGTTCCCAGAGACCCCAGAGCATTCTAGGGCTCCGCCTCTGAAACCTCCTACGGCACCACCCCCTTCGGCCCCGCCTCCAGAGAATTCCAGGTCTCCGCCACCTCAGCCTCTTACGGCGCCACCTTCCTCGGCCCCGCCTCCCGAGCCTCCTTCAGCTCAGCCTCCTGCGGCTCTTCTCCTCGTGCCTCCCTCGGCTCTGCCTCCAGAGCCTCCTACGGCTCCACCTCCAGAGCCTCTTAAGCCTCCTACAGCTCCGCCTCCAGAAACGCCCACGGCTCTGCCTCCCGAGCCTTCTACGGCTCTGCCTCCCGAGCCTCCTATGGCTCCACCTCCAGAGCCCCCTACGGCTCTGCCCCCAGAGACTCCAGAGCCTTCCAGGTCTCCGCTCCTAAAGCCTCCAACGGCGCTGCCTACCTCGGCTCCGCCTCCCGAGCCTCCTACGGCTCCGCCACCCGAGCCTCCTACGGCTCCACCTCCTGAGCCACCTACGGCTCCGCCTCCCGAGCCTCCTATGGCTCCGCCTCCCACTGCCCCGCCGCAAGAGCCACTCCCGGCTCCGCCTCCGAAGCCTCCCTCAGCCTCGCCTCCGACGCCTCCTAGTTCCTTCCCGGCTCCGCCTCTCCCGGCCAGGCCTCCTGAACCTATCCTTGCCCTGTGGTCGGCTTCCAGGCCACCTGAGCCCGTCCTTGCCCTGAGGTCAGCTCCCAGACCTCCTGCACCTGTCCTTGCCCTGCGGCCAGGCCCCAAGCCTCCTGAACCTGTCCTTGCCCTGAGGCCAGCTCCCAGGCCCCCTGGCCCGGTCCCTGTCCTGTGGCCTCCTCCCAGGCCTCCTGACCCGGCCCCTGTCCTGTGGCCTCCTCCCGGGCCTCCTGACCCAGTCCCTGTCCTGTGGCCTCCTCCCAGGCCTCCTGACCCTGTTCCCGTCCTGTGGCCGCCTTCCGGGCCTCCTGACCCGGTCCCAGTACTATGGCCTCTTCCCAGGCTCCCTGACCCAGTCCCTGTCCAGTGGCCTCCTCCCAGGCCTCCTGACCCGGTCCCTGTCCGGTGGCCTCCTCCCAGGCCCCCTGACCCAGTCCTGGTCCTTGCCAATTGGCCAGCTCCCGGGCCATCTGGACCGACCTCTGTCCTGTGGCCACCTCCCAGGCCCCCTGAACCGGCCCCTGCTCTGCGGCCATCTCCCAGTCCACCTAAACCCGCCCCTACCCGGTGGAAGCTCCCCAGGCCACCCGACCTGGTTCCCAGCACACACCCTGCTTGCTCTTGTGCCCCCCCTGGTCTGCCTGTCTGCCCCGGTGCCTTCATTTTGTTCTTTGTGGGTTTTTGTCTTTTGTCTTTGTTTTTTAGGATCATCTGGAAGCCGATCCTTTGAGGGGGGGCTCTGTTATGTATACCCTGTCTTGTTCCACTGTTGCCCTTTTGTTTACCATTTTTGTCACTTTTGTACTCCTTAGTTTTCATTTTTGTCCCTTTTGTAGCTCCACAGTCTTGTTTTCCCTCGTGTTCACTGGTCATTGTTTTCACCTGTCTCATTAGTTTGCCCTTTGGTTTCTGTTCATCACCTGGTTACCTTGTTTGAGTTCTGTTTGGTTATTGGTCCCTTTTCCCCTTGTGCATGTATTTAACCCTGTCTGTTTGTTCAGTCCTTGTCGATCGTTGAGTGTTGTTAGCCTTGTTTGTTTTCCCTGCCCGAGTTCTCAGTATTTAAGTTTCCTGTTTCCCCATTGTGGGTTTTTCTTTTGTGTTTATTTGTTTATTTGATCTTTCAATAAAAGTTTACTGCATTTGGATCCGCACCTCCTCGTCTGCCTCGCTGCTCATTCGTCACACATATAAACCCTACGGTTAGGATATTGAACTATATTACTTGGCAGAATAATTGGTTGTTCCCATTTCAATCAATACAAATTTGGAGTGTTTATTGAACATTAGTGTCTTTATCATATTGCTGTCATCACCATTTTATAAAAGCAGTAAGCCACTGAAGTCCATGCGTTCAATGATTTTACGGGAATTTAAGAAAACCCTTTACTATGTGTATAAAAATTATGTCTGGGAAATGTAATTTAGGATGCGTTCATTTCTGTGATTAATAGTTGACTGTTTATCATGCAATTAATGCAATACATGTTTTTTTAAACTTCACTAATGCTTTCCCCACTTCCTGTGGCTTATATTTTCATATATACATTTTCAGGCGGTACGTGCTCGACTCAGCGCACTGATGAATGTTAAGAAGAAGAATATTTTTTTTTAAATGTTCGTAATGGTGATCAGTCTGGATTGGTGTTGTTGGTTAACTGAATCGCATTGTGATTAAATGCGTAATTCTTTTTTAACACGTTATTTTTTGTAAAATTAATCGCACTGAATTAACGCATTAAATCGACAACCCTAATATATATATATATATATATATATATATATATATATATATATATATATATATACCTTAAACAAGCATATACATTCTCTTATGTGCATTTTGTAGAATTTATCCACATCTTAATGTTTCCATCCAGCATTTGTTATGCAATATCCCAAAATTCACATTAAAAATATGTGGATGGAAACCCAGCTAATAATAATTCAATGCATTAAATATGGAATTCAGTAATCATTTATAATTGCTATAATAATATGCAATATACTGTATTACTCTTACTTTTTTAAGAAAATGTACATTTAAAAAAATTATAGAATTTACAGAATTACAGTTTTCAAATTTTTTAATTTTTCAAAAATAGAATTTTAAAATGTTTGAACTGATTCATGGCCAAATGTCAGATGTCCTGATGTAGTGTATCATTTAGTAAAGAATCAAATCATATGGAATCGTTGTCAGGGCAAAATATTTACACCTTGTGATGCAGAGCTTTATGCGGCTTATTGCTTTATCTACCCTGCCTTCAGCTTGCATTGTCAAGTTAAACTGTTATTTTGGTCACAATCTTGCAGTCCTGCCATGGTCTAATACGGTTTCTGATTAGCTCCTTTTTTGGCTCCTGTTATTGTTTTTGGCTCCCTTATTTGCATGATACTTCATGACAATCCACCATCCCCTCCCTTCCATCTCTCTGTCTTCATACTACTGCTCTCTGTCTCTCAATCCCACCCCCCTCTTCTCTCTCTCTTTCTCTTTCTCTGAGCAAGCTCTCAGCTCTCGACTCTATTTTTAGCACAGTCCTGCCCCTCCCCTGTCGCTCGGCAGCTATTTCCAGCAGCCTGATGCAGCTCCAGTCTGTTTGTAAACTCTGCGTCTCTATACCACTTATCTCCTGTTCGCCACACACTGCAGGGGAGGGTACAGAGATTCAGCTTTAAACAATTACGAAAAACAAAACGGCAAACCTCAGTTACACCAGTCGAAACAACAGTGGATGGTTCACTTTAAGCCCATTCATTTGGAGATCTAGTTGTGCGGTGCTGTTGTGAGGGCTTTGCCAGGATTGGCTGGCTGTACTACGCGACTCAGTGGACGGCGAGAGGAGAGTAAAAGGAGGGGAAGGAAGAGGGGGACAGGCAGCTTGCTGATAGAAGTCTCTCGGTGTTCTATTTTGCGTTCCACTCTATCTCGCCGTTATATACAGCCTTTGATCTTGTCTTTCCATGCTTCATCGCATTTCCTCATGGGGAAGTCGCTGTTTTGGAGTGCGGCAATACTGCATGCATAACTTCTGAGATTTACAGGATACAGGCACGCTTGGACGGGGGAATTGGATACGATCCACACGTGGACTTGTCGCCGTGAATTAGCTGTTTGTTTCTGTAATAGACGATTAGACAAGGCAGTGATGTGGTTTTATGAATAGAGTCGTTTGTGCAGTCGTACTATTGATCGCTTGAGTGAACATTTTGAAGATTTGTCTACAGCATTTCCTTCCACGGAGTCTAGCTTGCATTTGTTTATTTGGAACCATGGAACTAATGTGCAAAACTGTCATTTATTTTCTTGATGCCTGTACCTTGCATTAAAAAAGGACGTACAGTTATTTTCCTTCAAATGTGTTTGCAGTAGTTTTTTTTAGTAGTGCACATGACGGAGAGTGAGCTCTTTTTACATGTAGAAATTTTTTGCATGAATTGTGTGGTCATATTTTGAGACTGGCATGCTTTTGAAGCCAACCGTACCGGGACTGTGCGCAATGTTGCAGACAATCTATGAGACAGAATCCTGCTTCTCCTCAGACAGCACGTCCAGCCGAGATCCTCCCATAGAGCTGCTACCTCAGTCTAGAAGCACCAGCATGCCTAGTACCGGTGAGTTCATGAGAGAGAGAGAGAAAGCGCAGGAAACATAGAGGAGTAGATATAAAATGCAAGCATGCATCTTGAGAGGTGTATTGCTTTGGAAAACAAAATGTGAGAGGGGGGTTGGAGGTAAAAGTGTGTTTGCATTGCTTGTGCCAAAGATCTTTGAAGTCAAGAGCTGTTGATATTTGTTTCATAGGACAACAGTTGTGCTGTGACTAGATCTGCACTTTATTTTGTCTGGTTGAACTCTGTTTGGACAAAACTGAGAGGGTCATGATGTTAAACCTGAAATAGGTTTTAAAGGTGGCTGCTTTTTCTTTCTGTAGTAGCATCAACTTCACTCAATTAAACATTTTCATTGTGTTTGGTTGTTTAGGTAGCTAGCTAATCTGTTAAGAATATTAGGCTAAGGTTGTTAAGTTAATGTGTTCAACCATATGGTTTCAAATGCTTTTGAGAGTATTAAACCTAATAAATGCAAATTTGTGTTGTGTGGGTTGCAAATGAACCCTGTTGCACAGGGTTTCCACAGTCATGGAAAACCTGAAATATCAGGGAATATTAATATTGTGATTTCCAGGCCTGGAAAAGATATTGAGATGGATAAAAATGGTAAAATTTTTTATGGTGAATATTTGTATGCTCACTATTTATGCTAGTTAAAGAAAGAGTACTTTGCTTGAAATTGGTCTTTGAGAGTTCAATCTCTTTTTTTTAAAAAAAAAAAAAAGAAAAGAAAATGCTTTTAGGGTAATCCTAAACAATTTGGAGTTATAGGAATTAATTGATCAAAAGGTGTGCGAACTTTGTTTGCAACTCAAAACAGCTTGAGGCATTTTTTAACATTGTAAAATGACAGAATAATGCAATTGCTTTACTCTTTATGTTAGAGAGGTCCTCAGCTTCATGTTAGCAGAGTAAACTTTCGTCCTTGTCAGAAGTGACATCAACATTCCCGTCAGAGCCCTGTGAGTTTTGGCCATCTCACCTGCGCTTTAATCAACAGAGAGGAACGACTATATAACAGTGTGTAGGTGTATGGCCGCTTCCTTTGTCTCGCACCGGGCCTGTTTATCTGACACCTGTTCAAATAGATAGATACACCATAAAATCCCTTTTCCTCGCCTCATGTATCTGTCTATTTGTAGAATGAATCCCTTTGTACTTGTCTTAAATTCGTTGAGGCATCTGTTGATTTAGGCCTAAGGACTGAACTAGATAACTTGTGGTTCACACAATCATAGAAAACCTGGAAATGTCAATGTTATGAATAACAATGAAATGAATAAAATCTTAAAATTCATGAAAATGTCACCGAAAATTCTATCTAATTTGTCAGTTAATTTAGAGTAAAAATTCCACTACAGAATGCAGAATACATGCTATAAAATGTAATTTGTAACATTCCGTTAGATTACACAAGGTCAGTAACGTATTCTAAATACTTTGGATTACTTTGTCAGCATTGGTAGATTTCTTTTCACTTTTTTTCACTATAAAAACTCTGCATTACAGTAACACAAGATACACGTATGTTAAAAATACATTCTCTGAAAAACTTAAATATCTTATGCAGTGTTGTTTCTAAAACAAGATCAATCAAATTGATCTTGTTTTAAGGATTTTTAGATCATTTTACAGGAAAACAATACAAAAATTATTAGCAAGAACATGATTTTTGCCCTAATATCAAAGGTATTACTAGATAAAAAGAAATTATTATCCAATGTGAATTTTCTTGATAAAAAAATAAGATTGTGTCTGGTAATATGTACAATGGATAGAAATAGCATTTTAGCTCAGCGTAAAGCTGACAATTTACTCAAGGTGGTGTTAGCAATGCCAAGGTCATTGGTTTGATTCTTATGGAACATGTACTTGTGAAAAACAAAAAATATACCTTGAATGCACTGTAAGTCACTTTGAATATTTCATAAGCATAAATGTTACGTGTTCTATTGCATTTAAATAATGTCTTGCTACTAGTCAAGTTGAATCATTATTAAAATAAATAATAGTTTATTAGGAACTAAACTCTTTTTCAGGACACTGTATTTTAAAGATAATTTTGTAAAAACACTAATAGCTTACAGACTGTAGGCAATTAAGGTCACAGTTATAAAAACTTAGGACACTAAAGAGACCTTTCTACTGACTCTGAACAACACCAAAAGAAAGATGCCCAGGGTCCCTGCTCATCCGCGTGAACATGCCTTAGGCATGCTGCATGGAGGCATGAGGACTGCAGATGTGGCCAGGGCAATAAATTGCAATGTCCATACTTTGAAATGCCTAAAACAGCAAGAAAGGGAGACAGGAAGGACAGCTGATCATCCTCGCAGTGGCAGATAGGATGGGTACATCCGAATGTCACACCTGCGGGACAGGTACAGGATGGCAACAACAACTGCCATAGTTGCACCAGGAATGCACAATCCCTCCATCAGTGCTCAGACTGTCCGCAGTAGGCTGAGAAAGGCTGGACTGAGGGCTTGTAGGCCTGTTGTAAGGCAGATAGTTACCAGACAAAACTGGCAACAATGTCACCTATGGGCACAAACCCATCTTCGCTGGACCAGACAGTACTGGCAAACACTGACTGATGATTCATGGTTTTGTCTCACCAGGGGTGATGGTCAGACTCACGTTTATTGTCGAAGGAATGAGCATTACACCGAGGCCTGTAATCTGGAGCAGGATTGATTTGGAGGTGGAGGTGGTCCGTCATGGTCTGGAGCGGTGTGTCACAGCATCATCAGACTGAGCTTGTTGTCTTTGCAGGCAATCTCAATGCTGTGCTTTACAGGGAAGACATCCTCATGTGGTACCCTTCCTGCAGGCTCATCCTGACATGACCCTCCAGCATGACAATGCCAACTGCCGTACTGCTCGTTCTGTGTGTGATTTCCTTTAAGACAGGAATGTCAGTGTTCTGCCATGGCCAACGAAGAGCCCGGATCTCAATCCCATTGAGCACGTCTGGGACATGTTGGATCGGAGGGTGATGGCTAGGGCCATTCCCCCCAGAAATGTCTGGGAACTGGCAAGTGCCTTGGTGGAAGAGTGTGGTAACATCTAACAGCAAGAACTGGCAAATCTGGTGTAGTCCATGAGGAGGAGATGCACTGCAGAACTTAATTCAGCTGGTGGCCACACCAGATACTGACTGTTACTTTTAACTTTGTTAATTTTGACCCCCACTTTGTTCAGGGACACATTATTCTATTTCCGTTAGTCGAGAGGACGTTTATTTTTTTGCTGAGTTTATGTTTTAAGAATAATACAATTCCCATTAGGACACTTTGTTCCAAAATATTGCAGAAATTAATGGGATACCTTTATCATTTCTGAACTAGGGCAAAACAATTTAGACTTGAAAGACTTAATGGCAGAAACTTTTTTCCAAGACCAAAATGCCTTCACAAAACATGCTTGTTGCATGTGCCATAGTTATTTACTCTTCTTCAACGCTAGTATATAGTGGAGTGTTGACGTCTCTAATTGGCATAAAGGCTACATTACACTCCACATGTGCTGTAACAAATCATGGACAGCATGCATTTTGTTTATAGGTAGCATCGGGCTTGCTTGCACAATTATTGTAGTCATCTAGACATCAGTCTGTATGCACTTGTTATTTGTTTTGTTTTGGCTATATGGAAAGCAGCTGCAAAATAGTCCATGAAATATGTGACCCAGGAGGTGTCTGACATTTTTGGTGTGATTTCACAAAAGCAGGCTTGTAGGAGTTGAACCCTTGTTTGTATTAGCATGCTGCTAGATTTGGTCTGTTAATCTTTATCTAAGATAATAAAACTTGTATTGAATACTGATAAACCGATATAAGGGCCAGACTAATTAATCAGATGAGAGTTGATTATTCATAGTCGAAATTATTGGCAATGGTCTATAATCAGCACATTTCTAATCTAGTATTTGCAAATTAAATGAATTTTTCAGGTTCAATACAAGTTAAGTTCACAGCTTTTGTGATAAAATGTTGATTTACACACACACGTTGGTCTACCTATCATTATGAGGACTTTCCATAGACATAATGATTTTTATATCACATAAACGTACACACACACACACACACACACACACACACACAAATTGACTCATTCCTTGTTTATTTAAAAAAATCACAGTTACAAAAAGGCACTTACAATAGAAGTAATTGGGGCCGGTCCATAAACTTTGACAATAGCAGTTTAAACAAACATAAAATGTAAAAGTTTTTTTATTTGGTAATCAACATTACACCACAAATGTGGTCAATTGAGCTAAACTTGTATTGAATATTCCTTTTAATATTCACAACTTGAGAATTCTACAGTGACATTTTATGGTACAGTAACAATACTGAAGTACTTAGTGATTAAGGCCGATTGTGTTGCTTGACCAGTGTCAAGGCATTTCTCTGCTAATTTTGCAAGTTGTGAACACGTATTTACTCGTTAAGCTGAGTTTATCTTCTAAAAATTGCTGAACCGATTATGGCCAAACTAATCTTTGCTCAAGCAAAAAGTTGATACTCCCTGCGGAGCTTTTTAATTAATCATACCTGCGTTATGTAATGGAAAAATCCTTGCAACATCATGCTGAATCATTATGGATTAGGTGGATTGCAAATTTGATGGCTGGCTTGTGGCTTCCAGTCCAAGCTTTTATCTGACTACAATTGTGTGACTGTGTAATACAGCCCTTAGATTATAAATCTCTGTATGGAACTTTAAACAATTGTCTATGTGATGAAGAAAGGTCTTGCATAGGTTAAACCACTTTAAATGGCAAGTAAAAAGAAATTTAAAGGCAATTGAACTTGTTATTTGTTCTGGGATTTATGATAAATATACATTTCAATAGGGCTGCCGCCTAATTGTTGACCAAATGTTAGTCGATGAGAAGAGTCTTGGTCGACCAAATTTTGATTGGCCGGTTGGTCGCAGAAAAAAAACTCCACAGGAAACCGACAAACACCGGTATTACCGCTGGTTGGACACTAGGTGGTACCATGGGGTAATTTTTATTAAACAGGGTTAAGGTTAAGCCTAATAATTCAAATGAAACTTGAAAAAAATGTAATGCAATTAAATGTGTGTTGTTCGACTTCGAAAATCTTTGGTCGGGGGCAGCCCTATGTTTCAGAACCTAGACCTTCATAACTGTCTGTGTTTTCAATCACTTCAAAAGCAAATAATTCAGTATCATCCTTGAAATCAGCAACCAAATCAGTCAACAGTGAAGCCAACTCTAATAGCAAACATTGCACAAATGTATCGAATTGTGTGCTTACTTAGAAATCAATGGCATGGCATTTAGGTCAGTTTCTCTTTGACAAAAAGATGCCATGCCCAGCTGCTGGCAGTCTCCACCCCCCTGGCTCACCTAAATGTTCTAGATGTTTTAGACATGATATCATTTCATATTCCAGGCATAAAGCACATTCTAATATCACTGACAAATTCCATAAATGCCAATGCAGCAAAGTCAATAGATCTTTTGTAGGCAATGTGAATGCAAATATTGTTACGTCAGTTGTGTTGAAGGTGGCGCAAAGTCCATTGGGGGTACATGTTCCACATAAGTTCTATGCCAAAACATTTTCATGGGGATATTTTGCCATTGAGTGGCCATGTGAATAAGGCCAACATTAAGCACATTCAAAACTAATTTTACTTCCATAATCTGACTTATCATACGGTGTATTCAGCTAAAAAATGAAATGTAGAGCGGGACTTGATTGTATCCATTGGGAATTCATTGGAATGTGAATAGTGGGTTTTATATACAGAGTTGAGTCAGTTGGTTTAAGTGAAGGGTTAAAGTAAGAGGAAGAAAAGGAACTTGTGATGTCAACCAAAAAGAAAGTCATTTCTGAAGTGAATTTATTACAGTTGGTAAAAGATTACAAAGACTTTTTGTCTAAAAAAGTACATGATGTGCACCAATGACCAGAAACATACATAAAAAAATTTAATGGGGTCAATATTGAATTCATGTTGACATCAAGGCAACCAAAGAATAACAAAAACTTACCGCTATGGCTGCAGTAAGTAAAGACTTTTCAGTCATAAACCCTCGCAAGAGTCACTAAAACAATATGTGCAAGTAAAAGTAATAGTAACACTGTCATTTGCATACCAAGTTTGTTTCTTCTTGGAGTCGCCAAAATAGCTCCTCTAAATTTAGCCCACTACGGCTAGTCAACTATTTCTTCCCAACGATGTCCCTGTACTATAATCAGCACCAGGCGTGCCACGCCTGTTTACAGGCCCATGGTCTCACCCCATGTCTTGAATGGCAACCAGTGCTGTTAGGACACTATGGGAATGCATTAGCCCTGCCCACTATCTTTCTTTGCAGCACCTCTTTGAGGTCTGTTCTCAAACTGCATTGCATTTGCTTTCGTGACACAAGATTAAAACAAACATGAGTCAGTCGATCAGTGATTCAATTGCTGATTCAGTTGATGATTAAAAAAATCTGTTGTTTATCTGTTTCTCTTTCTCTAAGCAGTTATCGATGTTACACTTGTGTAGGTGTTCAATTGACAAACTACACAACTTCCTTGTAAATAATAATGGCAGGATGACTCAAAATTACAAGCCACGGTGAACTACAAACTGAATCACGTTCAGACATTAAAGGAAAATTATGTCCATGTTGCAACATGCATTCAAATTAGCTTGGAAAACACAAAGCTTAAATGATATTCCCATGTCAGAATGAGTGTCAGAAGAACATATTGGCAGATATTTGAACATTCAGATCAGGTTGAGGACATTGTGTAGTGAAGTGGAAATAGACTATGTATTTACTCCAAGCTGTTTGGTTTGTACCCTACACATGAGCTAATAATATCTGACTAGTCTCATTTTACTATCGTCTATTATTGGGTCTGTGTAAAGTATAGTCCTATTATGGCGGTGAGGGATATTTCTGGAGGCAAGATGTTATTGTAGAGAATGTAGACAACAATATGTGTAAACTGGGGAGGGTTGAGGTCTCTTAGTTGTGTCAGACTGTTTACAGCAAATCAGCCCTTGATTTCTCCTCATTGCTAGGTTTTGTTTTTTTGGTTGTTAGGGTTTTCTGAGTGGTTACTTACTCAAAAGTCAAAAATAAACCCAGTCTCTATGGTTGTCTAGTGGTTAGATTTGGTTTGGGTCCCTTGTAAGTCTGATCACTAAGAGAAGTAAAACCACACCTCTCCCCATTAACTTTCATGATTTGTGTATTAATTAATTAATGTCTCATGCATTAGCGCTGCATTTTTTGGATGTTGTGTCAGGTAAAAAAGAACTTGGTTAACTTTTAAAAACACATTTCAAGACACCTGCGTTCTGTTAAATGTGTTGCGTTGCATCTCGCTTTTTTAACCTAAAAATTATTTTGGTCTGAACGGTCCTTAAGAATTTCCTCTCCACAGTCTTCTATGTAGACAGACAATAATAGATATCCCATATCCAGAGTCTTTATTGGTGCATCTGACAAGTCTAGATTCTCAACTTTCATGTTCTTTATAATAAGCAGGAAAACGTCACTGGATCACTGTGCTTGTAAGCTTTTGCATGGAAGGTTTCATCATGCAGCTGTCTCTAGACATGCATTTTATCTATGTCGTGTGCCAAAGTGACATGTAACACCACCCACTTTGTTGCATGCCTTGGCCATGCTTTATTTGATATTCTGCTCACGAGGAATGAGTTTTCACTTCTTCGTTTACCTTATTTTCATTTCACTTCTCGTTTTAATAAGTAATAGCAGATTGTACATTTACTTAAAAAAAGAAAGAAAAAAAGATGCTTCCAATAAATATTTTGTTTTCCTTGCCTAGTGCCAAATGACCAATGGCTTTAAATTCCTGATATACTTTTAATATCCTTTGCTGGAAATAGTTTCATAACAAAAGTAATAACCTTTCATTTGCACATGCCATCCAAACCCTTCAGGATCTCAGCAGAGTTCCAGCTCTTATTCAAAGCAAATATCTAGCTCTCACTGGCTTTCCCATTTGCCTTTTTCCCAAATTCATGTATTGTGAAAGGGTTTTTACAAGAACTGAAGGCTCTTTGGTATTTTGGCTGTTACGGGTGAATTTCGTTTTTTAGTTGTTGTTTTTTTTTTTTTTGTAGCCAGACTTCCAACAAGACAGTCCAACTTCAATGAAATTACCTCCATATTAGGCAAGTTCGTAAAGGTGGCATTTTGACTGTGGTCACACAGTCAGACTTCAGCCTTGTCAGCTGTGTTTACCTAGTATTTACGAGGTGTGATTTTTTTTTTTAATATCCATTTAAATCTTTTTATTATAAATGGCCATAATTAAATTATTATCCTTTCTGAAGATTCCGCAGTGTTTTTCTATCACTAACAAAAAATTCACTCTTAAATGAGTGGAAAAACTCATTATGAATTGATGCAATAAAAATACTGCTACAAATATCAATGTCATCTTTCAGTCCTTATCTATTGAATCTTGTTGCAGTCTTTTTCTGAGGAATTTTTTTTTCTGCTGCAATACACCCTTCCACCCCCCTCTCTGCTTTTAGTGGCTTGAGATGAATTCCGCACCACACATTGAAGTTTACCCAGAAAACAACATTCCTCTCATGCAAGCGTTTGACGTCAATGCTGCTGCATTTATAGAACCTGTAAACAGTGGCTAGCACTCAGCCTGCTGCTTAGCCATGACATTTCATCGTCTGAATGTTTATGCTTTCGTGCGGCTTCTTCTGCTTTGCTTTTTTTTCTGCTCATGAAAGGTTGTCCCATTTGAACTAGGGCCCTAAGGAATGGCGGTTAGGCATATGCAGCTCTCCATATGATAGGGGTTTTGCTGTTGAATGGGACACTGTTTTGGACCGATGGAGAAGGAGGGGTGGGGGTTATGGGAAATGGAGTTTGTGGCCCAAGTTCAGTGCCATGTGTTGCCTGCAAAGAACAACACTGTCAGATGTTGCGAATGGAGTCGGAATAGTTGATGGGCTTAGTTTGGGTTTATGTGTAACCTTTCACATACAAAACAAGTAGGGATGCACCGATCCAATACCTGGGTATCGGTTCAATGAGCCATATCCAAATCCGATACTGTGTGTCATGTTCGTTACTGTCAAGCTAAAAAAATTACATATAAGATCCATAAAAACACAATTATAGTAGTTCATATGAGTCATTTTATTCTAAGCCACTTTAAGACGTGCGATAGCTCTATGAATTACAAAAGGCTGTGTTTTATAAGTAAATATATAAAATGCATGCACAGCTCCAGTGCGTCAGTGAATGGCGCTGCTCTGTTTACACACACACAGACACGCACACACACACACACACACACACACACACACACACACACACACACTTATGGCTATTTTTAGCCTTCACACGTTGTGCAATATTTGAGCACTACTAACAAACCACATCTAAGATATAGATGCTCAAAAGTTTGGTTCACTTATAATATGCATTTAGAATGGCACTGGAGGTGGATTTTACCAGAATTTGAATAAGAAGCGAATTAAACTACTGTGAACTTGCCTACAAACAGACACCAATAGGACTTCCTGGAGCGTCCAGAATGTCAAAATAAAAGCGTGAGGGTTTAAAAGTTAAAGTTCACGATTGAGATATATTGCTAATATATTATTATTTGTTTACAAATTATAATAATATTTAAGTTGAATGAAAATAACTGTGTGAATGAATAGTGAGCTGATATCTTACAACTAAATTGAACAAAAAAAGAGATCTGAATCCTAGTCCAAATACAAGTAAAAAAAAGAAAGAAAACTGCTTCTTTTCTACTGATGACTTATACTGGAATGACTGTTAATTTTGATGCTACATTATCCAGTACACTAGTTAATAATAAAGTGTTTTTTAATAAGCTATACATTTATATTGAAATAATGTATAGTTAGAGGTTTGTGTTTCTTTACATATTAAAGAGTACTCCCAATAAGTTCCACACAATAATGTAAAGATTTTCTAAACTGATTATGCAAAAAAACGACACTGGTACCGTGATCTGTATCAGCCGTTACTGAGATTTCCAATATCGGAATCGGATCGGAAGAAAAAAAGTGGTATCGGTGCATCCCTGAAAACAAGAGTAGAAAAAGTAAGGGGACGTTCACACATGACATATTTTTGCATTCAATAACAGCTAAACAGCGCAGAGAATCAGAATATATTGCGATATGTTTTTAAAAGTCAAACTTCTTGTAACTTGAATGATTTTGATGCTGAAAAAGCGATGAGACTTATCATTATAGTCAAAGATGTTCGTATAGCACGTTTACGTAAATCAAACAAGAAATGCAGCAGAATTTAATTGTATGTTACTAATAAGATGGGTAACCTAACTCAGTCTGAAGGTGCGGTCACACTACACTTTGCGCTCCATTCACTCCCATTCAAATGCAGGACACCGGAAACGCAAGCTTATGCAAAGAAATGTTGCATTCAGCTGCAGACTAAAGTGTGCAAATTTGTATAATGACAAAACGTTTCACCAATAGAAGATCGAAACGTCACCAATTGACCTCTTGGCTCAATACATGAAAATAGCTACATACTGTATTTCAAAACTGTATGTTTTTATTGTTGCCGTGTCTAAAATGTCTTGCATGCTCACGGCCGAATGTGTCCGCAGATTGAGCTGTAGCCTAGTGGTTGGCATGTTGCACTACAACACTAATTTCTACATGTGGGTGAGTTTGAATATGTTTCGTGTCATATCCCATTGTTTCCTGTCCTTACTCAACTGTCCAATATTTAATTAAATGGCCAAATAAAAAATTTAACCCTTGGGTTTTCATGTTTTCTTCCTAAAATATAAAATAACACCATTCAGCATGCACGACATGGACGAATAGAAGTGAATTAGCTGAGAATCATTGATGATAAACCACGGTGTCATTAACCACTTCTATTGACGTCATCATCATCTGAATTTTCTTTGGATCAAGAGTCAGTATAACTTTAATGGCATGTGGTGCACAAGCCATGGCAGTGCAGTACTCCTCACCCCATGTCTTTCCCTTCTTCAAAGTTTTTTTGGGGGGGGGCTTCCACCAAAGAACGGCTGGTTTCTTGTTTTCCCAGAGCGAGGGGAGCTACCCTTCCTAAAGACGTGCCAAAGGCATTGGAGTTTCCTGAGGCCCATAAATCACACTGGTTATTTGCAAACGCTCCTTTTACCAGCTTCAAAACCCAAGTTGGTAAATAAAGTGCTACCCTCAAGTCTAAACAGCCAAAAAGCTCTTACAAAGAATGTAAATATCCTGCACCTCTTTTCTCCACAATTTCAACTTGTTTCATCAAACCGATTGATAGATATGTCTAGTGTCATAATACCAAAATGTAATTAGTCGATACCAATACCAGTGACATTTCATAATTTTTTGCACCAATTTCGATACCAAAGCGAAAACAGTTTTTTTTTTTTTCAGATTTATTAGAAAAAACACCTTTATTTCAAATATTAATAGAATGATAATCAAATTAAATTAAAATGACATGTATTTCCAAAGTCCCTTTAAGGCATGTCAGGTCACTCGATTGTCATGTTTAGTCTTCACTGCATGTTTATTTGGTACAATACAAATACTTTTTAAAGCTACAAAAGTCTTCCAGCTATGAGTAGTTTTCTCTCGTAATATCTCATATACTGTAGAAAGAGTGGTCTTTTTCACATTTATTTTAATTTATGTATGTATGAACTTGGTACCAAAGTAACAGCACTTTTGACATCCCTAGATCTGACTAACTCAAACTGATACTCTCTCTGTCTTTCTCTCTCTCGCTCTCTTTCTCTCTATCTATCTCTCTCTCTCTCTCTCTCTCTCTCTCTGTCTCTCTCGCTCTCTTTCTCACTCTTTCTTGCTCTCACTCAACTATGTGCCATTAACAAGAAGAAAATGCAAAACAGATTTGAGAGGGCAGTCTACTGCACGTTGCTATGTGCTATTTCTGGAAAGCAATATTCATGCTTTTTTTCTCTCTCTCTCTCCCTTTCCATCTTGCCCCTCTCATTTCTCTGAAGCATAGCTGGTTTACCGTTGCTAAAGAAAATAACCATGACGTTAGCTAGGCTCTCTGCAAAATAGACTTTAAAAAAGGGGGATGGTAGAACGCGCCTGTAGAGCTCAAATAATGAATGGTTCCTCATGGGAGACTGTGGATACAGATGCCTGTTTCAGTCAAAAAGCTGTAAAATCAATATTAAACCTCAAAGTAATTAAGTGCATTGAGGGGGGAAAAGAATCACTCTGTCCATTCTTGAAAACGTCACCCATTCAAAAGTACAAATTTCTGCTGTGTATAACTTTTTGATTGATGTAGCGTTTTCTTAAAGTGATTATTTCCTCATTGCAGTGTGGTTTCCACTGACCGCTTTTATTGGAAGGCAAACCATTTTGGGCTTTGAATGCAGTTTGTTTTTTTAAATGCGATTTTACATTTTGTTCAGACAAAGTCATTTTATACCTACCACAAATTTTTCCCACTGCTAATGCATGTTACAGTTTGCATTGTAAAACCCTCATGGAAAGGTTGCATCTTTACATTCATCTGCATTAAAGCACTGCTGTTACAGCCTTAGACATTCAAATGGACATCTTTGGCTGTTGCGTCGTCACGCTGTTTTTTGAGTGTTCCACTACAAGCATTGCCTTTTTAAGATGGTATGTCAAATGAAAATCAACTTAAAATGCATCGTGAGACCACTGCTTTCTGTTCCACTCTGTTGTGTTCCATCTAGCTGTTTTTAAACACAAGAACACATGTTATGTTATTTCAGCATAGGAGATGTGTCCGATCGGGGTGAACATGAAATCCGCATAATTTTACATGGCTTACTTAAGACCAATTAAGACCTGAGTCGTTCAGGCAACCTATTGACCACTCAAATTTGGAAATGTGTATTTTTGCACATCCCTAATTTCTACAGACACTGTTTTAATGTATCGCAGGCCTGCACATTCTCAGAATCTATCTTGTTTCTGCTAAGAGAAACACTTCCTGTGATTCACTGCTGTGTCCCAAAGCTTAGCAAAAAAGGTGCTCCTGCAGAGCAGAGACAAGCGCAGGTACATTTATTAATTACTGTCCTTGAGGCCCTACCTCATCGCCCTTAACTTTTCTCGCTCACTTGTAGGCATGAACTCTATATTGGTGACTATATCGGTATCTGCCAATATTAATTTATTTTGCCAGTATCCTTTTTTCCAATGCAAGGTTTCGCCTATTTTAATAGAAACACTTTGAACCAAATTGTAAATGAGAGGTTTCATTGTTAACAATTTTTTTAAACAACAGACAAACAAATAAAGATTTATAATATTGGTTATCATATTGGTTATTAGGAATGTTATTCAATATATCGATATATTATCGATTATTTATCGGCACGTTATTCTATCGATATATTTTTGTGGCATCGATATATTAAAATTAGCCAACATTTAATTTAGAAGCCCAATTTGAGTGCTTCCTCTGTTTAACAGTCTGGCGTAATAGCGTTGGGAGACACACACACACACAAAGAGCTGTAGTGGGGCAGGAGATGGCAGTCCAGGGTTAAAAAAGTTGATTTTGCTGGTTAGTTTATGAAATTGGTGAAACTGCGCAAACTGAAAAATTACAAATTGTGCTGTTTAGTATGCAATTTCTCTGTATGTAGCCTTGAAGAGGTTTCATTCAAGCTGTCAAACCACAAAACTACATACTCTAGGAGGCTCTATGAAAGATACAATAGATTATCCAGTGATGGCTAGATTTGGATTTTTATGATGGAAAATTTGAATTTAATGGAACACTATGCGAGTTGCGCTCCATAGCGCTTCAGAAAGTTGATGCTGAGCGTTGGCAGTGTCTTCCTTCCTTTGTAGAAAATAAATAGTTGTTTCTAATTTTAGAACGCACCTTGACCTCCGCAAGACGCGTCTGGTGTGTGACCCCCTTTAATTTACCCTGCTGCTCACACTTTATTAAAGTTGTGTTGAAAAATATGTCTGAAGACTATTGTGCAATCTTATGATTATCTGCCATAAATGTATAAAAAAATTATCATTACACAGTCTATGGCGTGTATAGAATGAATACTTTATTCTGATGGGTCAATTGCTACATTCTGCGGTTAGATATTTTTGTACAGTGACCTCTAAAAAGAAAATTTATCATTGTCACGTGCAATCGATGTAGTACATGGTGCTAATTTCATGTCTCTTTTAATAGTTTGTAGTCTCTTTTTTTAGTAAAATAATACAATTAAAATAAAAGTACATAAAAAAATCTATAAAATAGTTATGGTAAATTACATATATTTATTTTATTATTATAAATAAAATAATTTCAGTGCAAATCAGTATCTCATGACCATTTATTTATTTAATTGGTAAGTATCCATGTATTAAGCGTAATAATGTATAGTCAGCCAGTCATTATCACAAAATAAACCAGCTCACTGTACATTATCGCTTGCTTATCAGCTATTTTATTGTTCAAACTTTCTATATTGAGGACCTTTACTCTCTTTAGCTTTCTGTGTGTCTATTCCTCTTTGTCTCACTTTGTCTCTGTACAACAGAGCATTTGGACTAACTGCTAAAATAAAACTCCTGTGGCAGGATTGAAAGCAGGAAACGGTGTCAGCAAATTGTGTCAGCTGTAAGGTTCTCTTTCAACTTAGATTTGAAAGCAAAAGGACAACCCTTCAGTAGAGAGGAGAGGAGAACATCAGGTTGTTGCTGCCATGAGGGACAGAGTCCCTTAGGATATCCCAGCTAGATGTCAAGTTGAACAGTTGTTGACAGGGAAGCAGACTTTTTTGTCTCTTGCTGACATTTGGGTAGTTGATGCATTGACATTTTTTATATCATCATCAAGATTTTAGGGTAAAATGTATATTAATGTATAAGGGAAAGTCTAAATCGTATGTCCTTTATGTATGGCCTATAACTGGTCACTGTTGTCTACTTTACCTTTTTAATCACCTTTTGCTTTCTTTAGTTTATTTTAAATGATCCTCCAGTGTTATTAATTGATTTTTTAAAACCACACACATTCCATGTATTGTCACAATTAAAATTAGTTCATAAAATGCACAATAATTTTAGAAGAATCCACAAAATTCGATTTAAATTGGTCTTAGATGCAGATTACATATAAGTATTTTATATGAACTACCTATTCACTCTAATATCTGTGATTCTGCAAGATTTAATGTACTATTATGGAGTTATTATCAGGTTAGATGCATCATCGAACTAACATCCAAGTACTGTCCATGCTCACATTCCTTCGGGCAAAAAGGTGGGGCTTATATCACGTATTATTGACATGCTGTCAGCATGCCTTTCATCAGGCTCCTCCAGTCAAAGGTTATCTCTGCAAAAACACACCACACTGCAGTCACCACCGATGTCTGTAGAATTGATCCAAGATGGGAGATACAGAGCAGTATGAACGAATGGAGGGAGATGCATCGAGAGCTACAGAGCCGCCTGAAAATGTAGCAAATCCTAAAATAGATTTGCTCACTTTTAAAAGCGCAGTGTGCCTCTTTCCCTCCCCCTCTCCCCTTAGAGCATTATTAATCCAGGGCTAATTATAACTGTGCTTTTCGCAGGCAGACTGTGTTCTGTTGTTGCTTGTGTTTAATCTCCTCTGGGAGTGAAGTGAAGGACGGGGGGTGAAGGTGGGGAGGAAGATGAGGGGAAGGCATTCGAAACCAGGAAAGACCCCCTGCTTTAGTAGAAATAGGGTCTCTAGTTAAGCCTCTTGGATGATTTTCTGGTGTGGTTATGGTACTACAGAACCATGTGTAGTGGTACATGAAAGTGTTTAGAGGAATTAGGCATCTGAAACCTGGAAATGCGATTGGATTTTCATGTGCATGTCTTAATTATATAGAGGAACTGCAGTGTTAGAAACAAAACAGATACTCCCATCACATAACAAATGACCAACATGCACAAGCATAAAAAAATGCCATCATCATCATTCAGGGTTTAACTAGATCCTTATATATATATATATATATATATATATATATATATATATATATTAAAAATGTCTCCCCTTTTTCTTCCCAATTTGGAATGCCCAATTCCCAGTATGTTCCCAAGTCCTACTGGTGGCTTAGTGAATCTCAGTTGCCTCCGTGTCTGAGACTGTCAACCCATGCATCTTATCACGTGGCATGTTGAGCACTTTATCGCAGAGACATAGCACGTGTGGAGGCTTCACGCTATTCTCCGTGGCATCCTCGCACAACTCACCACGCACCCCACCAAGAGCAAACCACATTATGGAGACCATAAGGAGGTTACCCCATGTAACTCTAACCTCACTAAAACCAGGCCAATTTGGTTGCTTAGGAGACCTGGCTGGAGTCACTCAGCTCACCCTGGATTCAAACTCACGACTCCAGGGGTGGTAGTCAGTCATGCACTGAATTCATTAAGTGGTCAACATTCCACTCTTCGTTATTTTAATATATAGGTAAGTAGTACATATTCCGGACACTCGTATCACTCTTCTTTTGTGAACAAACTGATCTTGACTATAAAATGTAGAAGCATGCGATTTGGGATGCAACTGATATTTATTAAACAGAATGTTCCTGCATGCTAATTGGTCAATCATCTAGCAGAATGACTATGTCTTCTATCTATACTTTATTTAATGCACTACTTTTTTACCCCGTTTCCACCTGGTATTAAGATTTTTTTTTTTGTGATCCGAATACAAGTGGTCAGCGCTAAATACAGGTGGAAACAGGGTCCAAAATGTTTTTTAATCATACCACTGAAACCACATAAGGGGTAGTAAAAAAAATTCACGCTTTTTTTTTTTTTTGGCAGTATGCTATTGTGCAGTAACACACTGACATAGTTATTGGTATATGTTGTCATAAAATCAAAGACCCTCAAAATCCAAACACAAGTGGTCACAGGAGATCCATTTGAGATGCATGGTTATGATACCAGCTGGAAACAGCAATACGTCTTGGCTGAGCACTTGTGATCGGATCACCGAAAACAGAAAGCGCACCTTAATACCAGGTGGAAACAGGGTCATTGAATATTACTTAATGTTTAGTGATTCTAGTAACTTGTTTTTCCTTAGTCTGAAGTTCTTGATGTATATTATTTAACACAGCTGAGGTCAGGGGCCTGGGTTGCTCAGCAAGTATTGATGCTGACTACCACCCCTGGAGTCGTGAGTTTGAATCCAGGGTGTGCTGAGAGACTCCAGCCAGGTCTCCTAAGCAACCAAATTGGCCCAGTTGCTAGGGAGGGTAGAGTCACATGGGGTAACCTCCTCATGGTCATGATTAGTGATTCTCACTCTCAATGGGGCACATGGTAATTTGTGCATGGATTGCGGAGAGTAGCATGAGCCTCCACATGCTGGGGGTCTCTGCGGTGTCATGCACAACGAGCATTGTGATAAAATGGCCGGATTGACTGTCTCAGAAGCACCTGGATTGAGGTGAGTAACCGTGCCACCACGAGGACCTACTAAGTAGTGGGAATTGGGCATACCAAATTGGCAGAAAAGGGGATAAAAAAAAAAAAAAATTGCTCATCTGCTTATAAACAAACTTAAGCTAACTGCTGCATAAGTGGATCAAGTATAGATAAACACACACACATATATATATGCACACACACCAACCCCATGCTCTAAAACCAGTATGAGTATGTGGAAGCTATTTCTAATCATTCCTGCAGGCGGTAAGCATAATCCACAGAGTACGGTATAATCAGATGAAAGGTAAATCTGGCTACTCAAGCATTCTCTGGACCTCTTCCAGACACTCCATTGATTAGTCCTGCTTGGCTTATTTATCCAAATAACATCAACAACTTTTACTCTGTCTTTCTTTCTCACATCTATTCTTCTAGTCTCTCTCGCCCAGCCTCACCCAAGGCTTATACAACACTTTTATTTTTAATGAGGAGGTACCTCTCTCTCTCTCTCTCTCTCTCTCTCTCTCTCTCTCTCTCTCTCTCTCTCTCTCTCCCTCTCTCGGTTCTATTTTCATCCTGTTAGGTTACAATGCTCTTACCTTCTTTTTTAATACATGGGTAAGTGCCTCTGCAGAGATGCAAAGATGTGTTTTTTTTTTACTGTTTTTCCATTACCTTTGTCCTTGTTTAAAGGTGAAATGTGTAATTTCTGCACCACTAGCATCACCAAAAGGAATTGAGAAAATAATGACACAGTAAACAACATGTTTGCATGCTTGATTCTGTTTATATCAGTCTGCAAGTGAGCGTAGCGTGTGTGTTTGTGTGCGTGGGCACTAGAGTAATTTGTCAAGTCAGTCCACTTTGAGCTTTCCTAGGGAAATTCCCTGGAAACCCCCTTAGTCTGCCCAACCTCCTCACTGAGGGACTTCCTCGAAGACTCCAGTCCGAAAACACCTCCTTTTTCTTTTCTGTGTCTTCATGTGTTTTTCATCTCCATCTTCGTCTTTCGATCTAAAAAAAAAGCTTCTTTCCAATATGGGGGAGGATGATACAGGACAAGAAGTTTGAAAGAGGAAAGATATTAGCTGTAACGGGCAGGAAGGCTCTCTTTAATAATCCCTATGGTTGTTAATAAACAGCTCAAAAGAAGTTTTCCATTGGGATCTGGGTGTCTGTCACGTAGATGTATTGTTTGGACTGATAACTGGTCTGTGGAGCTGCCTTGTACACGGTAGGCCAAGAACAAGCATAATAACAAAACGTTTAATGGCTTTTACTAAATTTCAATATGAAAAGAGATTTAGTTCTTTGAGAGTTTTGAAATGATTTACAGAGTTTGAAGGAAGGTATACACACATACAGTCATATGTATGGATAAATCTCTGCTAAGCTCATCTGGTCAGTAACAGGAGCGTTATCCCTGACGACCTCAGCTGGCCAAGCCCTGATGTCAAAGGCTCGAAACAGTCAATCGGTCCGAGGGCCCGAGGAATGTTATATATAGCCCCTGACTGATAAAGGAGTTGTAATCTGATTTTCATGTAAGCTGATCGCTTCCGCCAGGCATTCTGCAAAGAAACCAGATCATTAGCATGTTTGTAAACTTTACCCGACTGTGGGAGGGCAAGCTGGGTGACAGCAAAGGCTGATTGACATGTGGGTTAATGTGTTCTCTGTTGTGAGGGACCCCAGCGTGTTGGCCTCGAACCAAACACTTCTGGTCCGTGCAGACTCAAGGACACTACGTCGACTCTTCGGTGTGTTTGAAGAGAAAAACAATACCCAGTTCTATCATACTTCAACTAAGCAGTATGCCAATTTTCAGTATTAAACACATGGATTTAAAGCAATTAAGCAATAATTAGATAAAAAGATCATTTTTAAAAGTCCAGAAAAATCTTTCTCTGCTTGTCCAGGGCAGCATCTTAATTCACCTACTATTTGTACTAAATATTATGCATGATTAAGATTGGTGCGTTTCAAATCAATGTAAATTGAAAATGGTTTGTGTGCCCAGATGGTATTCTATTTTGCATGCTTTCATATATTCCTGTGTGAAAGGCAGTTATCTTTTAATGTTTTCAGTTGTTTAATAATGGCAACCAAAATGATGGCAAATCTTCTACAGGAGTTTTTAAAAGTACCTAGCTGTTGTATATTTTGCCAATTGGCAGATATTCCTGGATCAATGTCCTTGTCCATTTCTATCAACTAATCAGATTTTAGGTTTGCATTTAGGATAAATGCTAGGGTCTTGGGGTTAGCGTCTTGTGCACACTACCTACCAATGTATAATTTCCTCTAAGTTTAGAGTTTCTTTGACAATATTGTTATTCCGAAACCAACTAAATATGTTGATCCAGGAAAATGTCATGCTTGGCAAAATCGCCTGAATTTTAAGGTAACATAATGAATTAAGGTAGGTGCTAATGCATGCATGCAAATGCAGAGAATATCTCCCAATAGAAGTATGTGCTTTCCCATTACCAGTGTAGTACATAATGCAGAGTACAGTTTGCGAATTGAGACGCTGCCCTTGTCTAGTTTCCCATACTCATAAGCCAACCCTTAATATGGCAAACAAAACCACAAAACTGGTTTCCGAGTGAGAAGCAAGTTCAGACTGCTTTGATTTAAACTACAATTCAGAAGCAGCTATGACCAGGCTATCTTTAATGGGAGCACTCAGTTTTCCTGACTGCAGGCCTGTGGAGAGAACTTAGCCCAATAAGCACTTGAGGCAAGAAACACATTGCTATCCCCATGGCAACTCATTACTGCAGCAAAACTGAAAAGAGTGTTTGAAGGGGAAGAAAACAAGTACAACAAAACAATTACAGGAATGTTGGAATTGCTGGTTCTTTTTTGGCACATCAGTTGTGCCAAAGGCTTTCGCTGAGAAGCTTTAGGAGGCTCATTTCTCTGGCAAATGGTAGAGCTGGAAATCTCTAAGATATGGAGAGAAAGTAAAAGAGAGGGGTTGGACTGCTTACTAGGGCTGTGACAATTCCTAAGCCTCAGGGAATCACCTTGGCTTCCCCTAGGTTACATAACAGCATGCCTACATAACAGCATGCTTTTTATTTATTTATTTGCTTATTCCTCATGACTTAAAAGGATGCACTTGGTAGAAATAGCCCTTGTGCACTGGTCTCGGTACAAGCATAGAGGGTGAAGAGTTGAGCTGGACACCACAAAGAGAACAGGTTTGAACCCAGCCAGAGAGTGGGTTCAGTGGAGAGTTATTGAAATCTATGACCATTGTGTACTTGTACCAGGCACTTGATCCCAAGTATCTTTAAGGAGAATTCCACTGCATTTGGTGTACTAAATGTCACTTTTAGTAGAAGTATCTACCCAGTGTCAACTAAACAAGTAGCATGGAGTTACAGATTGTACAGAATTTAGAAATTCCATGCAAAATTGTGATCCGGGCTTTATAGTTTATGTGACATTATTAATGTGTAAATCTGTGTAAAAACATTGTGGCTTTAATAAAGATCTGCTTTTACCAGTGGCATGAGTTTTAGGTGGGACTATCTGTTTTCCCCAACAGTGGAAGATGGGGGGCAGGAAACAAGGGATGAAAGGAGTTTTTTGGGTAGCTGTTTGGGAAACAACCATTATTTTTGCAATTCTGTGTGGTTCATTTAGCTAGTGTAGAAATCACACACTTCACCAAGAAGGTGTAGCAGGTTCCAAAAGTAGTAAGGTGTCTCGCTTAATTAGGCTAAAGTTTAACTATCTCTCTTTTCAGCTGTGGATGTGAAGACCTTGCTACCCTCTGGGATGCAGAGCCCAGTAGGAGGTGGAGGAGATCAGGGCAGGGGTAGCGGAGTGCCGGTGGACCTGCGAACGGACCCACGTCTGAGTGCGCTGAGCGCGGTGGATCCAACACTAAGAGAAAAACAGCTTCAGCATGAGCTGCTATTACTCAAACAACAACAAGAGCTCCAGAAACAGCTGCTGTTCGCTGAGTTCCAGAAACAGCACGAGGTTTTGACCCGCCAACATGAAGTGCAGCTACAGGAACATCTTAAGGTATGACCCATGAGTGACTTGATATGTGTGTTGGGATATGCAAAACTACATATTTTAAAACTTTGAGTAGTCAGTGGGTTGCCTGAACTGTAAGCCTTGGCTGGTTGTGGGCATTATATAAGACACATTCTTGCATGCAAAAACAGCTAGCGCAACAGCGTGGAACAGAATACAGGTGTCTCGAGATGCTTTTTTTTTTTCCAAGTATGACTATTTTTAACTTGACATCTTAAAAACACAATGCTGGTGGCAAAACGCTCAAAAACAGTACAAGATGTAATGCAAATCATTGCTGTAGCAGCAATGATTTAAAGGGGATGAATTTAAAGTTGCAACTTTTCTGCAAGGGTTTTACCATGCAGATTGTCTAACAGCTAAAGCACAGTGAGCTGTCAGCATGCTTTTTAAAGCACCCCTGCTAAATATATAAACACTGACAAAAGTTATAAGAAAAATCTAAACTAGTCGACCTATTTTATTGACTATGTTGTTGGATGTCTAGTCTAAATTTGTGACCCATCCCTAGTGTTGTGTTTAATGCATGCATTATGATGAGCAGGTCTTGTTTGTTGTCGTGTCTGTACACACCATACCTCTGACCTCTTCCCGAGCAGCAGCAGCAGGAAATCTTGGCAGCAAAGCATCAACAGGAGCTGGAGCAGAAGAGGAAGTTAGAACAGCAGCGTCTCGAAGAGATGGAGAAACAGCGGCTGGAACAACAGCTCATCATGCTACGGAACAAAGAGAAAAGCAAAGAGAGTATGCATCTCATTCCATTAGTCCACCAATTCTTATTGTGTATGTAATGGATCTACTGTAAACTCATTTTGATGGTGTAGTTAACTGTCCGATCATCATTTCCTGTGTTCTAAACAGACGTGATGCAAGGTGTTACAGTCACATCCAATTAAAATAGAGTTGATGGTTAAATGTACAGTTATTGAGGGGATTTTTCATTGAGGGAGAGGCTACCTGGTACGATGCTGTAGAATTATAAACCAATAAATCGGCAAAATGTCCTGTCACTCGGAACAGTTATGGCTGGTTTGAACAAAACCGAGAAGAAAAAAAAAATACTGTGCATGGAGAAGCTTTTATCGCTTTACCACATCACATCACGATAGAACACGCTGTTACTTCTATATAGAATATTTCTGAATTGGGCTCTGTACAGTCTGCAAAAAAAGAGAAAAAACCCCCCACAAAGATAATGTTATTGTTTGTAAAGTTTGTATTATTATATGCTGCCATGAATATTCTTTGAATATCTGAAGGCACAAATTGCTCTATTATTTCTTATCTTTTGTTATTTACCAATTAAAAACAACACAATGCAGTACTAGACTTGTTTCAGCCACAAAACTTATTATTTTTAGCAGGCTATGTCGAAACTGCCCATTGCTTTCCACAGGGCACTTTCAACACTGTGCCAGCTGCAGTTTTAAAATGTCACTACATTAAAACGCACACCTCATTACACACGACATGCAGCAAAACAGAGGTATTTTGAATAGACAGACAGCATTAGATAACTAAATCTAATTACAAGTGGGGGTTTCTGTAAGATAGAGCACTACCCCCTATCATGAGGGCAAATCACTGGTTAGTTAGTGGTGCTTACTAAGACAAGCATCACTGTTACTCATAATTATGGTTATGCGTTTGTACTAAACTCTTAAACTTCAAGGAATATTCTGGGTTCAATACAAGTTAAGCTCAATCGACAGCATTTGTGGCATAATGTTGATATCCACAAAAATGTATTTTGACATTTCCCTAGTTTTCTTTTCAAATCTGGGTTACAGTGAGGCACTTCCAATGGTAGTGAATGGGGCCAATACTCATATAGCCACAAGACGTAAACAATATGCATGTTAACATGGTTTTATTTGGATAAAATCGCTTAGTAAACTTTTCTGTGTAAAGATATATACAATTTTACAGCTTTGTTGCTAGGACGATGTAATACCATAAACCCAAAATCCTTAAATTACTGTAAAAAGCATGATTTAAACAACTTTTCAGTTCAAATAATACACAATTTTTAACAGAGGAATACATGTTAGTGCTTTTATAAAACCATAAGCTTCACATTTTTGCCTTTAAACCCTCCAAAAATTGGCCCCATTCACTTCCATTGTAAGTGCCCCACTGTGACCTTGTTTTGGCTTATTTTATTGTTTTTACTTATTATTTTTTTGTGGTAATCAACATTATGCTGCAAATGCTTCGAACTTGTATTGAACCCGAAATGTTCCTTTTAATGAATAGTTTACCCAAAAATAATTTTTATTACAATTCTGAAAAAAGATGGCAGTGAATGGTGATTGGGGCTAATGTTCTCAAAATTTCTAGTTCTAATTTTCATTCTCCAATTATTCCTGTTCTCTGTTCTTAGGTGCCATAGCCAGTACTGAGGTCAAACTGAAGCTACAAGAGTTCCTGTTGAGCAAAAAAGAACCCAGCCCTGGTGGACTAAACCATTCTTTCCCTCAGAAGTGCTGGTGAGATGCACATTTCTATTCCATGTCAAACATGCTGTATTCTCAGTCTTATTTTGAGTCGATAGACCTGAATTCAGAGAGCTTTGTTTTCAAAGCTAGGTTTAAATGTATTTCTAAGAAAGTGGGTACAGTGTACTGGATTCTTTTGCCGCATGATGTCATGTTATAAGCAAACCAGTATTACATTTTCACACATTAGGCTACAAGTATCTGCGTCTTATTTTCTCTCAAGTTATGAAATTGTGATGATTGAGGTTTTTAATTGAGTGTGTATATCTATGTATGTGTGTGTGTTTTTAGGGGAGGTCATCATACGTCCCTGGAGCAGAGCTCCCCTCCGCAGAGCAACACACCAGGAACACCTCCCTCCTACAAGCTCCCTCCACTGCGAGGGGCCTACGAAGGCAAAGATGACTTCCCTCTTCGTAAAACCGGTGAGTACACCTGGATACCCTGATTTTTATTTTGTTTGTTGTCTGAAATGACGCATTACACCTTTAGAAAAGCTCCCATTGACTTCACTGATTGAATGTTTGGCATCCAGAAATGATGTCATAATGTCTTGTAATACCTGATGATGTCATATTGGCCTGCTTGCTTCAGCTGCTGATGTCAGCTAGGTCAGCTCTCTGTCTGAAAGCCAATGCTCTTTCTTTCTTCACCTTTAGGGAATAGTTTGACCAAAAACTATTAACTGTATTCTTTTGCTACTTAGCAAACAATGCTTTTTTCTTTTATGAAATGCAAATGTTGTTGTTTTACTAGATTCATTGTATTAATGAGTAAAAGTTGACCGTATTGTAAGGCGTTAACAGACTGAATAAAAACAAGTGTGTCTGTTTGTTTGTGAGCATCTTAATGTCACAGCATTATTTGCCTTCTAGAACTTTGAGCTGTTTAACAGTGCAGTGGTATGCAGAAGTATCACACAAAGCAGTGTGTGCGTGTGTGTGCGTGTGTGTGTGTGAGTGTGCGCGTGCGTGCATGTGGGAATTGAGGCTCTTCGATGAGGAGTCTGTAGGTGTGAGTCATAATGAGTCATCAGAGCAGTGGACTTAGACACATACACACACACACACACACACACACGCACACACTGGTCATCTCTTCACCCTTACAGCCATCAGCCATACTCTAATACACCCACACAGATTCAATCAATCTGTGTTTCTACACACACACACATCTTCGATTTGCTTTTTACACACAGCTATCTTTTAAACTGTCACACCTACGCTGCTTTTATAAAGCTCTCTATAACAGAACTGACACACATACCGTATGTGATCCTGCTGATAGGGGCATGCACACACAAACACACACCCTCTGGCTTGCAACGAGTAATTTAGCGCACAGATGTATTTGTTCTAGGGCTTGGTGATAGATTGAATATTTACAATATGAAATAAAGCAGCATCATGTATATCTCAAAGATTTTCGTGTGCTGTTTATTTGGTCATGAAGTTTCATAAAGAGTGTGTAATTTGTCTAGTTTTCATGATCCTTCCTTGGCTCATGACTCACAAGTATCAGAGTGCTCAGAAAGAGATGTTTTAATAGCATCTCTGAAGTTCAGTTTCCATGAATCAGTTTAAACTTTTTTTTTAAATCAATCAAATTAAAAATGGTTCAATGATTAAAGGAATATTTCGGGTTCAATACAAGTTCAATCAACAGCATTTGTGGCATAATTATTACCACAAAAAATTACTTTTGATTCCTTTTCTTTTAAAAAACGGCTTATAAAAAGATATAAAAAATATAAAAGGTTTAATTTTTTATATATTTTTATATAAAAGTAATTTTTTATATCTTATAAAAAGATATAAAAAATATAAAAGGTTACAGTGGGTTACAGTAATGCACTTTCAATGGAGTGAATGCAGCAAGTTTTTGGAGGGTTTAAAAGCAGAAATGTGAAGCTTATAATTTTACAAAAGCACTTACATTAATTCTTGTGTAACAGCTCATGTATTATTTGAGCTTTAAAGTTGTTTATATTGTACATTTTACAGCCGTTTTAGGGTTTAGGGTTTGTTGAAATTACATTGTCATGGCACATTTTCTTTTTAATTTGGCTATAACTTCACACAGAAAAGGTTAGTAAGTGATTTTCTTACACTAAAATCCTGTTAACACGCATGTTATTTATGTCTTGTGGTTATACTTCTGAAACAGTTAGTATTTTAACGTTTACGGATTGGCCTCATTCACTTCCATTGTAAGTGCCTCACTGGAACTCAGATTTTTGCTTTGAAATAAATTTTCATGGTTATCAATATTATTCTATAAATGCGATTGAACCCGAAATCTCTGGTCATGGTGGTTTTAGACTGATGGCGAGGCATTTTAGGTCAGGTGGAATCTGTTATCTCTGATCCAGTTCGTTTGCTGGCTTCCATGGCTGCAGCACGCAGAGTTGACGTATTGACATATGACATATTATGGACATTTTATGATTTAGTACAGTTAAAAATATGACATAGCACCTTTAAGAGTTCCATTCATTCAAAATAGCTGTCAGTTAAGCCATTAACTGATTATGCAGAACGGTAGCAAGTGAGCTGCCTATGTTTTCGGATGCAGCCCAAAGTAAAAGCACTTCACCTGTGCAATAAGGAAATGTCCTATTCACTATGTGCTGTATGTACAATCGGTTTGATTCCGTATTTTTTTAGTAGATGTGATTGATAATGTGGACATGTCATCCATGGTTGCTGGACTACTGTGTGTACTTGTATTTCCTTCTTCGTAATATACTAACAATGTCTTAATGTGCAAATAAATGACAAAAATGTGATGACTAAACAGAAATCTAAAGAAACTGCTATCTACCATTTTTAAAATACATATAGTGTGTGTGCGTGTGTAACTACAGACAGGTCTGTTACCATGGGCATAACGCTTACTCCATATTACCAGTGTTATGGCAACACTCGACAGCAATCTCCTTACATAATGTGACCTCCGTTTGTGTGTCTTTCTATGCGGTATCACCCCTCCTCCCCCCATCTCACACTTTTATTTTAAATCTAATTAAATCCATACTAAAGCCACTGATGGCATTAGGGCTAAAGTCTTCTCTGCTCTATATGACTAGTGCGACAGTGACGCACAAACCAACCCAGAAAAAACACAGGGATTGGTCAAGCCGCATTACACCCGCCGTGTTTAGATAATTGTCCCTTTTTCTTTTTTTGTTTGTTTTTTAAAATAGTCAAATCCCATTTTATTTCAATTCGTTTAATTTGGCCCGTCATCTCCGGAATCAACACAGATAAAATTGCCGCACAGTAAATATAGCTGTTATATATAGCTCTAAAGTGTATAGATGGGTGAAAGTGACAGAGAGAGATTGCTGTCCATGGTCCTGATGCACAAGAGAGACTGGTCCAATGCTTAATTTGTGGTGTTTGCTAAAACAAGTATCACTATTACTGTATAGGGATTTGAAAAAGCCTCTAACCCTACGTATTAAACTGTAGCTAATTTTTCTAGCACTGTTTTTTGCTACCAACATGAATGAGACCTGAGATAATGCAGCTTGTTGATAGGTGTGCTATTACTTTTCAGCCTTATAATTTTTACCTGGCGGACAATAAACCGGTGAAAAAATCTCAGAAATTCATTGAAGAAGGTATACAATCCCCTGGAGACTTTCTGTGGGCTTTTTTGAGTTTGGCCAGTGCCCTGAACAAGCAACCACCTAGCCACGCCCTAGCAACCACTCAGAAAACAATAGCAACCCACTGGCCATCCATAACACCCTTATATTGCAGTGTTAAGTTTTATTTGGGTAAGAAGCACGCAAATGTTTTTAAGAAAATATAAATATCTAGTTAATTTGTTCTCTCTTTCTCTCTCTCTTAGCCTCTGAGCCCAATCTGAAGGTACGTTCGCGGTTAAAACAGAAGGTGGCTGAGAGGAGGAGCAGCCCACTGCTCAGACGGAAAGATGGTACTGTGATCAGTACCTTCAAGAAAAGAGCAATAGAGATCTCAGGTAAACAGTTTGTAAGAATGCAATACTGTTTGTAGAACCCTATTTAGTGTTATTTGTGTAAGGCCCAAATATAAATGTCATTTAAAATGTAACCCCTGAATATGAGGTGAAAAAGTATCTATCTAGGTTTTAGCTTTGCAAAACAGCTAGTTTATTTGGAAGCTGCAATCCTTAGGTTTTAACAGTATCTGAGGTGTGCACAAAAATGAACCTGTGAAATGTTAAGTGAGAATGCTTGTCAACAAAAATAATGAACATGTGAGACTGTGCTGTTAGCATAAACCTAGTTTGGAGGAAGGGAACAAGTCTTGGAGTATACACAGTGGTCGACCTATGTTTTGGTTTTTTTCTTTTGTTAATGGCCAATGCCGATACCAATATCTAAAAAGCAGGCTGGCCAATGTCAGAAATAATGTGTATCTATATACAATACTGTGCAAAGGTCTTATAAGCACATAAGTTGGTTCGCAAAACAAATTGTCGAGTGATGTAGCCAATTCAGGGATGGAGATTATTAGGAGGCCATGATAGATAGGGGCCAATGGGGGGAATTTGGCCAGGACACCGGGGGTACACCCTTACTCTTTATGAGAAGTGTCCTGGGATTTTTAATGACCACAGAGTGTCAGGACCTCGGTTTAACATCTCATCCGAAGAATGGTGCCTTTTTACAGTATAGTGTTCCCGTCACTATATTGGGGCATTAGGACCCACACAGACCGTAGGGTGAGCACCCCCTGCTGGCCTCCCTAATACCACTTCCAGTACAGACATTGCAATTTATTGCCCTGGCCACATCTGCAGTCCTCATGCCTCCATGCAGCATGCCAAAGGCACGTTCACGTAGATGAGCAGGGACACTGGGCATCTTTCTTTTGGTGTTTTTCAGGTCTCTTTGTATTTTACAAGGTTTTATAACTGGTGTCTTAATGACCGTTCCACAGGTGCATGTTCATTAATTGTTTATGGTTCATTGAACAAGCATGGAAAACATTGTTTAAACCCTTTACAATACAATGGATTTTTTTTATTATTTTTTAATTTAAATATAGATTTGTGTCCTGAAAAAAGGATGTTTCTTTTTTTGCTGAGTTTATATATAATATATATATATAAACACACACACACAATTACTGTCTTTAAAGGTGCTGTAAGTGATTTCATTCTACTTCCATGAGACTGAGCTGTTGGATTAGCCACGCCCCCTCTTTCCAAATCCCTGAACTCCAAAGATACCATAATGAGCTTTATTGTGAGCAGAAATGGTTGTTATCTTATGACACTTATTTCATGAATATCTTTCATTGAGTAGGAAAATTTTTTGCATACCTTTCCATGGACAAAAAATCACTTAAAACACCTTTAAAACTTATTTTACACAATATTTACTTAAATTCGCGAAATATCTCAAAACGAAAAATTTCCATTATCCGTTAACAAGGATGTTGGCACATTTTGGAACTTACACTTGGCAATGAACACCGTTATCGTCCGATGCAGATCATCTCAAAATGGCCAAATATCAGCTAATTTATCATTATACAGATTTTATGTAGTAACAAACTACATGTAATCTGTATTGCATTATTAGATTACAAAATGAAATACTTGTAAATAGACTCTAATAGATATTTTAAATTGTGCATAATCAGTTTGTTTTTTTTACATTACCTGGATTACATTACCTGTCAAACAATAGCTATAATTTGTTCAGTTACTGTAATTTATTGTACCCTTAAATAAAATAAAAAAAAAGAGTATCAGATTAGAATGGCTAAAAAATGTAAAATCTAAAAGATTGTCACTGATTAAAATTTTAGTCAGGTAATTTGTAATCTATGACAGATTTAATTCTACCCAACACTGTTGTTTATACATTGAAATGTGTTATAACCAATTACATTTTTTTTTTGTTTAAATCAATAGCAATATTTTGTAATGATGCAGCTGAAGTGTGTTTGTTGAAATGTTTCTGTGTGTGTTTCAGTGTCCTCTATGTGCAGCAGTGCTCCTGGCTCAGGGCCCAGTTCTCCGAACAGCTCTAACAGTGCCATTGCTGAGAATGGCTCCAGCGGCTCCGTCCCAAACATCCACGCTGAGGTGAGAGACTCACCCTTTTCTTTTGGTTTGCATCAATTCAAGGAATATTCTGGGTTCAACACAAGTTAAGCTTGACAGCATTTGTGGCATGATATAGATTAACACAAAAATCACTTTTGGCTTGCCCATCCCTTTCTTAAAAAAAAAGGAAAAATCTGTAAGGATTACAGTAAGGCACTTGCAATTGAAGTGAATGGGGCCAATCTGTAAATGTTAAAATACTATATGTTTGAAAAGTTTAGCCACAAGACATAAACAAAATGCGTGTTACCATGTTTTTAGTGTGATAAAGTCGCTTACTAACCTTAACTGTTTTAGTTATTGCCAATTTTACAACTTCATTGCAATGACGACTCATCAACAAACCCTAAAACGACTGTAAAAACGATGATATAAACAACTTAACAGCTCAAATAATACATGAGTTTTACCAGAAGACTTAATGTAAGTGCTTTTATAAAATTATAAGCTTCACATTTTTGCCTTTAAACCCTCAAAACATTTTCCTTATTCACTTCCATTGTAACTCGTCGCTGTAACCTCGATTTTGGCTTCTTTTTTTTTCTTTTTTTTAAAGAAATTAGTCGAAATAATTTTTTGTGATAATCAACATTATGCCACAAATGCTATCGATTGAACTTAACTTGTATTGAACCTTGAATATTTCTTTAAGTTCCAAATAATAAATAAAAAAACTATAATTAAATGTATTACCTTTCTTATAGGAGTATTTAAATGAACCTTTTTCATATTTTCTGGTTTGGAATGCGGAAGTAAACTTCTATAGTCTTGAATGGGAGGCCACAGCAAATATTATTTTTGCATTCCTATTGGCTCCAGCAGCACAAGAAAAAATCCACTGTTATATTTTTTTCTTTAAAGGAAAGTTATCTTATGAGCATCCATGCCAGTGATTTCTTTACTGACTTTTGGGGTTGTTTCAGACCAGGACCTACCGTATGTGTTCGGAATACTTGAAATATGACCCACAAGCTGTTTATGCTTTTACAAAATAGTGCTTCTGGTGGGATATTGTCTTTTGATATGACTACTTGATTGCTGGTTACAGCAGAGTCAGAAACTATCACTTTTCTGTTTTCCTCATGATGTTAAATATTTGTTAGCATCCCATTGCATAATATACAGTATTTTAATACTTTAAATTATGATGGGGGCAGTGTGTGCTGGAATAAGTCAAAATGGCAATAAAAAGTGACGAAAAACTGTCAAACTCTTCAGCCAGCAAACTCTAGATCGCTTCCATTCTTCTATTGAATGGTCAACAGCGGAAATGATGTAAAAATCAACTCATTAGCTCTGTCCAGCACGCAAAGGATATTATAGATCATTATTTCAGAGCCCCGGTAGCCTAGCAATACAACCTCGGGAGAAGTGATGGACAAATTAGAGTGAGAATAGAATGCTGACATCATCTCTGTTGCAGGTAGGGTGCTGTGCCATGTCGGTGTCTTTTTTTTTTTCCTTGTCTTTTTTTAGTGTAATCTTTGAGTAAGAGTGAGAGTGATGTAGCTCAGTGAACAGCTTTTATTGAAAGGCTTAAATTGGGTCTTTGGGGATGAATAGATTTTGCTTCGCAAGATCCATTCATATTTGTTTTTTGGCTGTTGAAATGGCTGCGCTCCAAGACTAGGGTCAGATGAAGGCATTACCAGCACTTAAAAACACCTCCACATTTCTCACTGAGCTCTCCGTTGGGTCTTTTACTCATTAGAAATTAGAAAATAATACAAAGCACATTTGTACGCTATTTGTAACTAGGCCAGTAGATCGCAAACTGTGGTATGTATAACCACCAGAGGTACCCAGACAGCCCTTGTACACAATATTCTAAAAATAGACAAAAACAGATATTTTATAGGCATTTATCTAAACAACTGGAAAATGTAGATTTATCTAAATATGGAATTGTCACTCAGTCCCTAATGGGAAGCTTGTACAGTTATTTTGCTCAATGCTGAAACAATTATTATTGATCATTGTGGTGAATATGTTGCATTTCGATGTTCTGCTTTGATCAAAGGAGCACTTGGTCTGAAAAGTTTGAGAACCACTAGATAATTAAATTTCCTGTTCAAACAGTCCTGTTCAAACAGACTGCATTGCCACTGAAAATGTAATGTTGTTTTGAAGTGTCACTCCAAATATAGACAATTAATTCCAACATGCTGCTTTCCTTGTCACAAGTAAAGCTCAAAAGAAGGATTTCCAAAGAAGAATGTCTTTGAATAAAGTGATCAAGTCAAGACCGAATCCTTGTCTGGGAAACCTTCCCTAGATTAAATGGTTTCTTTCTTCAGGTTGCTATTTAATGTTTGTGCCTTTTGATTGTGCTGTGGGTCTCACATCTTTCTTTTCTTCTCTTTCGGCAGCAGTTACGTTCTCTGCATCAGTCTATGACCGGAGACGGGACACTGAGTCCCCTGAGCCTCTACACCTCTCCATCTCTGCCCAACATCTCTCTGGGACTGCCTGCCAACGCACACATCACGGTGAGTGCCATGTGCTACATACTGGTGGCTTTGTGATAGTTGAGATTCAGATGTTTCCTGTGTTTTGAAATTCCTTGACCTGAATGGAGTTAGTAAATGGTGTTGGCTGAACTAGAGGTCGACCGATAGTGGATTTTGCCTATACCGAAAATTAAGGTGGTGAAAAGGCCTATAAACGATTATTGGGCCGATAGTTTATGGAATGATCTGAGATTTCTTAGTCTTTCCTTACTATGACTGTCATACATTGAGGCATATCCAATTAATCGCAACTATCGGCACAGATTAATTGGTAAACACGTTATGTCGGTCTGCCTCTGGGCTGAACTCCTGTTGACTCTGGTATCTCAGATTTCTCAATTACACTTAATATTGGGGAAGACACATCCTCTCATGTCTATGGCCCTAATCTATTATTGTCTACTCTAGGCCCCTCAGAAACTCGGGGGCCAGCAGGATGCAGAGCGGCAGGCAATCCAGAATTTGCGTCAAGGTGGGGCACTCACGGGGAAGTTTATCAGCACATCGTCCCTGCCGACGTGCCTTCCCACAGGGGCACCCCATGACCCCGAGCCCCCTTCCGCTCCTAACAGCCACAGTAGCCATTCCTCACTGCTCCAGCATGTACTACTGTTGGAGCAGGCTCGTCAACAGAGTGCACTTCTCGCAGGTACACACATAAGTGCATATTTTACACTTACACATTGCATTCGGTAGACCAGGTAACTGGCAACACAAAGGCCATGGATTTTATTCCCAAGGAACACATACTGACAAACTGTATACCTAGTATTCAAAGTCGCTTTAGATCAAAGCATCTGCTAAATGCATGAATGTAAATTTGACCTATAACATGTCAGTGCTTAATGGTCAAGCTTTTGTTCTCTTAATCTGTTGAATCTTTTTAGTGCTAAAAATATCGTAATTTTTTGCATTTATGTGGGCTGCACAAGATGAAAGGTTATGAACTAATGAGGAATGTCAAAAGTACCAGTAATTTGGTACTAAGTCGCTATGAAAACAGAAAACATTGTACGATCATAGATAACTATGGTATCAGTATTAATGAACTGATGTAATGATGTAATAGCATAGTTCAGTATGCAAATTATGAATGTACCAATCCTGCCTACGAAGGCATATTTCCTGAATAGTAATCTTGCTGTTAGTAACACCAATGTTTTGGGTTCGATTTCCATGCAATGCCTGTACTGATTAAATGTGTAGCTGAACTTTATTGTAAAGGGGCTTTCACATGAGTCGACAAATACATTGAGCTCTATGGAGTAAAGCATTAGCGTTGCCCCCAAACATTTGGTATTCCTCTGTTTATCCTACAGTTCCTATGTATGGGCAGTCTCCGCTGGTGACAGGTGAGCGGGTTTCCAACAACATGCGCACAGTGAATAAGTTGCCTTGGCACCGGCCGCTGAGCCGCACACAGTCAGCGCCCCTACCGCAAACACCACAGGCCCTGCAGCACCTCGTAATGCAACAGCAGCACCAGCACTTCCTAGAGAAACAGAAACACTACCAGCTAAATAAGGTAAAGGGTGCAATAATAAGGAATTGATTGCTTCGCCAACAACTATTTAAGCTAAAAAACGTCCTTTTGTTTATTCAATTTATTTATACAGTTTAGTAAAAGTTGTTAATTAGACCCATCTTTCTTCAGATCCTCTCCAAAGGGGCGGAGCTTCTAAGACAGCCTCCGACTCACCCTGAGGAGACAGAGGAAGAGCTTACGGAAACTGCAGAGATGCATGAGGAGCGAGGGGAGGGGGTTGATCATGTTAGGGAAGGGCTGCATAAAGAGAGCTCTGGTGAGACCACGCCCCCTTCTGAACGTCAGGTCCCATTAAAGGGAGAGAGCACAGAAAGTGACTTGGAGGAAGAAGATGATGAAGATGAAGCCATTGAACTGAGGGAATGTGATGAAGAGGGTGCCCCCTATGGTCAGGTCAGAATTGTTTTATACATTTAATATTTTGAATATAAAAATATTTTTAATTTATAAAATTGCATCAACTACAGAGACGTCAACTCAATTCACCTGAAGTGACTTAGCTAGTGCTAATGAATACTAACCTTCTAAATGCCAAAGTATACTTTATACTTTATTTTAACATATTTAAATCTTTCCCACATAATTATTCAGAATTCCCCCCAAAATTAGTGTAGAAAATGTGAAAAAAGTCTGCAGATTCTGTCCTGGCCCTGCGTATTACCAGCAGTCTCTGTTGCTTATGTTGCCAGAAATCGCCAATCCTCATTGAAAATTAATGACGTCTGGTTGCTTTGTTGCTGGTCGCGTGTGAGCACCCCTTGAGACTCATGTTAACCTTTGTGCACCATTCCATTTATAACCTGTACAGCCAGTGGTGTATATTTATCCCTTTGCTCTTTATCTTTCCCACCCACATTATATTTGCATAGCATGCAAATCCATCAACACTTGGTCAGAAACATTTCTTGACTTTGGTGTTGAGTAAGTCTGATATAATTTTTCCGGTCATGACAAAGAACAGTGCTGTGCATGCATGAGTCATCATGCAAAACCTATGCACATAAATTACTGAGCTATGAGCTTGCACAACAACAGATCAGTCACTATAAGCATTTATAATAAAACCAGATTTTTTTTATTATTTATTATTGCTCATATCCTGGCAACCACACTGCAATAATTGTCTTATCTGTATTTTTGTCAAATTTTTCAGTTAAAAAACAAAAAACAATTTTCCTAAGAAAATCTAAACTTTTTTCCATTTGGATTCGACTTATTTATTTTATAACCGAATTTTGGAAATAGTTTTAAAGTACATTTAAGGCAATGGCTCTCATGTTCGTAACACCTCTGGGCAGCCTGCAGAACACTATTTTATATATTTTCAGTGGAAAACCAGAAAAATACTGATTAAAAAGATGAGCAATGAGTTTTCTACTTGCAAGCACCTCTCACATTTTTTTCAGAAGATGTAAAATAGTTAACTACACTGTTAAAATTTGTGTGGCCTTTGCATTGTTGTCCAGCTTCTTTTAAGTGCCATCAAAATTGCGAAGCTTCTGCCGCTGTACTTTTCAAGAGCTTAAGTGTGTAGCACTTTCATGATGAGTGTTGAGACGCACTTGTGGGGGCTTGTTGACTGGAGATTAAGGGTTTCCCTCTCAACAAGAGCAATTGCAGCCCCCTCCGAAAAGGAGGGATTAAAGAGGAAGATTGCTCTCTTCCCTTCCTCCCACCAGTGACTCACATCTGGAGGCATGAGGGGGAAGAGAGAGATAAATGACTGTAGAAAGGAAGACACAACGATCTGTTTGAAGTGTATACATTTCACTCATTAAGAAATCAGCTTGAGAATGAGGGTGGAGGTTCCTCAGAGAGCAGAAGTTTAGTTAGTATGCATCACCATTACGGTTGCTTAGACATTGTGTTAGGGATTTAAACAAACCTCTTACCCTAAGTATTGAACTTTGACACATAAGCTGTTCCACACCATTTGTGCTATGGACATGATACCTCAAATAATGTGGCTAGTTGAGAACAGGTGTGCTATTGCTTTTCTAAGTGATCAGATTTTCTTGCTTAAATTTCATTAGCAGCATTTCCAACATCTGGCCAGTGCAAGGCAGGGCTATCAACTGGAGCATTGGAGCTCGAGCCACGAAACCAAAATCGATCTGCTTTCCCATCATAAGGCCAATAGCCCTGCAGCGTTGCCCTAAAAACCCGCCCTTAATACGCCGTCCTGGTGCCAAAATCACACACCCTTCCCATTTCACAAGCAAGAGGTTATAGTTTTCCATAGTTTCCATAAGTTGCTGGAATTTTGGCCCATTCTTGCAGACAGACCTGGTGAAACTGGAGTCAGGTTTGTAGGCCTCCTTGCACGCACATGCTTTTTCAGTTCTGCCCACACATTTTCTCTCAGATTGAGGTCAGGACTTTGTGATGGACACTCCAATACCTTGATTTTGTTGTCCTTAAGCCATTTTGCCACAACTTTGGAGGTATGCTTGAGGTCATTGACCATTTGGAAGACACATTTGCGGCTGAGATTTAACTTCCTGGCTGATGTCTTGAGATGTTGCTTCAATATATCCACATCATTTTCCTTCCTCACGATGCAATCTATTTTGTGAATTGCACCAGTCCCTCCTGCAGCAAAGCACCCCCACATCATAGCACCCCCACAATATTATGCTGCCACCCCCATGCTTCACGGTTTGGATGGTGTTCTTCGGCTTGCAAACCTCACCCTTTTTCCTCCAAACATAACGATGGACAGTATGGCCAAAAAGTTCCATTTTTGTTTCATTAGACCAGAGGAAATTTCTAAAAAAAAAAAAAGTAAGTTCTTTGTCCCCATGTTCACTTTCATACTCTAGTCTGGCTTATCTATGGCGATTTTGGAGCATTGGCTTCTTCCTTGCTGAGCAGCCTTTCAGGTTATGTCGATATAGGTCTAGTTTTACTGTGGATATAGATACTTGTCTAACTGTTCTGGGATTGATTTTCACTTTTTGCACCAAACTACATTCAACTCTAGGACACAGAATGTGCCTCCTTCCTGAGCGGTATGATGGCTGCGTGGTCCCATGGTGTTTATACTAGCATACTATTGTTTGTACAGATGAACGTGGTACCTTCAGGCATTTGGAAATTGCTCCCAAGGATGAACCAGACTTGTGGAATTTTTCTGAGTTCTTGGCAGATTTATTTAGAGTTAGAAGGTATGCCTTAATATACATCCACAGGTACACCTCCTATCAGAAGCTAATTGGCTAAAGGCTTGACATCATTTTCTGGAATTGTCCTAGCTGCTTAATGGCACAGTTAACTTAGTGTATGTAAACTTCTGATTCACTGTAATTGTGATGAAGTCAATTAAAAGTGAAACAATCTGTCTGTAAACAGTTGTTGGAAAAATTACTTCAAGCACAAAGTAGATGTCCTAAACGCCTTGCCAAAACTATAGTTTGCTAATATGAAATCTGTGGAGTGGTTAAAAAATGTGTTTTAATGATTTCAGCCTAAGTGTATGTAAACTTCTGACTTCAACTGTATATAATGATACCACCACCTCAATGATTCATGCAGTTATGCATTCAGACCCATTCATTTCTATTGCATCCAGGCAGAATCAGTCCTCAAAAACAGCTAATTTTGATCTTAACACAAACCCCACTAACAAACATTTGTATTATGAGCGAGGGAGGAAGGAAGGAACAAGTGAATGAGTGAGAGAAGTAGTGAATGAAACAGACAGAGCAACACCCTCCTCCTCTCTCTGCCTACAATCATTGAGAAAAACATCTCAAAAGGGCATGCCATTAGAATTCAGACTGCATCCTCCTTGCGCAGCGGCAGACACACACACAGAGACAAGGGCACACACATATACACACACACACATATATCTACACATACACACCCCCGTGAATGGCTCGGCTCTGACTCATCTCTTCTTGGTGATTCATTTCCTCCTCCGGACCCTGCCTGCTTTCGCTGCCCTGCACTTCACACCCAATCACAGCCCACCAGGCTGACGTGACACAATGCATTGAGTGTGTGTATTAAGAAGTGACAAGCAGTCGCCATTGAGACAGCAATATCCCAAACATTTCTTTTTGCTTTGGTTAGCCACGGATCTAGTTGCCCTTTTCTTCTCATTTAAACACACCTACCTGTGTGTGTGTGTGTGTGTGTGTGTGTGTGTGTGTGTGTGTGTGTGTGTGTGTGTGTGTGTGTGTGAATGCATCTGCTTGTCTGCCTCGGTGTCTAGAATACAAATTGAGCCCCTCACCTGCCATACTGAGAGACAGACAGAAATGCTGCATGGCTTTAATGTATTGAATAGAAAAGACAGAGTTGCATGAACAGGGGAATTTTGAGTATTTGTGTGTGTACATCTTAAGCTATAAGCTAAAATGTGTGGGCTACTCTATAGTAATTAGGGTCCAAGCATTGAAAGTGGGGCATAACCTCCGTGAAGTTGGCACCCGATATAATTAAATCAGCACCAAATCTATACCATTCTTTTGTGCCGATTTCTTCCGCAAAAAATAATGTTTGTGCTGGTTCCGTGTTCAAGATATTAGGCTGATGTAACTTTCCACCCCACGTGGCCCAAATCGGTGCCGTTCGTTTGTGCTCGATTTGTATTGTTAAAAAGAAACACTGCATCTATTTCCCTTCCTTAGCCTATAGCAATAAACTTTTCAGGAGCAGTGACGTCACTCTCCAAACCATATCGTCCAAATCGCTTCAAACATGTGCCATCTGTTTGTGCTCAGTTTGTGTCTATAGAAGAAGCAGTATCTATTATATTTTATGTTGTATCTATTTCCCTTCCAGCTTGTATTCGGGAGCAGTGACGTCATTCTCCACCCCATGTGTTCCAAATTGCTCCGAACCGGTTTCGTTCGTTTGTGCTCTATTTGTGCCGTTAAAAGAAACACTGAAACTATTTATCTTCATTAGAAATAGCATGAAACATTTTGTGAGCAGTGACTTACTCTAAATCGCTTGATCCGTATTGTGCGTTTGTGCTCGATTTGTGCTGATAAAAGAAACATCATAACAGATTCCTTTCTTTGTATTTAACAAGATAACTTTTGAGAGCCGTGAAATCATGCAGGCTAAATCACTCTCACCTTTGTTCATTGTTTGTGCGTGCTTCTGGTTTGTGCCATGTTTGGTATCATTGATGCATTCATTTTTGGCAAAGATTTAATCTTTCACCACATCAAATTTCAAATGCAAAAAAAAAAAAATAAATAATGTTTGTGCTGCAAATCTTTATTTGTTTATAGGCTATATGTGACATTGCTGAACAAAGCTGTAAACAATGTTTATATAGATACATTATTCAAAGTTTTTTGCAATTAAACAGCCACAGTATTCAGCTTTGAATTCGTTTATTATTTTTAATTTAGATAGAAGCTGGTGCGACTTGTGTTGATGGTGTTTGTGTAATTGCATAGTCCTGTATGTTGGCTAATATTGAAAATATGTGTTTGAAATTTCAGCGCAATGTTTGAAAATATGTTGGGTACATGCTGGTTTGCATTGTTGTTGCACTAAATCTGTTTCTCGCCCAAAGTGATTGTATCGCTTTAGAAGACATGGATTAAACCACTGGAGTCATATGGATTATTTTATGATGCCTTTAAGTGATTTTTGGAGCTTCAAATATCTGCTCACAATCCACAATTAGCTAAACAATAGATGTCTATGGGATGTCCCAATTTAGATAATCAAGTAAACGTGTGCACAGGTTTTCATATGAGGGCCCTTTTAAAAAAATTCGAATAACAACTTGAGTACATTTGATCTTCACAATTTGAAAGGCTCATAATCCTGTTTTGCTTAATGTCTACTGATAGTAAAGGTTTTCTCTGAGGTTTAGGGATTGGGCTGGGGTTTAGCAAATAACATCATCTCTGTAAAAAAGCTTTGGATCTATAAGATGTCCTCACTAATATAGTGAAACCAACATGTGTGTTGGCATACCTTCAACCTCAAGCTCTCGTACAAAGAAAACAACATCGTCTTGTGCATCTGTTGCCCTGCTAAAGAAAACTCTTGTTGCATGTGTTTCTATTGCTCGTTGTACTGCATCATTGACTGTCTCCGTGTGCGGTTGCACACACACACACACACACACACATAGTCTCCTTCTCTGTTCTGCTGATCTGATATACAGTAAAGCAAACTCTGAGGCCATTTAGAGGGGACTCTTTGAGTAGATTTTTGGCAGGTGTTTGCTGGATTTCGGTGAGATGCTCCAGACCATGTGCTTGGACTGATGTTTGGTCTCTTACTATCATAACTTAATTTTCACACACATGTGCAATTATGTTCTGTCACTGGTCTTATATGGTGTCCTATACTAGATAGAGTGGTCTCTCTCGACTGTTAAATATACCCATATAACATAGGTTTATATTCTTTCTGCTGTGATGTTCATGCTCTGCTGAAGCGTGTGACTGTGGCCTGCATTCCTGTTTGGTTGATCTTAGCTGGAGCCGCTGTCAAATACTTTGGGAGTGCTTTAACTCAAAAGAAAGCTATGGTTTATTGAACTGAATTACATAAAATATGTATGAAATTATTTTTGTTGAATTGAACTGAACTTGAACTACTTCAAGGGATTGATTAAACTACTTTTCTGAACTGAACTTTGTTAAGCTGAACTGTACTGAATTTAAATGTACTTAAACTGAGCTGAATGAAACGGTTCCAAACTAAAAGTATTCTGGGCTGAACTTTATTAAACCGTTCTGAACTGAACTAAATTAAACTGTTCTGAGCTGAACTTTAATTAAACCATTCTAAACTGAACTTGAGTTCAACTATTCTGAAATAAACTAAATTAAACCTCTAAACTGAACTACATTAAACTGTTCTTGACTGAACCAAATGTAACCATTCTGAACTCAACTAAATTCAACTTTTGAATTGAACTGATTCAAAACTACTGAATTAAACTGTTCTGAAACAAACTGAATTAAACAGTTCTGAAATTAACTAATTTGAACTGTTCTGAACTGAACTACATTAAACTGTTATGAATTGAACTGAACTAAATTAATCAACTGAACTACATTAAACTGTTCTTAACTGATTTAAAATGTTCTGAACTAAATGGAGCTCTTCTGGATTTAATCTGATATGAACAAAATTAAACTGTTCTAAATTGAACTAAATTAAACTGATCTGAATTGAACTAAATTAAACTGATCTGAATTTAACTAAATTAAACAGTTCTGAATTTAACTACATTAAACTTCTAAACTGCACTCAATTAAACTGGTCTTAACTGAACTAACTTAAACAGTTCTGAAATGAACTAAAGTAAACTTCTAATCTAAACAAATAAACTGTTCTGAACTAAATGAAACTCTTCTGAACTGAACTGATTTAAACTGATCTCAATGAAATTAAACTTCTGAATTGAACTAAATGAAACTGATCTGAACTGATCAAAATTAAACCGTTCTGAACTTAATTGAATCTGAAATTAAACTGAAATTAATCATGATGTTTCTGTGTTTTTTCTGCAGTATTTGGACCAACAGCATGCGCAGCAACTGAATGTGTTCCAGGCCTCTCTTTCCATCACAGGAATGCCCCACAGACCCCTAGGAAGGGCACAGTCCTCCCCCGTCACTTCTAGTCTTAAAGGAATGCCCTTGACAGAGATACCCATCAAACATCTTTTCACGACAGGTATACCAGAAAACTGTCAATTAATCAAATATGACAGACTCTACGAGTGATTTCAGCAGAAACTGGATTAAGATATTTCCTCAAATAAATGTATCATAAATATGTTAATATTGATTATGGCTCAACAGCCTTTTAGTGTATAAATAAATGTTACTCTCTCTCAGGGCTGGTATACGACACCTTCATGCTAAAGCATCAGTGCATGTGTGGCAACACAAACATTCATCCCGAACATGCTGGTCGCATTCAGAGTGTTTGGTCGAGGCTACAGGAAACAGGGCTGCTCGGTCGCTGTGAGGTGAGTGCGCCACCTTCTGACAGGTGGAAGAAAATCCAGCCTGAATAAAATGAATGAAATAAAGATAGTGAAATGTTCTTGCTATGTTGTTTGCTTGTTTGTTTGCAGAGGATCAGAGGAAGGAAGGCAACACTAGATGAAATCCAAACTGTGCACTCAGAGTACCACACACTGCTGTACGGCACCAGTCCCTTGAACAGACAGAAACTGGACAGCAAGAAACTTCTTGGTGGGTTTTATCGGGTTTCTGTTGCTGAAAAAGCTCAATGTATGTGTGTTTGTTTTAGTGGTATGTGTAAGGATCTTGTGTGCAGTTGGGGAGAAACAAACTTTATGTAGCAACGCTACCAACTTAACTACATTTTTCAGTAGAGTGACAGTAGTTAAGCCATTTTCAAACAGAGTAATTACCTTCAATTTGGAGTAACTTGTAGCTTTATAAGCTTCAGTTTGAAAGTAGCTTTCCCAAAACTGCTTGCATGTGTAGATGCTGTCTTGATTTGCTATGCCACAACATGGTTCTCCTCCGAGTACTCCATCCACAGAAGCTTTCCTCACTCACTTCCAGTCTGATGCGTTGCTTAAGCAAACCTCCTTTGACAGACGCCTGGGCTTTTTATAGGTTCTAGACATTTGCCCACCCCCGCTTCTGAGTCACCAGCGGAATGTGTGTGTGTGTGCGTGTGTGTGCGTGTGTGTGTGTGTGTGTGTGTGTGTGTGTGTGTTGGGTGTGAGAAAGTTCAGCTGCGGACAGTTGTTATTTGCCATCACTCCACCACCTCCACTTTTATATGAGACATGCTTTGAAGAAGTGCAGGATGTTTTGACCTTGAGTGCTCTTTGTTGAACAGCAAGAAAGAAGTGCTAGATAGTTGCGTCATTGTCATGCATTGAGTATCCTCCAAACTGAATTAGCATAGCCAATTATGTAATTACCCAAATAGATTATGTGTGAACAACAGATGTGGGCCTAAACATAACAGTATGGCAAAGTAACACCCACAGATTGACTTTTCATTTTCTTTCCTTTTTTTTTCTACACTAGGTCCAATCAATCAGAAAATGTACGCTGTACTTCCGTGTGGAGGCATTGGGGTGAGTAATGCCCTTTTCCTTAAAGAAAAGAATCAATCAGCATTCATAATGAATGGCACTTATGTTATATGGTGTATTTCATGGCATTTTGAGATTTGATTGGATCATGAAAGGTGGAATATGATGTTATTGTTTAATATAATTTCCCCCTGCTAATATGGCCTTGGTTACACTAGCAGAAAACAAAAAAGTCGTTTCAGAGACATTTTACTTCCAACTATTGAATTTTTGTATTTTTATTAATATTTTAATAACAACAATAATTGCAATAAGGCTAAGAATAATGTGCACTGCTACTTATTTATTAATATGCCATATTTCAGAGTGATTTATTATTGGTTAATATCAAATTGTGTACAATTTGAGGACATTTAATAAGAAAGTAAATATGTAGATGTCAACCAATATATCTGCTTTTAATCCAATTAATGGATACCGATAGTAGCTTTTTTGGAACTTTTGGTTATCAGTAAAAGATTGACGTTTTTAGTTGCCAATAGTTTTTTTTTTTTCTTCTCTGTGGCCAAAACCATTAATCTAGAGAACAAATAGGCTACAAAAAGCTTAATTTAATCAATATTTGCATATAGAGCATTGGAAAAGAGCCAAGACTATGACACCATCACTGTTTATGGGCTAATTTACAATTATTCATTTGAAATGTTATAGCCTAAAAAAGACACATGTCAACTGTCAAGCAATTGCTGATGATCTACTATTAAGGAATGATGATCCACTGTTGATTAATTACTGGTCATACATTATTTATTAGCCCTTATGGAAATGTTTACTTCATATTAATTCTGTTGAAAGGCATAGTAAATGATTGTAAGAGTGCTTGTTTTGTTTCCCTTGTGTGTTTGTGTGAGCTGTAAGCACAGACATTTCAAATGTCCCCAGTGTATTTCAGGCTTGTATAATAATTAAAAGTCCCGCATTATGCACAAAATCTAAATTTTGGTGAATTTTGTTGCACATCAAACACACATCTGGGATTTTGCTCATTTTGGACCCTTGCAGCTTAATGTCTGTGCCGTTACAGTAAAGAAAGACATTCAGTCATTTTTCAGTTTCATAAATTTATTCCAGAAGGTCAATATAACACTGCTGGAATGATATACTTATTTATACTGATACATGACATCATGATAATATGCCTTGTAGGTGGACAGCGACACAGTGTGGAATGAGATGCACTCGTCAGGTGCTGTGCGTATGGCAGTGGGCTGCGTCATTGAGCTGGCATTTAAAGTTGCCGCTGGGGAACTGAAGGTTCAAATTTGCTTCTTATGTCATGCCATCATGACCTTCCATAAATATTAACTTTCTATATTTTATCACATTTTCAAATGCTGACTTCAACTTCTATCCTCTCTATCTTTGTTTGATGTATAGAACGGTTTTGCTGTGGTCCGTCCTCCTGGTCACCATGCTGAAGAATCCACCGCCATGTGAGTTGGAGCATTGTTGTTTTGAATCGCCTATCTGTGTTACAATATATAAAATAATAATAATATATATATATATATATATATATATATATATATATATATATATATATATATATATATATATCTTTATGATGTTCTGTTAAGGGTGCACTAAGTCTGCTTAAAAAGGTTTACACCTAAATAAATGAATATTATTTTGATAATTATGTGTAAAACATGTTTTATTCTACATAAGACAGGTGGTCCCTTATTTTGGCTGCCATGTTTAGTTTTTATTTTTATTTTTTAAGCAAAGACTTCATGCACCCACACCAATAGGTGTCAGTGTAAAGTCAAAGACCATTGTAGTACCGGTTGCTAGGAAAGATGCGTAAGAGTGGGTGAAATATAAACATGTAATTACATACTTAAACTTTAAATATCTTAAAGGTGCTAAAAGCAAAAAAATGTCCTACTCCCTTTAAGAAATTCATGAAATAATTGTCCTGAGATATTTTACTGGTCTCTGTGACAGCAGACTTTGTAAGCAGCAAACACAAATGTGTCCGCGGACATTGACGCTTTTCACCTGTCGTTTTCATAGTGTTGTGTTTGACACGGATCATTAAGGCTGTGATTCATCATATTTGTCAGCTGAGGGCGCTATTGTGCCACTGATGAATTTGACAGCCACAGAACAAACAGTGCTGCGCTTCTGGTCGATTTTGGTCTCTGTTTATCTTTGAACAGAGGTTTTGGAATGAAGGGGCGTGGCTAATTCAAAGACTCAGTCACGTGAAAGCTTCAGAACGCTAAAGTCGCTTACAGCACCTTTAAGTAAGAAATTGTCTGTCAAAAAACACATTTGATAAATGTTACAGTGTTCACCATATGGGGAGTTTTGGTTGCCAAGAGGTTTGTTATATAGATGGGTAAAAAATGTATGGGGTTTCACAGAGTTATAAATCCACTCTGTTCTGTGTGTCTCTCGGCAGGGGTTTCTGCTTCTTCAACTCTGTGGCCATCACTGCCAAACTCCTGCAGCAGAAACTCGGAGTGGGCAAGATCCTGGTCCTAGACTGGGTGAGTTCTGCATGATTTGTACATGATTGTACTGATTCATTTTATGGGGATAAAAGCTTGTTTTGATGGATGTAAAAATGGAAAGCTTCTCTAAATCAAATTTATATATTATTTCATGACACACTAAACACTGTGATTTTGTTTGATATTTGTCATACAATACTATTTCCAAGCATGTTTCAAAACTTTTTCACTCTGTTGAATAGGATATTCACCATGGAAACGGGACCCAGCAAGCCTTCTACAACGATCCCAATGTGCTGTACATTTCCCTGCATCGCTATGATGATGGCAATTTTTTCCCAGGCAGCGGCGCTCCTGAGGAGGTAACAGTTTTGGCTCTGATGGCTTGACACATGACAAGATTGTGTCTTTTTTCTAACCGATTTTCTTTTTGGACCATCTTTAGGTGGGTGTTGGTCCAGGAGAGGGCTTTAACGTCAACGTTGCCTGGACTGGTGGAGTAGAGCCACCTATGGGTGATGTTGAGTATCTCACAGCCTTCAGGTCAGATATGCACTTCCTGTACCCTTTCCTGCCTTCTATGATCAAACTGTGATTTTAAAGGTTTTCTTCAGGGATGAAAGACAAATTGATAATTAGAGAGCTCATGCAAAACATAAATAATAACTGCACTTTTAGAATTAAAATGCTTTTATTTTAGATCACAAAGAATTACAAAAAAGACCCCACTAATTAACAACAACATATAAATCCTTGTCAAAGTTAAAAGGATGTATCCTAAACAATAATGACCCCATATGAACTTTGATTTTTACTAGGGCCAGATCTGCATTTGTGATTCTTGGAAGTCTTTGCAGTGTATTTATAAATCAAACAAATCTTGTTGTGTTTGTAGAACGGTGGTGATGCCCATAGCCAATGAGTTCTCCCCAGATGTGGTGCTTGTGTCCGCGGGCTTTGATGCTGTGGAGGGCCACCAGTCACCCCTGGGTGGATACAATGTCACCGCCAAATGTAAGTTGTTTTACTGTGATTTTTTGCACAAATGTTTGCATTTTACACATAAGCGACTTTATATTTATCTAAAAATGTATTAATACCTGGATTTGCATTATTGCTATCATAAAGTATGTACAGAACCAATAGATTTAGGGTTATTGAAGTCTTTTGAGGTACCTGGGTTACAGGGTCAAATAATCAGGCCGTCAGTTTGTTTGTTGTTGATGAATTACACAGCATTTGTGCTCTTTGTGTAGGTTTTGGCCATCTCACTAAGCAGCTGATGAAGTTGGCTGGTGGCCGTGTGGTTTTGGCACTGGAGGGAGGTCATGACCTCACTGCCATTTGTGACGCATCGGAGTCCTGTGTGGCTGCATTGCTTGGAGAAGAGGTGCCCATCAAGCATTCACATACATGCAAACAAATATGATGGATACATATATGTTTTATAAAATATTTAGCTTGACAACATGCTATAAATGTCAAAAACAGCAATTACATATGTTTGCCATCTCAGAGAACCCAGATATTAGACATTAAGAGATGCAATACATTTTCACATGCTAAGATCATCTGACAGGTGTTTACATTTTGCATATAGCAGTAAACTTCTATCAGATTTATTTTATTGCATTTTTCCCCAGTGTGTTTTTGTTGGGTTCATATGTTGCTAGAATTGATAGAGCAGTTACATTTCTGAAAAATGCATGCCTTCTATGTGGTAAAACAAATGGCTAAAGCTTCAGTAATATTACTGAATATTTTTTCAGTAATAAAGGGTTTTTGATTATGTCAATTAAACTTATTGAAACAATTAGAAGAAGAAAAATAAGAGATTCATTTTTAAATTACTATTATTGTTTTAAACATACATTATAGTGGTGTCCAAACATGAAACCATAAATCAGTTGCAACAGAACATGTAAATTAAACTTTTATTAAATGATTTTCATATGGCTGAAATAAACATTACTTAGTTTGAAAAGTAGCTGGAAGATCATTTCAGTAATGTGATGATAATTGATGATAATATGTGATCAGTTGTGTTATGAGTGTTATTTTTGTGTCTTTTACAGTTGGATCCTTTACCACTGACTGTCCTTCAACAGAAACCATGTCCAAAGGCAGCAGCCTCTTTAGAGAGAGTCATTGAGATTCAGAGTAAGTGAGAAAAGGAAGTAAGTAGTAAGGAAGTAAATAAGAACAATTGAAAGCAATTATACCAGTTCCAAACTCTCTCTCTCTCTTTAAATGTTTAGGTAAGCACTGGGCGTCTCTGCAGAGGTTGGCTCCTACAGTTGGTCAGTCTCTATTGGACGCTCAGAGACGGGAGAAGGATGAGGCAGACACTTTGACCGCCATGGCCTCTCTCACTGTGGACAATGATCAGACAATGACCTCCACAGAAACCAGCAGGTACTGTAACATGAGTGAGACAATAGCCCTGCTAAAGGGAATACATATGAAACCAGCTTAAAGTATTTGCTGGTCTTAGCTGCCCACCAAGCTGGTTTCTATCTTGTTTTCACTGGTCAGACTGGTCTAGCGTAATGGTTTAAGAAGGAGTTTTGGACTTGGAAAAAAGCTGATTGACCAGCCTTAATAACTGAGCATCAGCTTATGGTGCTTTGCTGGTCTTAGCTGGGCCACCAAGCTGGTTTCCACTGGTCAGGCTGGTCTAGATTGGTGGTTTTAGTGGGGTTTGGGGTTGGAGACCAGCTGGCTGACCAGTTTAAATAGACAAACACCATCTCTTTAGGTGTTTGCTGGTCTTAGCTTACCACCAAGCTAGTTTTCGCTGGTCAGACTGTTCTGGATTGGTGATTTTAGAGGGATTTTGGACTTGGAGACTAGCTGGCCAAACAGCTAAACTAGCTGAACACCAACTTAAGGTGCTTTGCTGGCCTTTCTTTAGCTGCAGGCCACTAAGCTGGTTTCCAATGGTCAGGTTAGTCTAGCGCTGTGTTTTAAGAAGGGGTTTTGGACTTGGAAACAAGTTGGTTGACCAGCATCAATAGATGAACATCAGCTTAAAGTGCTTTTCTGGTCTTTGCTGGCCACCAAACTGGTTTCCACTGGTTAGACTGTTCTGAATTGTCAGTTTTAGTGGGGTTTGAGACATGGAGACCAGCTGGACAACCTGTTTAAATAGCTCAACACCAGTTTTTTTGGTCTTAGCTGGCCACCAAGCTAATTTCAACTGGTCAGGCTGGTCTGGATTGGTAATTTTAGAAAGGTTTTTGACTGTGAAACCAGCTAGCTTACCTGCTAAAATTGCTGAACACCATCTTAAGGTGCTTTGCTGGACTTAGATGGCCACCAAGCTGGTTTCCAATAGTCAGGCTGGTCTGGATTGTTGGTTTTAGTGGGGTTTTAAGCTTGGAGAGCAGCTGGCTGACCAGCTAAAATATCTGAACACCAGCATGGCCAAATCTGGAGACCAGCTAAACCATCTTTATCTAGCTATGACTAGCAAATCTTCTTGGGCTGTTTTTTTTTCTCAGTGGGGTGATACAATGTTCATCTCATACCTAACCTCATCTGTGAAATAAAGAGGTATGCTTTGTCTCCTCAAGACAAAAGAACGAGAAATTTTGGTCTGTTTTGTATGCAGTCCATCCAAATGATAAATGTAACCAATCGGTAACCATTAATCAATCATTTCTCCCCTAGATCAGCAGAGGAGCCAATGGAGGAAGAGCCTGTGTTGTAGAAGAGAAAGTAGTAGGTCACTGCTCCAACCTTCTTGTCCACACCTGCTCAGCTCTGGTCACCCTGACGTCACGACTCATGTTACACCTCCCAGCTCTTTGATTGGCTCCCTCGGTCCTTCACTCATTTTCAGGTGCTTGACTGACACGTTCACAGCCTGCCCACTTTCGCTTTCCTGAGGTTAAAGCATAGCAGATTGCAGCCAAAAGAGGACAACAAAATCATGATGGGTATATACAGGACCACTCCAGTGAGGGTCAGGCAGCTAACCGCTGGATAGACCGAATAATGGAAAACACTTTGGAGAGAGGCCTTTGTTTTTATTTTCTCTCATTTGTTTGGACATGGGATGTAAAGATGAAAGTGCAAAAAAAGAAGAGGAGGAAGGACAAATTACAGCACGTGATGTTGTCATTCTGAGGGGGTGGAAATAAAGCTTTGTTTTCTGTACAAAGTATAAGAAATGTATAAAGTTCCAAAAAAGCCAACAAGCAGCAAAAATATTTCAGCACAAAACATGCATATACACTTATTCACAAGAACACTGTTCTTGAAAAGAGGAACCCAATGTTCCGATTGTGTTGATACACCGTTTTTGCAGACAGGTTTACTCGTTTACACTGTACTGTGTTGATTATTTGGTATACTTGATGATGTGTATTATATCCTGTGATGAAAAGCACACAAACATACGAGATATATATATATATATATAAGCATATATATGTAGTTTTGTGTGCACTGTAAACACATTTGAACATACAAAAAATATATAAATACTTTATATCCCCTTTACCGAACATTTGTTATCAGCTGTGGTTGTACATATAAGCCTGCAGTCTTTCGTGGAAATGGAAGATGATGGTTTGCCTTTTTTTCTCAAAAGTATCTTCACACTTTATTCTCTCAGAGAAAACAGTACTTTTTTGGAACATTTGGCTTTGCTATGACATGTTCACACATAAACACAAAGCATAAATAATGCTGAGCTATCCATTTTACGAGAAAAGGTGTAAAATACAAAGAACAGATTTTCAAAGTGTCTATCTTTGAGATAGACACATAATGGTAATGTCTCAAGAAATACTTTTTTCAAGAACTTGGTGCCTTTTATACTAAGGAAAATATTTAAAACACCAATACTTAAATCGCAAATCCTCAGACTTAAATTTCATTGATTTGTTTGGTTTTCAAATTGCCTTAATTTTTCAAAGAATGCTAATTTTAGACATGACGACGGAGAGCACAAAAATCATACGTCTGCCCCCTTTTCTTTTTGTTTTTACTTTTGCATTGTTTTTCTTTCTCTCGTTGTTTATTTCTTGGGATGTACATGTTGCGATCTTGGTAAAAGGTTTGGTTACCTTTTTTTTTTTTTACTGTTTATGAAAGAATGAACTAAAGAAATTCAGAGATTGTCTTATTTATCCATCTTGTGCCGTAGACTAGCACATGATGCGATTATTTGAAAACACTGACAATGTCGTGACCAACTTTTTATTTCTTTTATTTTTATTTTTTTATGCCACCTTCATTTGTATTTTATTTGTTTGTTTCCCCTTCTCGTCAACTGCTTTATTTCCATTGGCGAGAGAGTGTTAGCGGTGACTTGTTTTTATTGAAAAACATTTCCATTTTTGTACAAAAAATGTAAAAGAAAACAAAAAGAGTTCTGTATCAGTGTTAATTTTGTCATTTGATTTTAAGTATTCTCTTATAAAGAATGTACAGTGTGGTACAGATGCTCCTTATTTTACCGATGATGTTGAGTTATGTCACTGTGCAGTGCATTTTGCATTGCTGTTTTTCAGGATTTGTCTTTTTTCAGAATTTAAAAAGAAGGACAAACATTATTTTGTTTTCTTTTTCTGGCAATAAGATTGACTACCACTTTTTTGTTTAACACTAATATATTCTGCGAAAATACTGGTTATATTTTCATCATCTTTTGATATAGCTTTTATGCTATGTATATGGCTATTTTGCACCACACTAATGGTAATCATTCATAACTGTTGACAGTTTGTCGTTTAATAGCCATATGCTGGTTAATCACTTCTGCACTTGTGGTTGAAATTGCTTTTTTATTACCCTAAGATAATAGTGTAATATACAATACAATTTTCACTGTGTAATAACAGCTTTTTGGGGGGCTATATTCCACTGCATGGATTTGATCCACTGCATCCTTTAGACAGCAAAGAAAACCAGTGTATTTAATTATGTAATGCCAACCTCTTCCTAGACATCCTTCAGTTTAACAACTTTAAAGAAGAAGAATAACTTGGTCTCAGATGTAACAAGCCCCCCCCCCCCATTTTGCACTATTTCTATACTGTAGGTCCAAACCAACCACATATTTTCAGTTTCTCAGATTAAAATTTCAGAGGCATTAAACGCAAAGCAGAGTGAATTGTCTCCGCAAATATGTTTCAATTAAATGTGAACTCTCTCGTCAACGTTTTGCGCTCGCAACAATTTCTTTGTGTATTTTCATTGATGATCTGATGTTGATGTTGAAATTTCTTGACTCCGCTCTCAATTGATTTATTTATTTGGAGTCATATATGAATTTGAATGTTACATTGGTTTTGGATCAATAATGGTCTCATTGTAAATTGATGAAAAATGAGGTATCTGCATATTATCTGTTCTCTTAGACAGCCTCTGGGCAATAACTTACATTTTTAAATATTGTGCATCACAGAAGTTATCTAAAAAAAAAATAAAACCACCATTTTTCACAACAAACAGTCATCTATGAAGAGCCATGTTAACTACGTTATCTGATAAAGGATTTATAAATATGTTTTGCTGTCTGTTAAAACACTAACATCAGCTGTTCATTTGGTCTCAAACGGTCTCTTTGTTAGTTGTCGTTTATCATCAGATAAAACGGTTTTATTGACTTCTATCGGTGGGCTTTGGTTAGGACAAACCTCCACCTTTTGCTTGGCAAAAACTGAATTGAGATTAAAGAGATTGTCTTGTCGGACAGGAAACTAAACACTTTGTGAAAAAATTAGGCTAACTAGCCTTTGTACTTAGATACTGTAATATACACTAAGAGAATTTCCCTCTTCTATGTGACAATGAGGTGTGCTGTCTGCAACAGGAACTACTGTGATTTTTGGATGTGGATCACCAACCATTTGTGCAGTTTTGTATCTTCAACCTACATGGTGTTAAACAGTATATTGAACGTGCAGTTGGTGTTGAAAGCTTTTTCTCCGTTTTTGTTTTTTCTTCTTTTAATTTTCTGGATCAATCAGCAGACATGTTGGTCCCTGATGGCCCTTTTTGAGACCTAGACCTTCTCTTTAGGTGTGTTGGTTTGAGCAATACATAGATAGGGGAAATAATCGACAAGATGTAATACAGTATGATGCTTGGCTTTATTGAACAAGGCATTTGTGAAGCTGGGTGTATTTCCAACACAGTCTCTTTCGCAATGATCTTTACATAAAGAAAGCAAAAATGTCAACAACGTGAACAGGGCCTTATGATCATGGACACAGGAAACCTCTGTATGTGTAAAAGACATGGATGTTCACCTTGGAAAATAGCTTTACTGTCGCTGCCACATATTTTGCTATTCAGTGCATTTGTATATTTATTGATAATTCATATGTTGTGTATATGTAGTGACCTATGATCGTCAAGGTTCAAAGAGTGCTTGTATATTTTTTGACTTTATGAAAGAGAGGTTGTGTCTCCTTCACTGTCCCTTCATTTCTTTGCTGTTTGACATCACTCATTGTGATTGGGAGTTTCGATTTGTGAGGTCTTTTAACCTTGATCTTATTTTCTCTCTTTCTTGTCTATGTTCTGGTCATATTGATATGCAGAAGCTCTGAAATTAGCAAAGCACATTCCCTGATTTGTTGTGTTCTTTCAATGCTTTCATGTTGCGACAATACAAAGGTGTGTATACTAACTGCTACACACATGTATATAGGGTGCATATATATGTACACATGTGCAATACACGCTATTTGAGCAATCTATTACTGTGACTATTAATCATTAAAAATTGCTGTCCCTTTGAATTCTCCTGTTTTGTTTTTTTAAACTCGATTAGAAAATGAATAATTGGGAAAGAGTTCAAACACTGGTTAAAGGGATAAACATAGTACTCACTAAAATCAGTTGGGTTCAAAATGACCCAACACATAGCCCAATGGTGGGTTGATATAGCACCGACCCATTGCTGGGTTATTTTAACCCAATGCATTGGCTAGCAACTTTTACCCAATAAATTGGGTTATAAAATAACTAATTTGTTGGGTTTTATTTTTTGGGGGGGCCAAAATGTTGCTTTAACCATCCTAGTATTATTGATACTATTAATGTTGACATTATTATTATTATTATTGCTGTGTAAATAAATTATAATGCACAAGTTACAAATATTTTGAAAATGCTTTATTTCCATTAAACAAAAAATTGCAATTAATTAATTAAGTAAATGGTTGCAATTGTGTTATCAATTTACTTCCTATCATTAAGTTACTTAAAATCATGTTTCAATTTACAAGAACCACCACAAATAAATAAGTAGGCAATGGTAACGTTGCTGGCAAGGACGAAGATGATGGAGTGATGAACCAGAGTGCAGTTTATTAAACAAAAGTGAGATTCAAAAACCCTAACTAGAAACATTAACATGAACATGATGAAACTAGACTCGACACAAACAAAAAATAAAAGACAAGAAAAACAGGAACCAACAGAATAAACATGGGATGAGAGGCTCGAGGAGCGGAGCCACGGTGGAGTCATAGGGATGGAGGTGGGCCTGGACCGGTGAGCAGAGGTGGGCCTGGACCGGTGAGCAGAGGCGGGCCTGGACCGGTGAGCAGAGGCGGGCCTGGACCGGTGAGCAGAGGTTTGCTTGTGACATGGCATGGAGCAGTCTGGGGTTCTACTGAAACATGGTGTGGAGCAAACTGAAGCTTGGCTGTGACATGGCATGGAGCATTCTGGAGCATGGCAGAGACATGGCATGGAGCATTCTGGAGCATGGCAGAGACATGGCATGGAGTAGACTGAATTTCGGCTGTCTTCACGCGTCTACCAAATATATGAAATATTATGTATAATTCCCACACAAAAAAAGTGTCGGGAGGAACACAGACAGTGAGGGGAGCATCCCAATTAATAGTTTCTACGCCACAGTTTAAAGGCTAGCTTTATAGCATGTGATGGTGTCGGTAGCCAAGTGAGCAGCAATACAGCAGACCCAAAATTAAGGGGAAATTATTTAATGAATCAGCTATTATTGTATGTTGATAAAGAAAACGAAAAGCGTTCATATAACATGATTTATTAACTTACCTCTGTATCTTCTGTTGGCAGTGGCACTGTCGACCGTTGAAATTTAAAATATCCTCGCGAGACCAATTTTAACCCAACTGGGTGCGTTATTATAGAGACAACCCAATAAACGTTAGGAATAACCCAACAGAACGACCCAATATGTTTAACCCAGCTATTGGGTAAAATAAATAACCCAACGTTTTTTGGAGTACTATTAGGCTACTCAGTCTTACCCTTTTATTTTCTTGCAGTGATGTCTACCAATATATGATCTTTGTTGTAAATTGGTTATAAAATCAATGCATGGATGTTTAACAAGACATACAGTAGTTTAATTTTAAAGCAAAGCACATACAGATTGAAGCTGTAAGTTGTTTTTTTTTTTGCAATATTTTGAAGGATTCGTTAGATTCAAAAGGAATATTCCGGTTTCAATAAAAGTAGGCTAAAGCTCAATCGACAGCATTTGTGGCATAATATTGATTACCACAAAAAATAAGTTAAGGCAATGGATTTTATGGTTTTTAAATTGAGTAAATTTAAATGAGTAGCTCATTTTACAGCTATATATGAATAACAATAAAAATAAAACAGTCTGTCCTAGCAAAAGCGACAAAATATAACATTGTGATGTAATGTGCATGTTAAGAACACAAAGAAAGTAAAATATGTTAATTTGAGTTCTAAACTTGCGTCTTTTAGGGCTCAAAATGATCTTATGTATAAATCATGAAGATGAAAGGTATGTAACACTGTAGTAAGATATTCATGATCTACTACTACGCTATAGTAAAACGGGGGCGTGGTTTAATATGCAGCAGCTATTATTGCGTCACTTCATTCATCCTGCGGAACGCCCACCCGCGCTCCCACTCATGCTGACGCGGCTGCGCGTGTTTACGTGAGGCGACTGCTACTCCCGTTTCCTGGCGGAGAAGATGGCGGCTCCTGGACCCGGGGAGTATTTCAGCGTCGGTAGCCATGTCTCCTGCCTCACCTGTCTGGGGCAGCGCTTGCAAGGAGAGGTCGTCGCCTTTGACTACCCGTCCAAGATGTTGACTATGAGTATCCTTTTGTCGCCGCTGCTTGATTCTGAATCGTGTGTATCCACAACTGTAAGAGGCCTGAGCCGCGGGTATGCCAAAGACATTTTCACACGCGGAAAAGTGTCCACTGTGCGTTTGCTTCCGTGTTTAGTGCTTTTTATGTCAGGTGGTGCTGTTTGGAACCGTCGATTGGTTACTAGGTTTTACAGTAGTTCCCTTACAAAGTCAAGACGCTTCGCTGCAACTGAAAATAAATATAATCTGTGAAAACCCGCATTTTGTAGTCAGATGGAATGTAATCCATTTTTTTTATTAGACGACGAATAACGAACACAAAGACAGGAAAGGTTGTGCATATTTAATGTTAATTCATCAAAAAGTGTGGGAACCCTCATTTTAACGCTTTGAACGATGACGTTTTTTTAGCCAGGTCATAGAGTATATCAGAGTCATATGAAGTTGATACAGAGTTGAAAATCATTAAATCACATTGGGAGTGAATGAGAGTGGACGGACTGTCAACTGCAGCATTTCTGCTCTGCCTTACCAGATCTGCGCATGCGTGTTCAGGGGCGTCAGCTAGCCTCTAAGCTAACATCCCAGGTTCTTTGCCTGCATACAGTGTCAGGCATTTCGATTTGGTTTGTCATGTGCTCAGATAAAATTTACCCAAGCCAATGCCCCATTTTTGGTGTCTACTCGCAATTAAGTTTGGGTCATCAAGAGCTCCCTGTGGATTTCTTGCTAACCTGCTGTGCTGCCTTTGCTGTGCAACGTTCAAATAATAGTCACTATCAAAATATCTTAGCAGAAAACCCTTGCTATAGTGTAATTAATGAAGACTAGGATTTTGTCAAACCTTTTCTAGATGTTAGCTTAGCCAATTATTGCACCAGTTTACCTTTGCCTGGATGGTCATTTTAAACATTACCAAATTTAAAACCATTGCAGTCCCTTGTTTTAGAATGTTAATTAGTATTAATTAATTGTGCCAATGATCTATTTTGCTTGCGTTGTATCAACATTGCATTGATCAACTTTTATCATCATTTTTAGTTGATGTATGAATATTTTGTGGATGTATGAAGTCAATTCCTGTCAAGTTCACACAGTTGTCCTTGAGGAATAAACCACACATGTAGTTCATCACCTTAACTATGAACATGTTCAACTAAGACTGACAACCAGAAAGTGTACTTGTCTTAATTACATTACATCAAATGTAATGACATAAATCAAATATCTTTATTGTCACACAACCATTTACACTCCGCTGAACATGTATGTACAGTATAGAATACACATACATTATATATATATATATATATATATATATATATATATATATATATATATATATAAAATATACAGTAGGTTGTATTGTGCTGTATTTACATTCAGGTTGTCAGTTGATAGTGTGTTGCCAGTGTGTTGTTAAGAGAGAAAATAAGTTATGACAGTCCAGTGTAAGATTAATAAAGTGCAGTGCTGATGTATATTGATTGTGAGAGATCAAGAGTCTGATTGATTGGGGGAGAAGCTGTCATGAAGTCTGCTGGTGCGGGTCCTGATGGTAATCTGGGGTACTGGGCATTTTCCCGGTGGGCCGACGCACTTTGGGGCCGATCAGGGGTGGACTGGCCATCGGGAGAACTGGGACTAAGCTGAAATGAGCCGCCGCGATATGCAGAATGGGCCACAAAACGGCACCGTGATATGCCGAAGGGAGCTGCGATATGCAGAAAAGGACAGCGAGTTGGAGTTTCATGGACTGACTGTTGGGCAACGTTTGTGAGTCAGAGGGACATAGATTTGATCCAGGCTATTATAAACACGCTTACGAGGAATATATATGAGTGCTCCACAGGAAGAAAACAGATTTGCATAAGTTTCCTGAGGTTTGTGAATCAAATCTGTTTAAATGAGATATCCAAAAATGTACAGACAACATATATTTTTATTGATATTTGCCTTTTTAATCATTAAACAAGAAAGTTAACAGTTAAGGGTATGTGGGACCTTTTAAGTGAGATTGTGCTGCACACTGGTCTATTAATGTGGTAACACAATAAAACATGACACCAAGATGTGAAATAAATCTCCATTGTGCATAAAAAACTGAAACGCTCACTTGAGGTGGGTATTTATTTTTAATTTTTTTCAAGTGAAGTGGTTTTTATTGACGTTTCAACCATATACAGTTAGTACAGTACACAGCGAAACGAGACAACGTTCCTCCAGGACCATGGTGCTACATAGGACAAACACAGAACCACATGAGACTACACAACTAAATAAAATACCTATATAAAGTGCATGTGCAAACGTGTGCAAAAAGTACGGGACAGTACAAGAAATTTCTGACAATGAACAGGACAATAGGCACAGTGAGAGACTGTGCACAGTACACAGTAGTGCAAAAAGATTACAGTTTCTAAAAACATAACATACTATGAGGTAGTGTTCTATGCACACAGACGGCAGGAGGGTAAAGAGTTTGTGTGAGGGGTGTGTGTGGTCTTCCACCATGCTGGTTGCTTTGCGGATACAATGTTTTTTGTAAATGTCTTTGATGGAGGGAATAGAGACCCCGATGATCTTCTCAGCTGTCCTCACTATCCTCTGCAGGGCTTTGCAGTCCGAAACGGTGCAAGTCCCAAACCAGGCAGTGATGCAGCTGCTCAGGATGCTCTCAATAGTCCCTCTATAGAATGTAGTGAGGATGGGGGGTGGGAGATGTGCTTTCCTCAGCCTTCGAAGAAAGTAGAGATGCTGCTGGGCTTTCTTGGTGATAGAGCTGGTGTTGAGGGACCAGGTGAGGTTCTCCGCCAGGTGAACACCAAAGAATTTGGTGCTCTTGACGATCTCCACAGAGGAGCCGTCGATGTTCAGCGGAGAGTGTTCACCTTGTGCTCTCCTAAAGTTAACAACCATCTCTTTTGTTTTGTCGACATTCAGGGACAGGTTGTTTGCTCTACACCGGTCCGTTAGCCGCTGCATCTCCTCTCTGTATGCTGACTCGTCATTCTTGCTGATGAGACCCACCACGGTCGTGTCATCTGCGAACTTGACAATGTGGTTTGAGCTGTGCATTGCTGCACAGTTGTGAGTCAGCAGAGTGAACAGCAGTGGACTGAGCACACAGCCCTGGGGGGCCCCAGTGCTCAGTGTGGTGGTGGTGGAGCTGCTGTTCCCGATCCGGACTGACTGAGGTCTCCCAGTCAGGAAGTCCAGGATTCAGTTGCAGAGGGAGGTGTCCAGGCCCAGCAGGTTCAGCTTTCCAATCAGGTGCTGTGGAATTATCGTGTTGAATGCTGAGCTGAAATCTATGAACAGCATTCGGACCTAAGAGTCCTTTTTGTCTAGGTGGGTGAGGGCCAGATGGAGGGTTGTGGCGATGGCGTAAACTCGTTTGGACAATACGCAAACTGCAGTGGGTCTAATGAGGGGGCCAGCTGGGTCTTAATGTGCTTCATGACGAGCCCCTCAAAGCACTTCATGATGATTGGTGTGAGTGCGACGGGACGGTAGTCGTTGAGGCAGGACACTCAAGACGTTTTTGGCATGGGGATGATGGTGGTGGCCTTGAAGCACATTGGAACGATGGCGCTGCTCAGAGAGATGTTGATGATGTTGGTAAGAACATCTGCTAGCTGGTTTGCACATCCTATGAGCACTCTGCCAGGAATGTTGTCTGGTCCAGCAGCCTTCCGTGTGTTGACTAAGTAGAGTTTTCCTTACATCAGCCGTGGTAAGACAGAGCACCTGGTCGTTGGGGGAGGGGTGGTCTTCCTCGCCACCACGTCATTCTGCACTTCAAACCGAGCGTAGAAGTCGTTCAGCGCATCTGGAAGAGAGGCATCTTTGTCACAGGCAACTGATGTTGTCCTGTAGCTGGTGATGGCCTGGATGCCCTGCCACATGCGCCGCGTGTCACAGCTGTCGTGGAAGTGACTGGATTCTCTGGGCGTGTGTGCGCTTTGCCTCTCTGATTGCCCGGGACAGTTTGGCCCTAGCTGTTCTTGGAATGCCTTATCGCCTGCTCTGAAGGCGGAGTCTCTGGTCCTCAGCAGCGTGTGCACCTCCGCAGTCATCCACGGCTTCTGGTTGGAGCGTGTGATGATGGTCTTGGAGAAAGTGACATCATCAATGCACTTGCTGATGTAGCTGGTCACTGATGCTGTGTATTCCTCCAAGTTGGTAGAATCGCCATATGTTGCAGCCTCCCTGAACATGTGCCAGTCACTATACTCAAAACAGTCCTGAAGAGCAGAGATGGCTCCTACTGGCCAGGTTTTCACCTGCTTCTGAAGCAGTTTTGTGCATCTGACGAGCGGTCTGTATGCTGGAATTAACATAACAGAGATGTGGTCTAAGTAGCCGTGTTTGTGTAAACAAGATCAAGTACGTTCGCCTCTCTCGTTGCAAAGTCCACATACTGATGGAATTTAGGGAGCACTGTCTTGAGATTCGCATGGTTGAAATCTCCGGCGACAATAAACAGTCCGTCAGGGTGAGCGTTCTGCAGTTCACTCATAGCCCCATACAGTTCACAGAGCGCTTCCTTGGCGTTAGCGCTGGGAGGAATGTAAACTCTGGTTATGCAAACAGTGGTGAATTCCCGTGGTAAATAAAAAGGTCTGCATCTAACAGTCACAAGCTCCAACAGCGATGAACAGTAACTAGAGACTAGCATGGAGTTCTTGCACCATTCCGTGTTGATGTGAACATACAAGCCACCACCGCGAGTCTTACCGCAGAGAGCTGTATTTCTGTCGGCACGAAACGAGGCGAGCCCGTCTAGCTGAATGGCGGCATCCGGAACTCTGTTGCTGAGACACGTCTCCGTGAAAACAAAGATGCAGCAGTCTCTAAACTCACGCTGTGTAGCCTGCTGGAGTCGGATATAGTCCAGTTTATTGTCCACGGAGCAAACATTTGAGAGCAGGATAGACTGGAGAGCCGGCCGGCTAGGGTTTGTTTTTAGCCTAGCATGCTAAAACACACCGCTTACGACGTCCTCTCCCCCGGACACCGACATCAAGCGACGCCGAGGACTGGAGGCCTGGTCTCCGCAGCAAGCAGAGGACGTGTAGCGCCTCCTGCAGGTCATCATGCATCTTGGTTTTTGCATGAGTCTTATATTTCAGTAGTGTCTGGTGATGTTAAACACTAACACCGGTTGCTCCGATGTCCATGTGCCGCAATTTGGATCCGGAGTGGCCGCTGCGTGCTACCGTGCCGCCAGCTTGGATCAAAGATTTTTTGATAAGAAGAAATGCACATAATGGAAACCCATTTACCAAATAAACTCTACTGAATGTATTAGGAAAACCAGATGCGCATCAAAACATTATTGCATCTGAAATGTTGCTCTGGTCATCCTGAAATAACTGTGTCTAGAAAATAGAGGTCGAAATGTGAAGTGCTTTCGCTTCCAAGAGACAAAGATCTCTACAGTGTTTTGTCTGTGTGCTGTGAGTATTTTATTAATAAGAGTCACAGTGGCTACAATTTCTCCAGAAGTGACTATTTTGTCCTTTTGGACACATGGAATTGGAAGCACTGCTTAATACACGTTGTTTTGGCGATATTTTGTTTTTTTGCATGAATTAAATTCACAACTTGTGTATAATGATTTGCTCTACATGAGATTTAAGTGTTGTTTAATAATGAGGTTTTTTAGTTAATGGTCTGCCTTTTGTGTTGCTGAATGTTGTCATCATTCTCAGTGCTTTAAACATCCGCCACGTGCCTGGAGTCAGTAGGCTTAAGGAATGACGAATTGGCTGACATCGCTAGCTTGCTGTTTTGATTTTCTGCTTTCTGGTTTAAGCATTAGGAAAAACCTTTTATATACTGTAATGCAACTTCGAAAACATCAGCCTACCCAAATCTGCTTGTTTTACAATTCACTATTTGCCATCTCCCCTCTCTGTTTTGTGTGCTTTTATGTGGGTTTGAAGACAGGGCATTTCATGAAGAATCAAATGCATGCGAGCGTCCAAAAGTGTGGTTACTCATTTCACTTGCTAAGGGGACGTTTTCGAAGAGTAGAATATTCTCATGATTCTAAATTCTGAAATAATTATGATTGGGTTTGATGTCAAGTAGAGTTGAATATAGGCCATATCTATTTGCGCTGTCACTCTGTAAGCTGCCTTCACCTGGAAGCCTTGACACTCATCTCCTTAGTGACAGACAAGCATGTATTTTTATTATGTCTGTTAACATGAGAGGCAAACAACAACACTGGAGTGGACATCAGTGCACGTAAATTGTGGGTAATGGCTGACATACAGCATTGATCCCACATAATACCCCAGAATGCTTCCTGCCTAGGGGCATATGTCTGCCTATGTCATTGCTGTTTTTTGTTACTTTCTGTATACTGTTTTGATAATTACACCAAACAGCTGTATGGTGCCTTGACTGCCATCATCAGAATGTACCCCTTCCAGTGGTAAACCCAATGTTTGCGATGTGGTTCTGGTTAACTTGGCCTACGTGTCAGAAGTGGACCTAATCAATGACCGTGCTGAAACACCTCCACCTTTAGCAACTCTCAATTTTAACAAGGTAAGCTCAAAATATGATCCACATTTGGTCATCAGAACTCCATAATAATGACTCCATATGTTATATTTCTCTTTTTATTTTGCTTTTGCCATTTCTGCCTCTGTGTAGCTTGTGAATAGAGCACGGTCGGAAAAGGAAGACAAGTTGTCACAAGCTTATGCGATTAGTGCTGGTGTCTCTGTGGAGGGCCAACAGCTGTTCCAGACCATTCATAAAACGTAAGTAGGACTCAAATTGGAGTGATGTTAACTGAGATTGATGGGCTGACTTTATTTGGCTTGAATAACCTTGTATATTCTTTGGACCTCTCACCCAATGATCCTATCACACTAATTGAAACTAAGTTATGTTGAGTAGCATATGTTGGTTTAGATGGTGGTTTAGTCCACAGCATCTTAGATAAAACAATATTTCCAATCCATTTTTATCCCTTTTGTCTGAACCTGCAGCATCAAAGACTGCAAATGGCAGGAGAAAAATATCATAGTGATGGAAGATGTGGTCATCAGTCCTCCATACCAAGTGGACAACTGTAAAGGCAAAGAGGGCAGCGCTTTGAGCCATGTGCGGAAAATAGTAAGTTGTAACACTGCACTCCAACAATTATTAAAAATTAATTACTAAAATACCTGGTTTGGATAAGTGATCAGCCCCCTATTAGTAGCCGTTACAAACTTGCTCAGGTCACCTTTTCAGGTCACCAATCACCTTACAGATTACATACCTGACTAATTGGCACCCATCTAACATCAATTGTTGTGGTTTTAATTACTTCATAATAAAACTGGCTTTTCCATGAGGATTCCATTACTAGTAGTGCTTGGCAATGAATTCAAGAATTCTCCATTGTTGGAAAGATGCTTTCAAAAGGACTCCGGGATAAATTTGTGTTAGGATAAGGGTAAAAAAAAAAAAAAAGATTTAAAATGCTTTAACTACCCCCGAGTACTGTTCAGGGCATTATTAAGAAGTGAAAAGTGCATTGCACCACCAAAACCATGTATAGATCAGGCTGTCCATCCAAATTATATGACCATGCCAGGAGGATATTTATCAGGGAAGCTATCAAGAGCCCAAAGGCAACTTTGAAGGATTTACAAGCCCTTATGGCTGAGATTGATTGGTCTATGCATGTGATAACAATCTCCCAAGCTTTACACAAAGCTGGCCTGTATGGCGGTTGTTTCTCTTCAGTTGAATGGGCAATTTGTCAGGATTGAAGGAAAAATAGATGCTGCCATGTGCATCCAAATTATTGAGGAAAATCACAATGCAGTGGCTTAAGAATAGGAAAGTCAAAGTCCTTGAATGGCCAATTAAGAGCCCTGACCTAAATTCAATCGAAAAACAGTGGATGGATTTGAAGAGAGCAATGGCCGCTCAACCTGCAATTTGACTGAACTCAAACAATTCTGCAAGGAATAATGGGCAAATATTCCCCAATCTAGGTGGGTGATACTAGTCGACATATCCAAACAGACTGATGGCTGTCATTAAAGAATATGGTGGCTCTATGAAGTATTAAATCCAGGGGTATGATAATTTTTCAAACCCTGTTATTCTAATAAATTTATAGAACAGTTGCCCTTTTTTTTTTTTCTGTTACTAGAATGTTGTAAGGCACAATTTGTAAATATAGCTGACAATAATATATATATATATATATATATATTTCTTTTTTTTAATGGGTTTTGATTTTAGGCTGTAAGTCAAAAAGTGACAATGCTGAAGGGGTATGATGATTTTCTGTTAGCAATGTATATGCTAAGGTACCACTTAAATTTTACACCATTATCTTTCAGCAGTTATTTGTATTTAAACAATTTTTGACTCATGTGCGCAGGGGCATATCCACATTTTCGTCCAACCAAATCAAATGCCTTCTATAACGAGACCTAACTACTTCCCTATAAATAGCTGTGGGCATAAACTAAACGTTGTCTATATAAAAAAGAACAAGCCTTTCGATATATCCCACTCCAATTTCTTGTTTTAGCATTGAATTATAAGATAATAGTTCATCAAATCCAAATAAGAGTTCTAACAGGTGTGATTTTTCTGCCTTGCTGACCCTCTACTCTCCATCGACAGGTGGAAAAACATTTTCGAGATGTGGAGAGCCAAAAATCAGTGCAGCATTCACAGCAAGCACAACAAACACAGAAGGACTGTGCTTTATTGTCGTGAGCATGGGCTCTTTGAGAGGAAACACTATGCTGACTAAGTGTTTTTTTTATTTTTTATTTCATTAATATTTTCTGATGTTTTGTTTTTTACCAATTGCCAGACACATAGCTGATACTCAGCAATTTTGAGAAGGAATTATGGTTCTAGACATCAAAAAAGAAAATCTGCTCACTCTGATAAAAGAAAGAGGAAAAGAGTGCTGTGTGCTTTCATTAAATATTATTATATTTAGAAAAGTTCTCATTCAACAAAATGACTCGCTAAACCTCAATGTATTTTTTTTTTCTCTCCCTTTTTCAACTTGGCTACTTATTCATTTCAATTTGATTAACCACCAAACAAAATATTTTTCCACTTCAAATATTTTTTGTATATATATATCTATATATATAAGTAAATAAGTAAAACTGTATAACTTTTTATTTCCATGGCAGCACGTACATTTTTTTTTTTTTTTTTTTTAGCTGTGACTGATACAATGTGAGCATTGTTGCTTATGTAGGTAAGGGCTGAAGAAGCTGTGTGGGCAATTGAATTGCACTTATCTACCCAACATTTACTTTTCAAGTCTACAACACAATCTTATTTTTACTGACAGCTGAAGGAGATACACTCTTGAGTACTGTATTCATGCTTCCAGTTTATAAGTAGAACAACATCTTTACATTCATCTCCAGGGGCAGTTGACAATAATGGAAAGCCAACACTAGGGAAATACAATTGGCAGTATATGATGTTGTCATTTTCTTCCATATTGGTCCTGTACTTGCCATTTTAAATACCTCTTCCATATTGGGACCATTTTCTAAGATGCAATGTTTGTAGATTTATTGTAATTTTTTTTTTTAAATGCATCCAAATGCAGTGACGGATAAGAGACTTGCACCTCTCTTTGACTTCCACGCATTCCTTCATACTCCAACAATGGTGATTTTTATTTAGATGTGACTCATATCTTGCTCGTCTCTCACAACGGGACTGGTCTCTTTTCTGAATGGGAATCTTTGTAATCACCTTTTTTGGAAAAAGGAAACGTTAAAGTGATATCTTGCCATGTTAAGAGACTGGGACATGGGCGGCAGTGGCTCAAAGCCGAAATCCTCCCCATCCCAGCCTCGTAGCCTGATGGAGGCTCTAGCAGTGGCGCTAAGCTGTGACTGGCATCCACGTTGACGTACCAATTTATATTGCTTTGTGTTAACGGGGTTGCTGTTCACCTATAGGTTTCTTTTGCAGTATTTTATTTTGAATTTTTAAATAGTAATGAAGAAATAAAAAAGACGAACCTGTTGTTGTTGTTTAATTGTTATTTATATTTTATGTGCAATTTAACTGTTATTATAATGTTCTTTATTTAATATTTATTACTACCTGTTTCTAAAAATGATCTGTCCATATTTGAAAGTGTTTTTTGAAACCTATTCTGTGAAAACTTAACTAAAAAAAAAAAACAAAGAATTTGAGTCAACATAAAAAGGCAACCAGCTGCAAAGCATATTTGAGTTTTCAAAATTGAATGCCCTTCAGTATTGTCAGCTGTTGAATGTCACAGAACAACTGACCATACTGAACAGAAATCAGGGCATTAAATACACAAAAACTAATGAGAACATTAAACACAGGTGAGGAACAATGAGGGACAGCTGGCAGTGATAAGAGCAGGGAATTATGGGACGTGTAGTCCGGGAACAGATGACAGGGGAGAAACACAGGGCAGACAACAGTGAATCGTGACATGCATTCACATTTTTTGCTCAAATACTACAGCCAGTTTCACACATCGAACAATGCAGCAGTACAAAATAAACTATAACTCATGCTGATTTGATCGAGGATAAGGATTGTTGCATGTTTTTGGAATTGGTTTTTTCACATACAGCAATCATAAATATAGTTAAGCACATATTTCCTTTGGAGGCTTTGGTCGTAGTATGTATAAATAAATAAATAAAGTAGGCATGAAAACAAAACTAAAAGTAAGTACCTTGCATATAACTGTGTAAATGCATTCACAAGATTTCACATTTGATTTGTATATCTCTCTTCTTGTAATAAGAAATGCCTTTCCCCTACTGCTTTAATCTTGTGATGTTTAAAACTTCTATGGTCAAAAAGGATATCAAATTCATTTCCCTACTGTTGTCTATCTAAACCCCCAGAGGCACTCAATCTCTGCAGCTGTAGTCAAATGATTACACGTCAATTAATGTGCATGACTCCTCAAGCACTCTGATTAAACTTTCAAATCAGTTTAATGATACAGATTTATTGTGAGCTCTAATGCATAAAATAGGGAAGCCTGCTGCATAATTACATCATCTTTATCTGAGAGCACAAAATATTTTTGGCAAACTTCATTGAAGAAATGTAATCATACAAATAAGGCAAGATCAAAAATGATTCCGTGCCCAACAAATATCAATATTTTATCTGCAGGCAACATTGTACTCACTGAACAGAGTTGGGTTAAACCACTGGATTTTAGCAGATGTGTGTAGAGTTTTATTTGGGCAAGGAAAGTGAAGATATCCTGGTCACAGTGTTTGGTGACATATGGTGCTTTCACTGACAGTGGCATCATCAGATTACCCCGGTACTTAAAAAAGGGACAGGCATATACCCCTTGGAGGGAAATACCAAGTTGAATTCATATGGCCGATTAGACCCTTTTTGATCTTTTCTGTCTGACTGAACCACAAGTATACATAGTGAATATGGACTTTAATCCTTGTAATTTGTTTGTATTTAAACAAAATACACAAACTAGACCTGGGGTGTCAAATGCAGTTCCTAATTAACTCAACCACTCTGAAAATTAGATGATTAAACACTCGTGAATCAGCTAATCAAGGCCTTCAGGATTACTAGAAAACTATATGACAGGTGTGTTAGAGCAGGGTTGGAACTAAACTCTGCAGGACTGCAGGCCTCCAGGAGATGAGTTTGACACCCCTGAAATAGAAGATCACATTACCAGCTTTGTGCCCTAGAGTAAAATGATCGATCACTTTGGATAGAACACATCTACTAAAAGACGTCAACCAATGTAACCCTGTTGTATCAAAAGCTGACAATGAATGAGTATGACTTTCTTTCTTCTACTGAACACATAGATTTTTAGAAGAATATATCAGCTCTGTAGGTATACAATGCAAGTTGGTGACCAGATGGTGACCAGTTGATACCAAATTTTGTGACCAGAACTGTGAAAATGCAAAATCACATAAAGGAAGCATGAAGGTAATCCATAAAACTCTGGTGGTTTAATCCATGTCTTCTAAAGCAATCCAGTTAATCTGGGGTGAGAAAAGACCAACATGTAACTCCTTTTTCACTGTACATCTCAACATTGCATTCTCTGGCACAATCATGATTTCACACTCGATTACACTTCCTAGTGCTTGACGCATCAGCGGCGTGCTAGATGGCGCTATAGGAAGTGTAATCGAGCTTGAAATTATGATTGCCAAAGAGACTGCTGTTAAGATGTACAGTGAAAAGGAGCAACATTTTGGTCTGTTCTAACCTAAAACCAATTGGATCGCTTCAGAAGACATTGATTAAACCACTTGAGTCTTGTGGATTACTTTTATGCTGCATTTGTGTTTTTGGAGCTCCAAAGTTCTGGTCATCATTCACTTACATTGTATGGCAGGGGCGATTCTAGGGTCAGAGCTTTAGGGGTGCTGAGCACCCAATGAGCCCCACTGCCACCACCCACCCTCTTTCACACAAAAAAAATATGTCTATTGAAAAATAACTTTATCATTTTAACATTGGTTCAACTAACTCCAAAATCCAGATTTTGTTTTTTTTTTTAGACCTTTTCAGAGCACCAGCTTAATTGTGAGAGTTCACACAGACAGCCCCCCTGTAACAAACACAAAACCTTCTTCACTCAGCTGCTTTTCCTGACTCCATGTGCCTCCTTTTGTATCAACAGTCATCAGATTGGTTAGATTAGATTCAACTTTATTGTCACTGAACAAAGTAACAGGTACTTGGACAACAAAATGTAATTCATCTTCTGTAAATTATTTACAAAAAATGGTTCTTGAAAGGCTCTTTTTGTGTGCCAAACTGAGTATGAGGGTATTGAGACAGCTTTAACTCTTTAGGACCAGTGTCCTTATCCCCTAAGTCTGAACAGCTCTCTTCTGTCTCTGCTGCTTTGGCTTGGTGGTCTCTATGTTGCACTCCCTCTGTCTCTTCATTTCTTTCACTAGTCAATTCCCTCTCATCCCTTATGGACTCTCCCTGTTGTTTTCCTCCTCCTTTATTATGAAAAAATGTGGTGTAAAATAATGTTACAAAAAGTAAATGTAATATAGGCTACTTAATGCCAATAAGTTAGTATAGGAGTATGAGTTACTGTTTTGCTTGCCACTATTCACTATATGTCAATTTATTGTTGTCGTTTCCTCACCTGGTTCTTCCTGCAGGGCTTCATGTTTCCATGACGACTGACCAGAAAAGACGCACGTGATGTCATGTTTACATGACTCCCGATTGTTAAAATGAGTATCAAATTAACGATAAACTTTACCAACAAAGACACACGTACGCACTACACAGGTACGCAGTTTATTTGTCGCGCTGCTGTTTTTGTTTCACGCTCTAGCAGTTAATAAACAGAACTGCATGCGTCTTGCGGAAGAACATTGTAACCGGCGCTACTTCTCTCCGTTTATGAATATGGAAGAGTCACTCAGGTCCTGTGCTACTCCACAGCGGCGGCGACCCGCTGGACTAAAATAGTCCGAAAATAAACACTTATTATTGGCGTACCATGGTGATTCAGGATACTGACTCCAGTACTCACCGATATGGTTTCGGAATCGGAACAACTCTAGGTAAAAGGAAAGAAGTGTGAGACACAGCTTTGGAGCAACTTAGTTGATTCACAACACTACATAACGGGTTCTCCCCACTGCTATATATATATAGATCAGTGGTTCTCCCTCTGCGTGTGTTTCGCGCTGGATGACGGTCGTGCTGAGCGGTGCAGGTACAGAGGAGAAGTAGAAGAAGAGAAGAGGATGACACCATTTGCTAAGCGGGGGTGTTTTCATTTTCACCCTTAACAAATAAATTTTAAACCACAAACTACGGAGTATGTTTTGGACATAATTTAACCTTGTCAAAGACGAACAGAAATTTTAGAATAACAACATTTCAAAAAATGTCTTACTCCAAGATTTAGGGGTGCCTAAAATGGGGCTAGAATCAGTGCGCTAGACTCGCCCTTGTTGTATGGAATTACTGACCTGAGATATTCTTCTAAAAATAAATATTTCAGCAGAAGAAAGAAAGTCATATACATCAGGGATGGCATTAGTGATAAGATAATTTTCATTTTTGGATGAAATAACCCTTTAAGTCCATCAGTGATGATTACAGTTATGGAATACATTTGTCCCTTGTGCACAGCGTGCCGCTAGTTCTCCATTCAGCAGCTTCCAGGGACACATGGTAGCGCCCACCTGTGACCATGGCAACGTGCTCCGCTCATGACAGCTGATTCAGCAAAGTTGCCCTGCATGGACCATGTTTCCGAGCCATAAGATTAATCTCCACCATCCATGGCCCAAGTGAACAGCGGTTCGTCCAGTTGCAGGGCCATGGTCATGGCTAGCCAATTTTGGACGAAACCCTCAGCGCTTCGCCAGCAGAAAAGCGGCCATCATCAGCGGAGACTGACCGCACTGAACCAGCGCATGAGGTCAGCCAGCAGCGCGGGGCATGGGAGCAAGACCCCGGCATGGACCCAGCAAGAGGTCCCTAACTACGCCTCACCGATCGACCGCCACGCCTGGTCCAACCGTACCCTGATCTACAGAGATGTTAAAGCTTTTCTCAAAGAAATTGGAGGTGATCCCCGGGAAGCTCGGTACTGGTTAACGCACTTTCAGCGGGCCGGTTTGTTTCCAGCGTTTGCGGTCCTGGAGGTACAAAAAAAAAAATTTGTAGACAAAAATATATATAAAATTTTTTTTTAATTGATGACTTGGACCAAATAATAAAGAAAAGAAACCAATAAGTGCCCAATATAGTGACTGGAACTATGTTTTAAACTGTTTAAAAATCCTCCCATGCAGGGTGATACAACAAGGAGTTGGTTGAAAAAATGTCAAGAATACATTTCTGCAAAATCTATGCTAAAAATATATGCTAAAATATTACACAGTTTTGATTTATTTTGGATTTTGTTTAGTCTCAACATAATTCCCATAATTCGATTTATGTTATTCCATAGTTTTATGAGTTTACTATTATTCTAAAATGTGAAAAACAATTATAATAAACTTTTGACCGGTAGTGTACATATCAGGGTTGGGAGGTATCATGAACTAATAATGATCAATAAACACTCACCTAAAGGATTATTAGGAACACCTGTTCAATTTCTCATTAATGCAATTATCTAATCAACCAATCACATGGCAGTTGCTTCAATGCATTTAGGGGTGTGGTCCTGGTCAAGACAATCTCCTGAACTCCAAACTGAATGTCAGAATGGGAAAGAAAGGTGATTTAAGCAATTTTGAGCGTGGCATGGTTGTTGGTGCCAGACGGGCCGGTCTGAGTATTTCACAATCTGCTCAGTTACTGGGATTTTCACGCACATCCATTTCTAGGGTTTACAAAGAATGGTGTGAAAAGGGAAAAACATCCAGTATGCGGCAGTCCTGTGGGCGAAAATGCCTTGTTGATGCTAGAGGTCAGAGGAGAATGGGCCGACTGATTCAAGCTGATAGAAGAGCAACTTTGCCTGAAATAACCACTCGTTACAACCGAGGTATGCAGCAAAGCATTTGTGAAGCCACAACACGCACAACCTTGAGGCGGATGGGCTACAACAGCAGAAGACCCCACCGGGTACTACTCATCTCCACTACAAATAGGAAAAAGAGGCTACAATTTGCAAGAGCTCACCAAAATTGGACAGTTGAAGACTGGAAAAATGTTGCCTGGTCTGATGAGTCTCGATTTCTGTTGAGACATTCAGATGGTAGAGTCAGAATTTGGCGTAAACAGAATGAGAACATGGATCCATCATGCCTTGTTACCACTGTGCAGGCTGGTGGTGGTGTAATGGTGTGGGGGATGTTTTCTTGGCACACTTTAGGCCCCTTAGTGCCAATTGGGCATCGTTTAAATGCCACGGCCTACCTGAGCATTGTTTCTGACCATGTCCATCCCTTTATGGCCACCATGTACCCATCCTCTGATGGCTACTTCCAGCAGGATAATGCACCATGTCACAAAGCTCGAATCATTTCAAATTGGTTTCTTGAACATGACAATGAGTTCACTGTACTAAAATGGCCCCCACAGTCACCAGATCTCAACCCAATAGAGCATCTTTGGGATGTGGTGGAACGGGAGCTTCGTGCCCTGGATGTGCATCCCACAAATCTCCATCAACTGCAAGATGCTATCCTATCAATATGGGCCAACATTTCTAAAGAATGCTTTCAGCACCTTGTTGAATCAATGCCACGTAGAATTAAGGCAGTTCTGAAGGCGAAAGGGGGTCAAACACAGTATTAGTATGGTGTTCCTAATAATCCTTTAGGTGAGTGTATTTTTACTTAATATTTACTTATATTTTATTTTTTTAATGTTAGTTTATAAAAATACAATTGTTCATTGTTAGTTCATTTTATTTCATAGTGCATTAACTACTGTTAAAATATACAACTTTTGATTTAAAAAATGCATTACTATATGTTTAAATTATTCACCAAGATTAATAAATGCTGTAAAAAATATTATTTAATGTTAATGTTAACAAATGGAACCTTATTGTAAAGAGTTACCAATATTTAGTTATTAATGTTTAATGATTAATTATGATTTATAATATGTATTTCATTAATATTTATTTAAAAAAATACTATATATATTATTTTCAAAATAGGCTATAAAATAATAATATTTAATCATATTTAAAAAAATTTTTTAGCTATAACCGTTTGATATATTTTTAAAGCGACAAAGCTTGCAACCAGACTTTATCAGATTGAAGCTTTCATGAGAGAGGACTCAACTATTCAACCGGGCTGCTGCCTAAATTGTGCATGAGTGTGCAGATCTTTTCTCTTGTCTCATTGGGTTTGTTGACTCTGCAGACAATTGAAGCCTTTTTTCCAGGACCACTGGGGAAACAGAATTAAACTAGGCAAGCTTTATTGCAGACATCTGAATTCTTTATAGCCTTAAAGAAGCACACTCTTTCCAAATGTATAGTCTATGATAAATCACAGTTATGCTTGACGTAATTGTAGTTAATTTGCAAGCACTTTGTATTTTAAGTTTAGATTTTGATAGAACCTTTTCTTTTGGGTTGTCATTTCAGAAAGTTGAATACAAAATACTAGAGATATTCATACAAGGACTGGGTTCATAAGTGACAAGAGGTGACAATAAGTGCTAAATTTGAGCTCATTTTAAGATTTCCATAGTGAACTTATGTAAACAAGACTAGGTGAAAAAAATCTCTTTGTAATGCTCAAAATTGTGTGAGTAGTCTCATATTCCACACCATTATTAGAAAGAACTGCTGTGGTCTTGAATTTGTTTGGTTTACAGTATGAATAGACATCTACAAAGAATTGGCCATTAAATATAACATATGTCACTGTGAACAGTGATGTTGTCAAGTAATAGACACCTAAAGTTGATTTGTGTTTTGGCTGCTCTACCTTTCCAGGTTGACACTTCAGTGTTTGAAAGTCGTGAGATGGTTCACAGTCTGGCCTTTGGGCTCTCCTTCCTGCAGCGGATGGATATGAAGCTTGTGGTGGTGATGGGGCTGTCACCTGAGATGGAGGAAGAGAACAGCACTAAAACTGGGACTACATCATCCCTCTCCAGGACATTGGTTGTGAAGCAATGTCAGGTTCTAACAGAGGCACTCCAGCACAACTCAGCCAATGTGATGCCCTTCTTTAGTTCAGAGGCCCTCTTACAACTGCAGGATCCTCAGACTGGGAGCAGGTTAGCAGCCAGCCAGGCCATTTTACTTCTGCCTATGCAATGCAGTGGTTCCCAACTTGTGGGTCTTGACCAAAAAATGGACTGCCTGTCTGTTCTGTAGGGTCATAGACAGCAGGTGAATAATGGGCATTTAGTAAAAGAAATGCTTATAACTTTTTATTAATTTAGCCTTGTCATGACACTAGCTTCCTTGGGTCATGGTCAGGTTGTAAGTAAGATTTGCACAAAAGTGTTTAATCTAGAGATACTCATGACAAAAAGTTATGAAAAGCTTTTTTATTGGCCAAACCGTGCTACTGAACGCATCAACGAATTTAACAGCAAGATGTCAATAAGGATCTGAGGCTGTATTTCTTGAACACTTTTGGTGTATTGACATGAAACTTCAGATATGGCATTGTGACTAAGCCCTTGCAATAACATATACATTTGGTGACAGTGCCTCCTATTGGTCAAAAATGACAAGTTATAACTAGAAGTAATAAAAGGACCATAAGTCTTTTTTCACCACTCCGCTTAAACCATCACTGGAATTCTATTTTCAATCTACAGTTGAAGTCAGAAGTTTACATACGCATTAGCCAAATACATTTAAACTCAGTTTTTCACAATTCCTGACATTTAATCATAGAAAACATTGCCTGTCTTGGGTCAGTTAGGATCACTACTTTATTTTAAGAATGTGAAATGTCAGAATAATAGTAGAGAGAATTATTTTTTTCAGCTTTTATTCCTTTCATCACATTTACAGTGGGTCAGAGGTTTGCATACTATTTGGTATCATTGCCTTTAAATAGTTTTTATTTTATGTATTATTTTAAGTTTACTTTAAACTTGGGGCAAACATTTTGGGTAGCCTTCCACAAGCTTCTCACAATAAGTTGCTGGCCCATTCCTCCAGACAGAACTGGTGCAGCTGAGTCAGGTTTGTAGGCCTCCTTGCCTGCACATACTTTTTCAGTTTTGTCCACACATTTTCTCTCAGATTGAGGTCAGGGCTTTGTGATTGCCACTCCAATACTTTGACTTTGTTGTCCTAAAGCCATTTTGCCACAACTTTGGTGGTATGCTTGTGGCCCATTTGCGGCTGAGATTTAACTTCCTGGCTGATGTCTTGAGATGTTGCTTCAATATATCCACATAATTTTCCTTCCTCATGATGCCATATATTTTGTGAAGTGTACCAGTCCCTCCTGCAGCAAAGCACACCCACAACTTGATGCTGCCACCCCCATGCTTCATGGTTGTGATGTTGTTCTTCGGCTTGCAAGCCTCACCCTTTTTTCGCCAATGGTCATTATGGCCAAACAGTTAAATTTTTGTTTCATCAGACCAGAAAACATTTCTCCAAAAAGTAATATCTTTGTCCCCATTAGCACTTGCAAACTGTAGTCTTTTTTTTTTATGGCAGTTTTGGAGCAGTAGCTTCTTCCTTACCTTTCAGATTATGTTGATATAGGTCTAATTTTACTGTGGACATAGATACTTGTATACCTGTTTCCTCCAGCTGCTTCACAAGGTCCTTTGCTGTTGTTCTGGGATTGATTTGCACTTTTCGCTCCAAACTATGTTTATCTCTAGGAGACAGAATGAGTCTTCTTCTTGAGTGGTATGATGGCTGTGTGGTCCCATGGTGTTTATACTTGCATACTATTGTTTGTACAGATGAACGTGGTATCAGAAGCTAAATTAGGCTTGACATCACTTTCTGGAATTTTCCAAGCTGCTTAAAGGCACAGTTAACTTAGTGTATGTAAACTTCTGACCCACTGGAATTGTGATATAGTCAATTAAAAGTGAAACAATCTGTCTGTAAACAATTGTTGGAAAAATTACTCATGTCATGCACAAAGTAGATGTCCTAAACGACTTGCCAAAACTAAAGTTTGATAATATGAAATCTGTGGAGTGGTTAAAAAAATAGTTTTAATGACTTCAACCTAAGTGTATGAAAACTTCTGACTTCAACTGTAAATGCTTGGTATTGGTGTACTTGGCCCGGTATTGCTGCTTGCAGCTATATTTATCCCAGGTTTGTTATTTAGTTTGCTTCATGTGTTAGTCTGGTTAATCACACTTCTGCTGCTGTTTATGCATTTACTAAATTGCCAATTTTCTTTTTAGCCAATGTCATGTTAATGTTTGGTTTTGGGCCTATATGCATGACAATTTTTAAATAATCATAGTGTTTAATTTTAAAGACATTTTTGTTTACTTTTGTAAAATATACAGTATTGTTTGCCACTTGATGTCCAATGAAAATGGATCGTGAAGTAAAACCAGTTGGACTTCTTGGACTTCTTTTAGGCCACATCAACAATTTGTATTCAGAGACTTCTGAGTCTCTCTGTCTTACTGTCTCTTTCTGTGCTCTCTCTGCATACTGTATATCAGTGATGGTCGTTTGGTTCTTGTGGACTCAGCTCTGCTGCAGTGGAGTCTGGACTGCAGAGCCATTCCGCTGGTCTGTCCGGTAGGCCGCGACTCCATAGGTCGTTCTGTCATTCTCAGCTCGATCCAGGTGATGGCATCCATCTCGCAGGCTCTGCAGCCTCTGAAAGTCATATTCTTGAACAGCTCAGGGGGTCTGCGCAACCAAAACCACAAGGTACTGTATCACACCAAAAATATTTTTTGTATTTTTTCAGTTTACTTAATTACAAAAGCAACACAATTCTAGAACATTTTGTCACAACTTGATTTAAGCGCATTCTATCCAATTACTTTTTAAAATGTAAGTTGACTTAATCCATTGAGTTGGGAGTACATAAATAGTTTTTGTAACATTGATGAAACTGGGCAGGAGATTTCCATTTCCCAGCATGCTTAGTGTGGGACTGGATGGGGTGAATTAATGTTAAAATGAAGTGTTATTTTATGCATTTATTTAACAAGATGAGAATAGGAGGAGATTTGTTAATGTTTAATGTTCTGTTATATTGGTATTTAAAAAGAGTGTCTAGGCTTGAGTTTTGGGGGGGTTACCATTGTGGTGAAGATTGGCGCTTGTGCTTAAATTGAGGATGAACTTTTATGTACAAGTGATGTTTGATTTTAGTGCTGCTTTGCTCCATAAGCAGTTACTCTCAAATTGACAATGCAACAGTTCTGCTGTTCTTGATTAATAAAATAAATTAAGTTGGACCAATGTAAGAAAATGTATTAAATTACATGTAATCAACTGAGTGTGCATAACCTAATTAAGTTGAGTTAAAACTACTGTAGAACATTGATTTGGCCTAATTTAACTAAATTATGTTGTCTCAGTGAAAATTACTTTATCTGAATAAATGGAAATAAATTCCTTGTAAAAACTTTCTCAAATTCAGTTAAGGGTAATGCTTCTTTTTTTCTGTAGGGGTAAGACATGATTATGAAAACCGGAAATCATTATCGTGATTTCAAAAATAAAATGTTTATGATAATAAGCTTTCAATGTAACTACATTAAACAAACACATAGTAATGAATTGCGAGATAATTACTTTAATAAAAATGTTGCTTTCCTGTCAGAACCAAATAAACAACATATAAAGTCCTGCACCTATTAAATAATCAAGAGCACAAGATTTAAGTAGCTTTAACTTACCACAAGGTGGCAGTACAGTTTTTATTTTAACAGCACTGTGCAGAGTGCAATAGATGCTGCAAAGTGAATAAAGGTTTAGCACTTTTTTTTAAGAGTTGTGTAGTAAAATTGTATTGTTCTCACACACACACACACACACACACAGCGCGCACACACTCTTCTATAAAAACACATTCACGTTTTCAAATTGTTCATTGTAAAATTCATTGTTTATGTTTTAGGTATTGGGTCTTATATCATTGCCAGGAGATTTGCCAGGCCTGAGTTCTGCGGAATGGCTGAGTGATGTGGAACGCAGAAGGGTCTGTACTATTGCCGAACTGCTCAACCAGCTGCCATTCGAGAGCTCTGCCGTAGTCACCTCCGCTAATACACTTTTAACTGAGCTCTTCAGCCATAAAGGTGTAAATAACGCACCCATACACTAACCCATAGACCCATAGTTATGAGTGTGATAAACAAAAAAATTGATCACAGATTAATATTATTTAAATAATTATAATATTAAATGATATTATTATGTAAACACTGTTATGACTTTTATATCATTACAGTTTCATAAACACTTCACTAGCTACACTTAGTGGTTTTAGATTCAAATGTAAATGTGCTGTAAGCCATTTCAGCGGTTTTGCTAACTTTATCAACTCAACCCCTCTCCAAATCCCAGCTCTTCAAAAAATGTCAACAAACCCAATGTCATTAAATCCGAATGTGCAAAATAATTGACAGGGCCGGGCCAGGTTCCGTTGGTGCCCTAGGCGAGATATTCTATTGGCGCCCCCAGATCAAAATCACTGAGGGTGCTTCTGAAAATAGTGGGGGTGCTCTTTATAAAGTGGAGATGTATCGTATCGTAATAATAATAAAAAAAATTATAGCTTAAATAATATTTAAATGCTTCTAAAACAACGTAAAGAACAGTTTTTCATGTACAAAACATGTGTTGCTTCCTTTTTCCCCCTCACATGATCTGTCACTGAAAATGACAGCAAAATACTGTGCCTGCAGACAGTATGTTTTTGTGTGAACAGGGTATGAAAAACCTACTAATTCCAACATTTTGGAATTCAGTTGATATCTGTTAATATTATAACCCAACAATGATTTATTGTTGTCCAGTTTGTCATTATAATATGATACAGTTTTATTATTACTTTGAGGATTTGTTGTATACAATATATTCCTGTCTTATTTACATTCACCTGGATCTTATATTCTGACGTCGAAGGTGTATTTTTGTAAGCATTTTAGACAACATTCAGAACTTTAAATCTTTGTGACACCTGCCCTAAAAAAAACAATCTAGACACAGTGCAACGACTGAAACAGAACGCAGGTGTCTCGGGATGATTTTTGAAGCCTCAAGCTCTTCTTTCTCTTGACACAAGAGTCTAAAAATGTGCCAGTCCTTCGTGAGACACTGAAGAAACAGCGACATGGGGTGCAGCTTGTATGGACGTTCGCCCAGCGCGTTTAAACAGGAAAACAATGGAAGAATAGAGCAGACGCAGGCAAAAACACGTTCGGTGTGAACGGCCCCTAATGAGCCGTTCGCGCGTATCTGTGAGTGAGAGCGCCTGCGCGAAACAAGTTCGGACGGCCAATATATTTTTTCATAAATTACAAACCCGAACCGTCCTGTTTTACCAGGACATGTCCTGTTTTCACGTCCTGTCCTGGCCGTCTTTTTTGTGTCTTTGATAGATAGTATTTTGTAATAACAATTTTCTATCCATACAGAGGCATAGCCCACTATGTATTGAAATTAACAAGGCATCTTTGAGTAAAATTCGAGTATCATTTGAGTATCTCATTGCCGGGCCGAGTGTCCTGGTTTTTGGTAATCAAAATATGGTCACCCTATATACTATAAGCTACTTAAAAAAACTCACCTGTCGGCTTCTACATGAACCGCTCTAAGAGTGATGACAACAGAGTTTTCGCGCGTGTCCAGAACAACGTCACCCCTCAAGAGTTTTGTCTTAATTATTCAACTGAGCAGGGGTGCGCAATTATTAGCCTATGGTATTGGGGCCGCATCCGCTCTTAAGTAGATCCTGAAAAGATACATGTTCTGCATAGTTGTATCCTTTAAGCCCAGAAGTAGTAGAGCACTCATGCACTTAATGAATGATGTACTATTTTCTGAATTGTAAACAGACATATAGGATCATTCTGTGATTGCTTGAAGTTTTTCTCCTACTTTTTTATCTTGTGTTAGTAAAACTGAATAAAGGCTGAATAAAATAATGAATTGTTTATTTTACCATATTTCAATGCAGTGGTAAGTTAGTATTTAATTTAACACTCAACATCAGGAGTCTGGTTTAATAGTAAAATAAAATATTCTGAAATTATAGATTCTACAAGCTTTTTTAATGTTTCCGCAAAGTGGACCCATTTACTTTTATTCTGAAAACATTATCAGCCTGTTTACAGGCTCATGGATCATGATGTGGGTCTCCTCAATGGTTTGTTTGGCATCCCATTCAGCACACAACTGAGTAAAACAGGCTGCATGATACTGATAAATGATTACTGCCAGAGTAACATTCACATACAGGTGTGAGGGACTTCAGCATTTTACAAATAACACAAAGAACAAACATTTTCTTCTCTCACGTGGTTTTGCTAGCGTGTCCCCTCCATGTGATGCAAAGATCTATTGGGATTTTACTAAAGTTCATTACTGAAAATGTTTGCTTGCAGACCTGGCACTAAACAGCACACGCAGCCTCACAAATGGGCACGGAGTGGCTGCATCACACTTTTAGCATTATATTGCACTATTGAGCGCTTATCATTTTATAAAAAAAATTTCGAAGGCAAACTACCAAAATCATCTAATAAAATACATTCATGATAAATCGACCCGCAGGCAGTATTTTTCCAAAATCAGTCCTCCTTTCCTGTTTAATAAATTAAGCAATCACAGGGTGATGCAGAACATATCATGCTTTTAAATCCATAAGGATTTCTTTCTTTCACTTTATATTACACACATATTTTAAAGCATGATTGCGTCACTCAAGGCCAGCTAGAAGGCCTCCACTGGGACATATCCTAAAGATCACACCCACCAAGAACAAATAAATCAATCTGATTGGCTGATGAATCTGACAATATGAATTAAGTTGCCCATGCCATTGCATTGTTGAGGGATTCTGTAGAAATTCTGAAGGCCTGAGGAGGTGGAGCTCAGACTCACACACTGCTAGGCATGTCATTTGTGAAACAGTTGCTTGTAAGCAATAAGGAATAAATTCAAGGAATCAAGGAATAAATTCTGACTTCTGGATAAACTTTTTGTTTTTCTCTATTTGTTTGTAGATTAATTAAGAGTGGAAAGCGATTCAAAATACATAGGCATAAAGGTAATTGAGAACGATAGGAGGAAAAATATTTATTTATTTGGCATGTTAGGCCAGCAGAGAAGGCTTTTCTGGACCTGAGAATTCGCCACTGTTTTGCACCCTAGGCTGCAACCACCTATGTTGCCTATGCCATGGGCTGGCCATGTAATGAACTCAGATAGAGAGCGTTTTAGATTGGCTAAAAAAGTCAGGGTCACTACCCTGGCTCCATGGGAAAACTGTTTCAGTGATATCTGTCAGTCGTTTTATGTGTGGCATTCAAACAGCACCTAATAATTACAGATATTTTATCACAGTTAGTTAATTCATATTTGAGCAACTGCGCATATAACTAGCCAAATCTCTCACACAATACATGTGACTCCTGCATTGAGTATCTCATGAAACCTGAGAAGTAAGTCAAAAGAGCATTTATGTTGAGGGATTCAGAGATAGCTCACAAATGATCTTGAAAGGAGTGTCTATTGTTAACATATCGTGCTGCCATGGCTCATTGGAATTACTCAATATTGTGAATGTTGTACAAGGGTGTTGATGTCAAGCACGTTTCTAAAACAAGTTTCACGCGTCCTCTTGTAATTGTTAATGGGATGATTAGAGATAGCAATTAATATCTTCTTAAACCCCAAGGGCATCACTTTGCTTTAAAAATTGGTAGGGAGTGACATCACTGAGTGCCAAAACTCATGAATACTAATAAGGTTTTGTCAAGATAATGTCAAATAATATTTTACTGTTTTATAAATAGTCATTGTAGATTACAATTCAATTGCTCCAAAAAATATTTCACATAAATCTTTTGATAATTTGATTTGTACATCTAACACTGACAATACTGGTATTTTGTAAGTCAGTGGATATATACATGGATCAGTAATGTTTAGAAGGATGACTGGTTGGTTTTATTGTAATACACATGAAAATGGAAACTCCTGCTGAAGAACTGGAGATTTTTCTTCTGCATAAGACACTTATCTGACAAAATCGATTACAAAAAGTTATGGTGACCAAATTGACAAAAGTTAAAAGCGATAAGGACATGTCCCAGTCCCACCGGTCCCATCCGTAAATGACACCTATGTATGTTAAACCCACATTATGACATCATCAAGAAAACATGTCTTTAACCTAAACTGCTTTTATTCATCTTTCAGGTTCAGGCACCCTGTTTAAAAATGGAGATCCTATCCACAGGTTTGTGATTTTGTATTCCTTTTTAACCCTTATGTAGCTTTGGGGTCAAAAGTTCTGGTGTTATGGTGTGACAAAAAACTCACTCATGTTGTTCTGGGTCAAATTTGACCCCACATAGGAAATTAATGTGGGAGATGATAAAACGGATAAATGAAGGGGTGATACTATAACACATCCACAATCCAGAACTTACATGCGTATGCACACACGCACACATGCACACACACACACGCACACACACACACACACACACACACACACACACACACACACTCAGAAGTGAAAGGATGAGACAATAATTAGCACAAACCAAGCACGCACACACACACACACACACACACACACACACGCATGCACACACACACACACAAACACACCCTTTTCCACTGTGAGAACGTTTACATTTAGTGGCGAGAGCTGCACCTTCACTGTTCACTCTTGTGCATTTATGTTTGCTACAACCAAGCAAATGAGTGGACCTCTGCAGCCATCTGGTTATAGTTGTAATTTCAGATCATTTTAATAATACAAATAAATTAATCATGCAGATGGCAGCAAACTGCCACTAATGCTTGAAGTTTAGTAATTTAGAGTTGAATAAGGTAAAACAAAAAACACAGAATTACACTTTTAAATGGGTGAAGTTAATGTTATTACATTTGTTTAAAAAAACTCCATGATTACGGTCCAAAATTACACGGGTATAGTTTGTGGTCATATTTGACCCCAGAGACAACGAGAATGCACCCGTTACGAACAGCGCACAAGGGTTAAGATGCTTGCTAATCAGCAGCAAGCCACTGCGATACAACTGTTTTTCTCCAATAGTCTCGAACAGAGTCTAAAATTATCCATATTTTTGTTATTTTTATCATTCATAGGGAGCAAGCACTATCATATATTATAAATAGTAAGGTACAAAAGACTAGTGGAACACTAGTGGATATACTGCTATTTTGCATTTTTCATTTCATTACAAATAATTTAATTGAAAATGTAATTACAAATAAATTAGCATAAACTATTTGATTGAAACTTTAAATTAATTTAGCTTTAAAGACAGCATGCACCTGAGCTGACATGGATACCACAATTTGGTTCAAAACCTGATGATCCATGTTATCCCAGTTTGATCTGGTTGTTCCAAATCACTGACAGCCTCAGTCACCATCCACTTTCAATGCATCTATTTTCATACACTGAAATAAAAATGGTGACTTAGGCTGTCAGTTCCTAAGTGTCATGATTCACTGTTGTTTTGCCTTGTGTTTTGCCCCTGTCGTCTGTTCCCCCCGGACCACACTTCCCATAATTCCTTGCCCTCATCACTGCCAGCTGTTCCCTATTGTTATCACCTTTCATTCACTCACTAACCCCTGTGTATTTAATGCCCTGATGTCTGCTCAGTCTTTGTCAGTTGTTATGTGTTTTCTCCAGTTCCTGTACCGGTTGACATTGTGTTTTGTTTCATTTCGTTTCCTAGTTCCGAGTCATGCCTTGTTTCAGTATTCACCCTGTTTTGCATTTTATTTATGTTTTATTAAAGTTAAGCTGCATTTAGATCCTGCTCTTGCCCACTGTTAAGCGTGTTCAGCTCCAGTTTGTTTTGACTGCACCAGATGGCCAGCTGTTTAACCTCCCTTCTGTATGCAGACTCCTCATAATCTTGGATGAGGCAGATGACTGTATTGTAATCATAGAGCTTCAGGAACTTAACAGAGGGGTCCTTGGCAGTGCAGGCATTTGTGTAGATGGAGAAGAGTTTGGGGGGGTTGCTCAATACGCAAATTGCAGGGGATCCAGAAATGACCACAGATGTCAGAGCAATGGGTCTTTAGTCATTAAGTCCTGTGAATTTGTGTTTCTTTGGGATGGGGATGATGGTAGAGTGTTTGAAGGAGCAGGGAACTTCACAATGCTCCAGTGATCTGTTGAAGATCAGCAGCCAGTTGCTGATTCCCTTAAGAGTTGGGAATGCACATATCCTCACAGAGACTGATGTATGAAGTCACTGTATATGTGAGCCCCTCCAGATTGGTGGCTGCAGCCTCAAAAACACTCAAATCAGTGCAGTCAAAATTGGCTTCTAGTTCCAGCTCTACTTCATTGGTCTATCTCTTTACAGTCCTTACTACAGGTTTAGCTGATTTTAGTTTCTGCCTGTAGTTTGGAAGAAGATGAACCAGGCAGTGATCGGAGAGTTCCAAAGCTGCTCGAGGGACAGAGAGATATGCATCCTTTATTGTTGTGTAGCAGTGATCCAGTGTATTTCTGTCTCTGGGACATGTAATGTGCTGTCTGTATTTGGCAGTTTGCATGTGAGATTTGCCTTGTTAAAATATATAATAATAATAAGAGAGTCCAGGTGTTGTTGCTCCATGTCTGTGATCTGATTTATAGTTTTTAGAAGACTTGCAATGGCTTTTTAGAGGAACAGACCAAAATTTGGGCCATTATACACAGAAAATCCTTTCCCTCTGCAGTAAGTCTCATATCTCATTCTCCATATTCACTTTTGTGCATCAAATTTGGTCATGACACATGCAAAAACCACTAGCATTTTGTCATCAGTACATTAAAACTGTTGTAATGAGAATCTAAATATTACCACGAATGAGATGTTAGAGCTTTGGCAGTGGGGAATATCATCAGAGAATAAACTTACATTTTTGACAGTTCCTCAAACAATGTTATTATATGGCATTAGAAGACTTGGAAAATGATGAATGAGTCATATGCACTGCTTTTATGGTGTTCATGTTTTCCTTCCTCACAGATACAGCAGCCTTGATGACATTGATGTGGGTCGCCTCTTGGCACTAATTAACAAATCTTTTGAGAAAAACCTGAAAGAGGATTACGTAGCAGCGCTCAAGGGTAGACTGCATTCTATTTACCTATCTGAGGGGTAAGAACATGTTTTTTCTATAAACCTATAGATCTGGGTTTACATTAATTATGTAGTAACTTGATTTCTGACAAGGGAGGTGTCTTTGACTCATTTGATCTCATTGCATAATTCATGCAACTCAGATATACACTTAATGAGCACTTTATTAGGAACACCAGTACACCTTATTTATGCGATTATCTAATCAGCCAATTGTGTGGCATCTGTGCAATGCATAAAATCATGCAGATACGGGTCAGGAGCTACAGTTAATTTCCACATCAACCATCAGAATGAGGAAAATGTCAAGACTCACTGATTTTGAGTGTGGCATGATTGTTGGTCCCAGACGGGCTGGTTTGAGTATTTCTGTACCTGCTGATCTCCTGGGATTTTCATGCAGAACAATCTCTAGAGTTTACTCAGAATGAAGGAGTGAGCTGCAGTTCTGCGGACAGATACATTTTGTTGATGAGAGAGGTCAATGGAGAGTGGCCAAACTGTTTCGAGCTATCAGAAAGGCTACTGTAACTCAGATAACCACTCTGTACAATTGTATTGAGCAGAATAGTATCTCAGAATGCACAACATGTCAAACCTTGAGGTGGATGGAATAAAACAGCAGAAGACCACGTCAAGCACTTTATAAGGACCATAGTGTTCCTAAGAAAGTGCTCAGTGAGTGCAAATGTCAGGGTTGCCATGTCATGGAAAACCAGGAAATATCAGGGAATTTTAAAATAGTAATTTTCAGGCCTGGGAAAATCATATAAATTAGAACATTTTAGAAATGGGAACTTTTTTTCTAATGCCTGTTAGTCATTTGGGTTGATATATAAATAAATATCTAATGAGTAACCACATTTTTCAAATGTATGACACTTATGTACTGTATGTACTGCATGATGACATACACTATTGGCACATATATTTGCATTTTCAAGTTAGTCTGATCTTAAGTTTTGCTTTTTGTATTCCAAGTAAACACTGTGCGACCAATTGTGTTTACTAAAAAAACAATTACACTGGCCAAAAGAACATTTTATAAGGATAGAGAAAGTCCAAGGTGCCAGATCAAGGTAACACTAATCACCATAATGGTGACCTCAAACAAAACACAACTATTTATTTATCTCAAATACTTTATTAACTACCTCTTACCCTAAGAATTAAATAAACGTCCATTATTATTTTTTATGGGTTATAGGTATTCCACGCAGCTGCAATTTTGTACTTGATCATTTTTAGTTAGTTGCACTCAAAGTTGAAAGAAACTTCCAAAATAATTAAAACTTGTAACAAATGTTCAAGTATTGTTTCATTATGACCATTTCAATATTTCTATTAATGACAGCTTTAGGGTTTAGAGAGTAACGGTAACTATATTTTAACTGGTAAGAATAGTCAAAAATTTGCTTAAGTTGAGTAAAAAAATTTACAATTTGAGATAACTATTAGTATTTACCAAGTAGGATATAACTATACATTATATCAGATTTAACAAATAAAAATACTTCATTACAATGGCATATTTTTCCCCCACATTCTTAATTTCGGGGGCATTTTTGCCCCAACCCACCCTAAATTTCTGACCCTGACTTGATCCAACTTATCATGTAATTAATAATGCTCATAGTTCTGAAATATTCTGATCCCAGAATATGAGCGTCTTAAGCTGGCAATTCTGTTTTGTGCAGGTACAGTGCAGCAGCAATAATCACCACAGAGCCTGTGAACAGCGGCACTCCATACCTGGACAAATTTGTGGTCAGCAGCAGTAAACAAGGGCAGGGCACTGGCCAGATCTTGTGGGAGTGTATTCGTCAGGACCTGGCCAAGCTCTTCTGGAGATCCCGTGCCACTAACCACATCAACTCCTGGTGGGTCAGTCCTCCACATACAACACCTAACCACTGGACACAACTCAGTACAGACTAGGGCAAACAAATGAAATGAATAGTTCACTCAAAATGAAGGTTTTGTCATCATTCATCAATCATAATTTTGTCATTTCTCTATGTATTATTGTTGTGATTTCCAATCTATTCTTCTACTAATTCTATAATTCTCTTAATTTTAATCCTCAGGTACTTCAAGCACTGTGATGGCAGCTTCGTCAATGGTCACTGGATTGTATTCTGGTTTGGCCTTACAGATATCCGTGAGTCTTATGAGCTGGTGGAGTACGCCAAGCACCTTCCCGACTCCTTCTGCTTTCACGCCACAACAGAAACAATATCCCTTAGGTCACCCCCAGGAACATAAAATCAAACCCATTTCACACACAGTGCTTTGGTGTGAACTTATCAGGATGGTTGGGTAGCTTAACAGAATAGTTTACCCAACTAAAAAAATCCTGTGATTATTTACTCCCCCTCACGTGGTTTCAAACTCATAGGAATAGATTTAGGTAGGGTTGGTACAGACATGTCCCTACCAATTTCTAGAAAATCAGAAAATGTTAACTTTACACTGTATTTCTTTTTCATTTGAATGACTATTAAAGTTTCTTAGTATCATAATTCATGTTAAAATTATTGTCCCACATCTTCTAGAGCAGCGCAGCAATTGTGTTGTCATGTAGCACCTGTTACTCTTCTAAGCGCTGTTCAGGATGCATCAACTACAGTCGTTTTTGATTACAGATTAAAAACATTCTAGAGATTACATGGTGGATTTCCATTTTTATATTAGGTCCAATCCTTAAAAATAATAGATATAAACAAGCATTCTTTTCTTGCATAACTGTTTTCTGACTAAGAAAAAACATTCCTGAGTTTTGCATGCGGCCCAGTGAAGGATTTATTTTTAAGTATCTTGTTAATTTGGTGCAAACTTTGTTTAGATTTCCATTTTTTTGATGCTGTATAATACATTTGACAAAATGCCATTTAATGTCCCTTGGATATCATTGTTTTCTCAGTGTACTGTAGGTCTACTAGAAAACAGTTTAATTGCATTTTGACACATTCATCTTCGCATTGCATAACGTTGTCAAATAGTCCAGCAAGTTTTCCACATACATTTTTTCCTCCATATCTTGCAGTCCTAGTGTTCAGTTCTAATCCTCACTCTTATCCCTGATAAGTTAGCAGAACTAAAAAACTCAACAGAATTTAAGTCAATAGAACGTTCAGATTTTTATTTTGTACAACACCAAACATGCCACCAAATCTGCACCACCCACATCTCTGAATAGCATTCTGAGATGCTATTCTTCTCACCACAATTGTGCAGAGTGGTTATCTGAGTTACCATAGAACCAGTCTGGCCATCCCTGTTGACCTCTCTCAGCAACAAAGCATTCCTGTCTGCAAAACTGTTGCACCATTCTGTGTAAATTCTAGATACTGTTGTGTGTGAAAATCCCAGGAGATCAACAGTTACAAAAATAATCAAACCATAGATACTCACTGAGCACTTTATTAGGAACACCTGTACACCTACTTATTCATGTGATTATCTAATCAGCCAATCATGTGGCAGCAGTGCAATATTTTAAATCATGCATATATGGGTCAGGAGATTCAGTTAATTTTCACAACAACCATCAGAATGGGGAAATGTGATCTATTGATTTTGACCGTGGCATGATTGTTGGTGTCAGATGGGCTGGTTTGAGTATTTCTGTAACTGCTGATCTCCTGGGATTTTCACACACAACACTCTCTATTGCATGATATGAGCGTGAAGCGATCATCTGTGATCCGCAACTGCTTTCGGGTCCTTAACGTATAGTGTGCGAGTAAGTGCAGCCGGTGGACTTTCTGGTGCCCCCCTAGGGAGTCAGTGCCCTATGCAGGCTGCGTAGTCTGCTTATAGGGAGTGGCGGTACTGATTTTGCCTATATTACTAGACTAATGTTCTCAAATTTTCTTAGAACCAACATTTTGACTATTATTCTCCTTGTAATATGTCTCTAGTAATATTCAAACCAAACCTACACTCCTAGTTCTATTATTATTTTTTAATTTATAATTTTTTTTAATAATTTTTATACAGCTCTTTTCCATACAATGACAGTACACAGTGATGAACTTTGCTCTGAAAAGATCATAAAAACTAAAAGGTAGTTCATATGACTTGTTTTCTATGTTCCAAGGTAGTATGTCTTTGACATCAAATGTCATAATTATGTTTTGATCAAATCACCAAGACTGGTTTAGCGGTAACTGACATTGCAAAAGCAGGCCTCTCCCATTTCCAATTCTTTAGGTGTAAAAATCACAATTCTGACATCGTGGCACACAATCCATCACACGGCTATGCTGCAATGTAATACGTTGTATTCAGTTTCAGTGGACCAGAACAGTACAATTAATCAGATTATTATAATTAAAAGAATCCATAGTGGCATTTACATAATGCAGGGGAGGTTTACCATCTTCAAAAAAGGGTGAGGCAAAAGTATTCACATTCCTTTTTAAGAAAGATAAATAGATTGTCACACTCGCGCTAAAGTCAGCATTTTTCTTAAGTTTGGGTCACAATGGAAAGACATTTGCACCCTGCCACATTAACTGTGTGGGTGGACATGAGTACTTCTCAGGCTAGGATGAAAAATGTTTTCTAAAATATGTGGTGGTGTAAATAAAAGTAACTGGGTGTACTGTAAATATTAATTTGCATGCATTCACCAAATACATTTAATTAAAAGAAACACTTTGAAACCGTGAACATTCTTAGTATTTGACTAATTATTTTCTCCTAAATTAATTTATTTGATACACACTAACAAGTTTATCCAGTTGACAGATCTCGTCACATTCCCTCTGTCAGGGTTCAGAAAGAAGAAGACACAATTGCAGGGTACACCACGGTTTATTGGAAAATAAACATGCACAAGCCGGACAGGATAAGTTCCACAGACAATAACGGCCTCAGAAAGCGTAGGCTAGGCCCATAGAACAGTAACTCCCAGCCAAGAGCAGTCTGCACAAGAGGTCAAGGATGGTGGTGAATGAGACAGGGGAAGCAACGGGCAGTGTTGGCAGGTGAGGCGCAGCAAAGGGGAAGGGAGATGACTGCTGGTAGGCCGGAGGAATAAGCTCCGTCCAGCAGCCTGGAAGACGGGGAGACTTGAGAGAAGGAAAAACAAAAAACAGACACAACAAGGCTGATCAAACCTGACAGTACCTCCCCTCCCGGACTGTCTGGCGTCTTGGTCCATGGTGGGCCACCAGAAGCGTTGATGAGCAGAAGCCAGTGTTCTCTGCAATCCTGGGTGACAGGCCAGCCTCGATGAGTGGCTCCACTTCAACACAACGGCTCAGGGACAAACAACAGACCATCAGTGCAACCCATCGGAACAGCCACCCCTTGTAGGTCCTCCCTGACTGGTCTCTCGACCCCCCAGGACACGGCAGCCACCACAACATCAGGCACTATAGTGTCGGGAAACAACTTACCCCTAGGGCAGTCAAAAAGACGGGACACCGTGTCAGGCTTAACATTCTTCGATCCTGGATGGTACGAGAGGGTGAAACGGAACCAGCCGAAAAAGAGTGCCCATCTGGCCTATCGAGGGTTTAACCTCCTGGCCGAATGGATATACTCAAGGTTTTTATGATCTGTTGAGAACAAGAAGGGCTCCGCCACGCCCTCCAGCCAGTGACGCCACTCACCCAGGGCCAGCCTCACCGCGAGCAGCTCCCGGTTACCGACATCATAGTTCTGTTCAGCCGGGCTCAGGTGGTGCAAGAAGAATGCACAATGGTGTACTTTTCCATCATGAGGGGATCGCTTGGAGAGAACTGCTCCAACCCCAACATCAGAAGGATCTATCTCCACAATAAATTGCAGATCAGGGTCAGGAACAGACAGGATAGGTGCATAGGTGAAACATTTCTTAAGTCTCTGGAAAGCCTCCTGAGCCTCATCTGACCACCTGAAAGGAACACGCCTGGAGGTTAGAGCTGTCAAAGGTGCAGGGGTTTGACTGAAGCTGTGGATAAACCGCCTATAGAAGTTAGCAAAAATGAGGAATCGCTGCAACGCCTTGCGGAAGTCAGGGACTGGACATTCGGAGACAGCCCTTACCTTCACCGGATCTACCTTGATCCCCTCCGCCGAGATTATTTGCCCCAAGAACGGAGTCAGCGTGGAACATACATTTCTCTGCCTTGACGTACAACTGGTTCTCCAGAAGACGTTGCAGCACCTGGCTTACATGCTGAATGTGTACCTGTAACGAAGGGGAAAAAAATAAGATATCATCAAGGTACACAAAGATAAATCTATTGATCATGTCTCTCAACACATCATTGACCAGGTCCTGGAAGATAGCCGGGGCATTAGTAAGCCCAAAGGGCATCACCCTATATTCAAAGTGCCCAGAGGGGGTGTTGAATGCAGTCTTCCACTCATCACCCTCCCTGATCTGAACCAGGTGGTAAGCGTTGTGCAGATCCAACTTAGTGAAGACCTGGGCTCCCTGCAACAGCTCATGAGCAGTAGACATCAATGGCAGGGGGTACCGATTCTTTATGGTGATGTCATTCAGCCCACGATAATCGATGCAGGGACGAAGTGAACCATCCTTTTTCCCCACGAAGAAGAACCCTGCCCCTGCGGGAGAAGAGGAGTGTCGGATGAGGCCAGCCGACAATGATTCAAGGATATACTTATCCAGTACCCCCCTCTCTGGTCCAGAGATGGCGTATAGGCAGCCCTTGGGCGGAGAGGTTCCTGGAAGATGGTCAATGGCACAGTCATACGGCCGATGTGGAGGAAGGGATGAAGCCTGGGACTTGCTGAACACGCGTCGCAGACCAAGGTACTCCACGGGAACACTGGTTAGATCCACCACCTCCTCCAGTAACAGAAGACAGAGCCAGAATATGAAGAAGCACCCAGACAAAACTTGTGACAAAAAGAGCTCCATGCTAACACAGAATTTTCTAACCAACTCACATAGGGATTGTGCTTAACCAGCCACGGTTGTCCCAATACAATGGCAGTGTTAGGAGACTTAAGGAGGTAGAACACAATTTCCTCACGGTGGTTACCAGAGATGACTAGGCTTACAGGGTCAGTGACATGGGTTATTTGGGCCAAGATGGAGCCGTTAAGTCCCCTCACTGTGATAGGTTTCTGGGGGGAGGTAGGAATTCTCAAACGAGCTACCAAATCAACATCAATAAAGCCACCTTCCGCACCAGAATCAACTAAGACTGAGCAACATCTTGAGTAGCGGCCCCACCCAACAGTGGCAGAAAGGAGGGTGCGGGAACAAGACAAGGGAGTTATGCTCACCAGTACTTCCCCAATTACTGGTGAGCCCTGCCTTTTAACAGGCACTGGGCTGCAAAATGTCCTGGTTTGCCACAGTAGAGACAGAGACCCTGGGCTATGCAGTCTCTCCTCTGCTGCCGGACGCATTTGCCCCACCTGCATGGGTTCTGGCTCCGGGTGAGGCTCAAGACCATGGCTGGTTACTGCCTGTGGAGATATGGTTCCTCTCCATTAAACTCGAGCAGATCGTCTTTGACGTCGCATCTCCAGACGAGTATCCACTCTGAGGACCAAATCCACCAGGCTGTCGAATGAGGATTGGAAGTCATGAATGGAAATTTCATCTAGGAGTTCATTGTTACAGCCCTCCTGGAAGTGGTCCCAGCAAGCCTCCTCATTCCATCCAGTTAAGGCAGCAAGGGTACAGAAGCGGATTGAGTAATCGGTCACAGAGTGGTCCTCCTGTCTCAACCTGGCGAGCTGGCTAGCAGCCTCCTTACCTGCCAATGATCGATCAAATACCTTTAACATCGCCTTCTCGAACAGCTCGAAGGTGGTGCAGAATGGTGCCTTGGCTGCCCACACAGTTTCCCCAGTCACGAGCCTTACCGGTGAGCAGAGTGATGACAAAGGCCACCTTGGTGATCTCAGAAACATAGGTGGTAGGTTGCAAGGCAAAGATGATGGAACACCGAGTCAGGAATGAATGACAGGACTTGGGGTTGCCATCATAGGGGGTAGGTGTGGGCTCTCGGGGTTCTAGACTGGCATGAGCAGGTACGGGGGATGAGGCAGCAGCAACCGCTCTGATGGAATCCTGGTCCCTCTGCAATTCTTTAAGCTGTGCAGTGAGGTCTGCCATCTGGTTGGCCATTAGCTCTACATCACAGGTAGTGGTAGTAATCTGTGAGGTATGTTGTCGTAGCAGAATCCCCTGCTGGGCGACGGCGGTCCGGACTACATCTGACCCTGCTGAATCCATATCTGGCCAGATCGTTCTGTCAGGGTTCAGAAAGAAGAGGACTCAATTGCAGGGTACACCACGGTTTATTGGGAAATAAACAAGCACGAGCCGGACAGGATAAGGTCCACAGACAATAACGGCCTCAGAAAGCGTAGGCTAGGTCCATAGAACGGTAACTCCCAGCCAAGAGCAGTCCGCACAAGAGGTCAAGGATGTGGCGAATGAGATGGGGGAAGCAACAGGCAGTGTTGGCAGGTGAGGCGTGGAAAAAGGGAAGGGAGATGACGGGAGAATAAGCTCCGTCCAGCAGCCTGGAAGACTAGAGAGAGAGAAAAAAACGGGAAAAGACTAAACTGCTCGGAATGCAAGCCAAAGGGGATGTGGAAAAATAACGCAAAAACCTATAAACCATGCAAAGTTAATGTATAGGAAAAATAAATAGAAATAATCAATAAAGATAAAAATAATAAATCAAATCAGGGCTGAACAAGCTGGGATCAAGACACCTGCAAAAGAAAATAAAAATAGGAAAAACCTAGGAATCCAAAGCAAATCAAAATTGAAGAAAAATAAAACTTGACTAGATAACTAGACTACCACAAACAGCAAGAAAAAGCAAGACTAGCAAGGCGTGAATAACAACACGCAAAAACACGATCAGGCAAGGGACAAAAAACACAAGGGGAATATAAAGAGAGGCTAATGAGGAGTAACAGCTGAGTGTAATGTTGAACTAACAAGGTAACAAGAGGGAGGGGCGATAGTTGAGCCCATAGAAAACATGTGCAGATACACATGGTGAACGAACACACACCACACGCCGAAGCACGCGGGCGGACAAACAAGACAGCCAGCGCTACGGACGAACAACGACACAGACACAAACACAACGAGGCTGATCAAACAGGCCTCCTGACACCCTCCTTTGTTAAGTCACGTCAGTTTCCGACTCTCTCTCTGCGGATTAGAGGTGAGTTTTATTCTCTGAGCGATTTGTCATTGTCACTAAAGGTGTTTGACCTATTCTGACTGATTGATGTTATTATCAATATATCAATTATTATTTGAGCTGTAAAGTTGTTTAAAACGTCATCTTAATGGGCGTTTCAGGGGCAACTACTTTTTTTTATATTGTCTGTTACATTTTCCACAGACCCCCCAATCACCTGTTGCGGCATATGGGGGTCCCAGACCATGCAGTTTGAAAACTCCTAGCGTATTAGTTTCTAGGGCTGGACAAAAAAAAAATTTATAAATACAAATTTTAGATTTATTTTCATTTTTTTACTTGGTCGATTCGATATCGACTCTCAAAAGCCATGGATCAGTCTTTTATAATATGTACAACCCTCCATTACAATCAGAGGAAATCACTCGCATTTTTAACCATATTTCGCATTATATACGAATAAAACTGTATATATTTGCCAACTGGCTGGTAAGTGTGTAGTTCCATCTCTACACGCTGTTGGATCTACAGCGGTCTTCCCCCTCGCACACAATGTTGTGCTGAGCAAACACCCCTTGCGCTTCAGCTGCAGAAAAAACAAGAAGTTCACGGAGTGAATAACTTAGTTTATATATAGCGTATATCAGTGGCGGCTCCTGAAAACATTCTCAGGGTGGCCAATTTTTCTGTTTTCTCCCAGGCAATTACACCTTAATCACCTACCCATTCAATGGGTATAGATTTCCCCTCTAGCTACATAAGTTACAGGTGGAAAGCTATGTAAGAAATTAGCATCCAGGAGCCTTCATAAGCAAAAATGACATGGCTCCGCAATTCATTATTCCACTTATTCATTACTTACATTAATCCAATGTTGTGTGATGTAAAATAGCTAAACAGGACACATTTAGGCTACTGAAACATTGATGCAAGTTATTGGTAATAAGCAATTTGTATAGACTTCCGTATTCTGCCCTCTTGTATAGATTTGTGAAAATGAACATGAACAGTGATAGACATTTTGCCTGAAAACAGCATTTGAAAATAATTTCTAGAAAGGTAAACACAGCTATTTGTATGGCTTTGTAAAAATGAATAACCATATTCTGGTCATTTGTATAGAATTGTAAAAATGAATATGAACAGATTTTGTTTTTTTACTTTTTTTTTGAATGAATGAAAAATAACTATTTAAAACAACATCAGCTGTGAACTGATTTGGTGTGTGTGTGTGTGTGTGTGTTAAAGAGACAGACAGAGAGAGAGAGAGAGGTGCTACATTACTTGTGCTGAAACTGTGCTCTTCTCTCTTTCAATGCAGCAAAGCTGTCAATGACTTTCTCATTGAAATCAGGCATGTTGAGGACTTGTTCCCTCTCCATGGAAAGCATGGCCACTGCATTCAGACGTTCTTGGCCCATTGAATTTTGCAGGAATGTCTTAACTCGTGTCAAAGTTGAGAAACATCTCTCAGCTTCAGCTGTTGTCATAGGAGTAGTTATGAGGATGTTCAACAGAGTCACAATCTCAGAGAATGTCCCCTGGAGGTTGTAGCTCATGAGAACCTGGTACAGTGCCAGTGCACCACAGCAGCCCTTGAATTCGGGATTCTCATAGATCAGAGAGAGTTCTGTCTTGAGCTTTGCCTTGTTCAGCATGGGGTATGCGTTCACAGTGGCATTCAGAGCCTCATCAGGAAATTAATGGCAGTACCTTTCAAACATATCTGCTTGCAGTAAGGTAGCACTCACAAGGTGGCTAGTGAAAGAGAACCTTGCTTTGGTGTGATCCAGGATGGTGTCGCAGACCTTTTCAGACAGCCTCTGCTTCTCCTCTTCTCTCAAAGCCGTTCTGGGTCTTTTGGGTCCTGTTGCTACTTGCAGCAGCTGTTGAGAGGAGTCCCTGAAGGCAAACAGACCAATGTGTTTGTTAGGCTATGTACAGTACTGTAGTCTATGTGATGCACAGGTATATGCAATTTATCCACGTATTGTACAAAGATTTCAGTTCCACTTAAAATGGGCAGGGATGCATAAAGTCTTTAGTGTTTAAGTTAGACTTTGTGTCTCACCTAGCCTGGATGTTCAGCACAGTATACAGTATACAGTATACACAGTATATAAAGTAAGCTAGATTACACCACTGGACATATATAATGAGAATAATGTAATTTCTAACACAAATGCAGTCTCCTTTCATGCATACATTTTCAAATGACAAAGCTCTGCTTTGAGAATGATCCAGTTATATTGTTTAATCTTACTTTATGGCCTGCACACTGCTTGTGAAGCTGTCGAGGGCACGTTTGATGAAGACAGCATCGATGTCCTTCTTCTGGAGGTACAGAGTATCGATGTGGGGCATGATTTTGTGAAAAAGCCACAGGAAAAAAATGAAATCTTCATTATGTAGTATCCTCATGTAGCCAAATGCCTCTCTCACGGTGGGCTGGTCAAATGAACCCAATGAACCCGTCCTGATGGCTTCAAAACATTGTATGAGGTCGTCTCGATTCTCGTAGATAGTGTTCACGACTCTGCTGTTGAAGTTCCACCATGTGGATGAAGCTCTGGGCAGTTTTTGTGCAACAGTCTGGTCAAGAATGCTGGTCCGTTTGGGTGACCGGGAAAAAAAATCCCACTCAGATTGGAAAAGAAAATATTCACTTTTTTGATGCGAGAAGTAGCTTGCTGCATGATCAAATTCAGCTGATGCGCAAAGCAATGCACATAATGGGCATTCTTGAAATGCTCCCGCACCTTTTGCTGCACACCAGCCTTCTCTCCCCTCATCACACTGGCTCCATCTTAAGCTTTCGCAATGAGTTTGACTTTCTCGTCATCGGCAAAAAGACCGTTCAGTCTCTCCAAAAGCACACTGGCAATTGAGATTGATTCCGAGATGGGAAGACCGCAAAACTTCACACACTGGATTAACCAGTTGAGGATGTGGCAGTTCTTGCTAACCTCATCGTTGTAGCGACAGACAGCTAGCCTGTATCGCTCATCAAGTTGAGTGGCAATGTTCACTCTCCCCAAAGCAGACAATCTCAAACAGCTATCCATGTGGGTCTTTGACAGCTCATGTTTCTTTATCTTTTCTGAAAGATGGTGCATGTCTGTTACACCAGTCGCTGTCAGAGCAGTGCTGTCTGCCGTGCCGCCTTCAGGGTGAAAGAGTAGGCAGTTGTAGCGGGTATTAACTCACTAATGGACCAGGAAAATAAAATCAGAAGACTGCACGATACGTAACGGAGGTGGTGGTGATGCTGAGAAACAGTCAGAGACAAAAGGTAAGTTGAACCATAAAAGATAGCTTTACTTTGAGTACTTAGTGTTTTTTTCCTCTTTAGTATTTTTCTTTTTACCTCAATCACAAAATAACAAAACACAATGACAGGAAAAAAAAAAATACAATAAGCTATATATCTCCTGGGTGCACCCTCTAAATAACTTTTCAGTATATCAATAATCACAATCACATCCAATGTATTCAAGTGAACACAAATGAAAGACAAAACAAAACAAAATCACCAGTGGTATTACATATAACCCACTGAAATAATTTCTTCAAGTTCAGATGGAATATCAATTGGAATATTGATCAGTGTTAAACTTTCCCAATTGCACTCTTGAGATGCTTCAGTCCCAAGGGAAAAAAATATATCAGTCTCTGAAAATGTTCTCTTACTTATCTGAGTAGAAATAACGAAACGAAAAATTGTCCTTTCCTCTAAGTTCGTGATCCTTCAGAATCGAAGTGGGAGGCTCGCCATCAATTAGGGAAATCCATCTTGAAAGAACATTCACACACAAGAAAAAAAACCTGGCCTGATCACAGACCAGAATATGCATTCAATATTGTATATCAATAATGATTTACAATTAAATATATAACACAGGAAACAAATAAAATACATATATATGCATACCATCATCCTAACAAATGACATTGTACTCAATTACCTGTCTATTCACTTTTTCCTCTTTTTTTATTCTTCCACAGGCACGCGCAACCAAAATGGCGTCAGCAGTGAACACTTAATACACCATGCGGTCTGACACAACCACACTGCAAATGAACAATCCAACCCATACAACATCAGAATATAACACAATTTTGTCTCATATGCATAAAACAAATAAACAGCTATTACATACAATGTGTTGTCATTTGCTTTTAAGACTATTTATAACATTGGTAAACTCACCGAGTCAAAATGTAAACTCTGAAGTGCCCGATTGACACAATCACACTGGATCATCCACTATCTTGTAGTTACCCTCTGATTTATTCAGTTTTTGTGAACTTTGAACAGTTTAAGAACTATATTTGTTCAATTTTAACACACTCTCGTCGCCAGATCAGATATCTCTGTCGCTCTGCATCTCTCGTCTAATCTGCACAATGCTATTCGCAAGCAAGGGCGCGGAGCCAGCAACCAAACTCTCCGATTGGTGGATACTCATCTCTTAACTCAATTCAGATATATATTTATAAATATATTTTCTTTTAGAATTTCACATGTATGAATAATCATAACATTCCATTCAAGCTACATAAAAATAAATAATATCTGTAAAACAATTATTTAACCAGGGTTACACTTTCCCCCCCTGAAATCATGCAAGCCCCTTTGCATGCTCTGAGTGGCTGATTAGTCACTACATTTGGTGAAACATCAGGTAAAATGGAAAGGGCACCTGGATTTTCAACACCATTGAGGGAGCTAACAAGGGCAGTGCTTAAACCCTGAAACAAAGACTGAACAACAAACGACAGGGGGTGTCCAAGTTGAAAGTAGGTAAGTCTCTCAGGTTCCCCTCTCTGCCTACTAGAGCATCTGAGCGGAATATCCGAATTATGCCCCCCCTCAATTTCTGGCTGTTGTTCTCTCCCTTCAACAGGAACATCTGATATTTCAGCATAGTTTGTCACTTCAACTTCATCTTCACTTTGGACAGGAAGGTTCTTTTCTGTTTCAGTTTGGTCCTCGTCAAGTATATTACTTGTTTCAGGAACCCTTGGAGCATCAACAGGTGAATCGTCAACTGGAATATCAACAGGTAAGTATTCATCTGGGGCATCAACAGGTGAGTGTTCCACTGGATTATTAACATCAGAAGGTTCTTGTCTAGTTGAGTCAGCATCAAAAGGAACATCCACAGTTTCCTTTGATCTATAGATGTCATGGACTGTAGAGAACCGTACTGTTTCCACAACTGGTAAAGCATTATACCTTCCATTAAGATCTTCCTCCTCTGGGTCAGCGAATGAGTCATCATCCGATGGTGGAACACCAGGGTTCTGGCGTGTTCTGTGTTTAGAAGTAGGTTTGGGCAAGGTAGGGCTTGAAACTTCTGGTGTTGGTAAGAACCCACAAGGGAGCAGAAGGTCTCTGTGAAGTGTACGGAGAGGACCATCCTTGCTCTCAGGACGAACTGTGTAGACTGGCAAGTCAGCTGCTCGCTTTACTACTACATACACCTCGGACTCCCACTTGTCTGCTAACTTGTGCTTACCACGCAGCCGAACATTTCTCACCAACACTCGATCATTGACTTCCAAGGAGGAATTTGTCACACCTTTGTCGAACCTGGTTTTGTTCCGCACTGCACTCTTTAATGCTCTACGGGAGGCAAGCAAATAGCTTTCTTCCAGATGAGACCTTAGATGCTTGACATATTCGGAATGGGATTTCTGTGGACTGTCTTGATATGGCAACCCAAAGACAAGGTCAACAGGCAAACGAGGTTGGCGCCCAAACATCAATTCATAGGGGGTAAACCCTGTAACTTCGTGCTTCGTGCAATTATATGCATGGACTAATGGTTTGACAAAATCCCTCCAATGAGTTTTGTCTTTCTCTTCTAATGTGCCAAGCATATTCAGCAGAGTCCTGTTGAAGCGTTCCACAGGATTTCCCTAGGATGGTAAGGCGTTGTTCGAATTTTCTTAATGTCTGATATCTCACAAAGTTCTTTGATTGTGCGTGACTCGAAATCTGGGCCCTGGTCACTATGAAGGCGTTCAGGGAACCCATAGTGCACAATAAAATTCTCCCAAAGACACTTTGCTACTGTTCTCGCCTTTTGATTTGGGGTAGGGATTGCCACAGCATACTTAGTGAAAAAATCTGTGATCACTAAGATATCTCTTGTGTTGCTTCTGTCTGGTTCCAATGAGAGGAAGTCCATACAAACTAATTGTAATGGTCTGGTGGCCTGGATGTTGACCAAGGGTGCAGCTTTTTGAGGTAAGGACTTCCTTCGCACACAACGACCACATGTCCTGACCTTCTGTTCTACCTCAGCAGCCATTTTTGGCCAGTAGAACCGGGATCTGACCAGATCCAAGGTTCTCTCCATCCCCATGTGACCCATACTATCATGTAAACTGCTCATCACAGTAGATCTTAGCTCTTCAGGAAGCACTAGCTGGTAAGTGACGGAATCCTTATCTATCCGTCTCCTGTAAAGTGTTCCGTCCTTTACCTCAAGGCGGTTCCATTCTTTTAGGAAATAGGAAAGACCAGGAAGTTCCTTCCTTACCGTTGGTGAAGGTCTCTCTCCCAACTCCAAGTGCAAAATCACCTCTTGAAGAACTGGATCGGCTCTTTGTTTATCACCAAGGTCTTTTGAAAGGTGAGGTATAACAGGAAAACAATCAGAACTATCTTCTTGTTCATAACAGTCGGGTACAGCATCGGAACGTAGTGCAAGGGAGTTTACGAGAGCAATGCCTGGCCCGACATCAGCTGATTGCCTAACAAGGTGCTTCTCACAGATGGCCTTGACTACATCATTCGTGGCGCTGACAGAATCTTCTGTGGCGGTAAGCTGATGCTGTATGAACTGTTGGATCCTTTCATGCTCCTTTTGTGACAAGGGGTTTTCTGGAAAAGGCTCCTGAGGTCGCCTTGAAAGGCTATCGGCATCAATGTTCAGCTTGCCCACCCTGTACTGCAACTTGAAGGAGAAAGTGGAAAGAGCTGCAAGCCACCGATAACTAGTAGCATCTAATCTTGCAGTGGTAAGAACATGCGTGAGAGGGCTGCTATCAGTAATGACAGTGAATTGGCTGCCATAAAGGTAATCACAAAACTTTTCAGTTACTGCCCATTTAAGAGCAAGGAATTCAAGTTTGTGAGCAGGATACCTTGACTCACTGTGCGACAGCCCTCTGCTCGCGAATGCAATTGCACGCATCTGCCCACCTTGTTCCTGATACAGTGCAGCTCCTAAACCCTTGGTGCTGGCATCTGTATGAAGAAAGTAGGGGAGTTTGGGGTCAGCATAACCCAGAACAGGTGCGCTAGTTAGCTTCCCAATAGTGGACTGAAAAGCTTCCTCACAAAGAGGCGTCCAACAACTCCCAAAGGGCTCCTTAGGATTGTAGTACTGACCCTTTTTGTCACTCTTTTTACCACTTTTCCTTAACGGTGGATACCCTGAAGTAAGATCATTGAGTGGTTTCACGATCCTTGAATAATCCCTAATGAACCGGCGATAGTAGCCGGAAAAACCCAAAAATGATCTCAGTTCTTTTAGATTCATGGGACTCGGACAGGTTTTTAAGGCTTGTATCTTTTCAGGATCTGTTTTTACTCCCTGCTCCGACACAATATGTCCTAGATAGCGAACGGAGGTTTGGAAAAATTTACATTTCTCCAGAGAAAGTTTTAGTCCAGTACTCCTTGAGGCGAGATAGAACATTTAATAGCCGTCTCTCATGCTCCTCTGGAGTGTCAGAGAATATTATCAGATCGTCCAAAAAGACCAATACTTCCTTTAGATTAATGTCCCCCATACACTTCTCCATCAATCTTTGGAAAGTACTTGGTGCGTTGGTGACACCTTGGGGCATACGACTGAATTCCCAAAACCCCAATGGACAGACAAAGGCGGTTTTGGGTTTGTCAGACTCCTCAACTTCTATCTGATAATATCCCGATTTCAAATCTAGTACGGAGAACCATCTGGAACCTGTCAGAGCAGAAAAAGTTTCCTCAAGATTGGGTAGTGCATACGCATACTTCACTGTCTGGAAGTTTAACTTCCTATAATCAATACACAGCCGTATATCTCCGTTTTTCTTTCTCACCACCACTATGGGTGAGGAAAAGGGTGACTCGGACTCTTGTATGACTCCACTTGCTAGCAGGTCACGCAGATGCTTGCGGACTGCCTCAATATCTTGTGGGTGGATTGGTCGTGCTCTGTGTTTAAAAGGAGTTTCATTGTTCAGGTTTATGCGATGTTTCACCTTCTGGGTGTGCCCAAAGTCCAAATCATGCTGACTGAAAACTTCTGGCATTTCTCTGAGCTTGTTAGTGATATGGTCCTTCCATTCCTGTGATAATGGGGACTCACCAAAATTTAAGGTGAAATTGAGCTCCTGGGCTGGTGGGTGCTTATCTGTCAAAGAGGTGTTTGGAGGAGGAAGTACTGATTTGATCGCATGAAGTTCTGCTACTATACACCTTGGTGGGATAGCTATATCATGTTCGGTTTCATTTGTGAGCACCACTGGTAAATGGTAAGGCTGAGTCTTAGAAAGGGTAAGTAGGCAGCGTTTCACAAATACCCCACCAGGCAAAGATGAGTTAGATGGATGCTCCACCACAACACACTTATCAACCCCACAGGATACTGCAACGGAACCTTCCACAACTACTGTCTGACCTGTAGCCATGACCTCAGGTACTTTACTTTTCAACCACACATGACCAAGAACACCATTTGAGTTTTGTTTCCGTCTTGTTTCAAGTGTGCTCAAAACCACTATGTAACCAAATGAAGACGGTTGGTACGTTGGGGAGTTTGCTTTCAAATGTTGCTCATAGAGAACATCCAAGGTGTTTGTGCCTATTAAAACCAATGGTTGATTGTGAGATTTCACATCAGGTACTACTAAGGCTATGGTAGGAACCTCAACACTCACACCCAGGAACTCCTCAGGAAAGGTAATGTCTACTTCTATATAGCCTTCATATGGGACAAATAGACCATTGGCGCCTTCTACTTCCAAGATGTCATTGATGGAGTTAATGGAGTACTCTGAGAGATGCTGCTCATAAAAGGACTTGGGGACTGTTGTGACTTGCGATCCAGTGTCCAATAGACAATGACACTTTTCACCGGCTATGCTGACCTCTGCAATGCACCTAGCACCGACTAAACCCTTTGGCAGGCTAGCGCTTTGCTTACTAGAAGATTGACATTTGTTTGAAACATGTTTAGCAGTGGGACAGTTTGCTTTAAATTCAGCCCCTGTCTGTCCCACAACAAGGGCTGGCTTTAGTTTAAATCAAGGTTGGGGGTGGGGTTCTGAGCGTCCCACTGAAGCTGCTTCTCTTTTAGGAGCTTGCGTTTGGTAATGACAAGTGCAGGGTTAGGTTCAGAAGTACAAGAAGATGCAACGTGGCCATCCTCGCCACATGTAAAACAGTACCATGGCCTCGGCCTGCCTGTTGGTTTCTTATTGACTGGATTCGCACTCACATTACCGGCAGTTCCTACCTTCGTTTTGTACTGTTTGTCTACTGCTTCTTGCAGTGGGAATTTCTTCTGGGTTTTTGGTTTGGTCATAAGATTGGTTAACTGACTTTGTAGCTTAGCAATCTGTTTCTTGAGCTCTTGTGTTTCAGTGGCAAGTGAAATCACTCCTGGAACTTCTCTTTGCTCAGGTTCTGCAGAGACCCACGTTCGTTGGGAATGCATCAGAGCTCTCTGTTTAGAAGACCCAAGATGCTGCTTCATACGAGTGACCTTTGCTGTATGCTTGTCCTCTTCTGTGCGTAGCATGAGCAGAAACTGCGCAAAAGGAGGGGACGGTTACGCTTTTGCTCTAGCTGCAGATCAGTAATCAAATCATTATCCCAGCAGCCTCTACAAAACTGCTTGAGAAGGTGCCGGTCTGCCTCATCAGGAGTAATACCACCTCTTTTGATAGTCACCCTCAAGGCTGTCTGCAATCTATACAGGTAAGCGGATGGTTTCTCACCGGCGTCCTGGAGGGTATTCATAAATCTTGCTAGGAGTTCATCCCCATCTTCAACAATGCCAAAAGCAGAATCTAGCAACTGAAGGTAAGCTGAGGATGGAGCTTCAGGGCTTAGATGTTTTATGATATCAGCTGCAGGTGGCAAAAGACTGTCCACTATCTTCCTGGACACATGCAGATCAGATAAACCAGGGTCTTTCAGAACAAGCTCAACACTGGAGCGCCAAGTATCATAATCAACCTCATTTCCAGGTCTAGGACCTTTACCGGAGAACACCCTGAGCCTTGACTGTACTGGCCCTTGGGCAGCCACTTCACCACTCCTCACAACATGTTCGACAATGAGCTTCTGAACTTCAGGTGGACTGAGTATTTGTTGAGAGGGAAAGAGAGGTGGACCATTCGATTTAACAGTTCTGTGCTGTGACTGTGGTTCCTCTACCTGACTTGGCTTAACAGGTGCTGCTTCAACACACTCGCCAGGGAGTTTTTGCCCATTAGGGTTTCCATCTCCAGCCTCAAGTTCAGTGGATGCTGGTGTGAGCTCTGCGCTCATTTGAGATAGCATCTGACTCAACACAGCCTCAAAATTGGTTCCACTCAGTTTTGCTATTTCTTTCAGTTCTTCAAGGTAAGATTTAGTGACAGTACTGCCCAATTGGTGTGTAAAGACACTAGATAATGCCCTCACGTGATAAGTGATATCTATATCACTGGACAGCTGGTGAGTATAAGGCAGCTGGGGTTCTAACATTTCCAAGGCTTGACCACTGTTATATTCAATTATTGTGCTCTGGTAAAACTCTGATTCTTTGTCACTAATGAAAATGGTTTTGGCAAAAGAACCATACCTTTTCAGGATGTCAATTAACTCATCATCACTTTCGGTTTTCGTCAAGCCACTAACAATCACAGAGTTCGGAACTTTAATACCCTCGGCCTCAACTATATCCATTTTTGTTTGTTAAGGGTCAAAAGATGCTAATTTAATCGTTTAAATCACAGCTGTTAATACTCAGAAACAGCGCCACATCCTGGCTGGCTCGCCACAGTTGTAGCGGGTATTAACTCACTAATGGACCAGGAAAATAAAATCAGAAGACTGCACGATACGTAACGGAGGTGGTGGTGATGCTGAGAAACAGTCAGAGACAAAAGGTAAGTTGAACCATAAAAGATAGCTTTACTTTGAGTACTTAGTGTTTTTTTCCTCTTTAGTATTTTTCTTTTTACCTCAATCACAAAATAACAAAACACAATGACAGGAAAAAAAAAAATACAATAAGCTATATATCTCCTGGGTGCACCCTCTAAATAACTTTTCGTATATCAATAATCACAATCACATCCAATGTATTCAAGTGAACACAAATGAAAGACAAAACAAAACAAAATCACCAGTGGTATTACATATAACCCACTGAAATAATTTCTTCAAGTTCAGATGGAATATCAATTGGAATATTGATCAGTGTTAAACTTTCCCAATTGCACTCTTGAGATGCTTCAGTCCCAAGGAAAAAAAATATATCAGTCTCTGAAAATGTTCTCTTATCTGAGTAGAAATAACGAAACGAAAAATTGTCCTTTCCTCTAAGTTCGTGATCCTTCAGAATCGAAGTGGGAGGCTCGCCATCAATTAGGGAAATCCATCTTGAAAGAACATTCACACACAAGAAAAAAAACCTGGCCTGATCACAGACCAGAATATGCATTCAATATTGTATATCAATAATGATTTACAATTAAATATATAACACAGGAAACAAATAAAATACATATATATGCATACCATCATCCTAACAAATGACATTGTACTCAATTACCTGTCTATTCACTTTTTCCTCTTTTTTATTCTTCCACAGGCACGCAGCAACCAAAATGGCGTCAGCAGTGAACACTTAATACACCATGCGGTCTGACACAACCACACTGCAAATGAACAATCCAACCCATACAACATCAGAATATAACACAATTTTGTCTCATATGCATAAAACAAATAAACAGCTATTACATACAATGTGTTGTCATTCGCTTTTAAGACTATTTATAACATTGGTAAACTCACCGAGTCAAAATGTAAACTCTGAAGTGCCCGATTGACACAATCACACTGGATCATCCACTATCTTGTAGTTACCCTCTGATTTATTCAGTTTTTGTGAACTTTGAACAGTTTAAGAACTATATTTGTTCAATTTTAACACACTCTCGTCGCCAGATCAGATATCTCTGTCGCTCTGCATCTCTCGTCTAATCTGCACAATGCTATTCGCAAGCAAGGGCGCGGAGCCAGCAACCAAACTCTCCGATTGGTGGATACTCATCTCTTAACTCAATTCAGATATATATTTATAAATATATTTTCTTTTAGAATTTCACATGTATGAATAATCATAACATTCCATTCAAGCTACATAAAAATAAATAATATCTGTAAAACAATTATTTAACCAGGGTTACACAGGGGTAGCAGAAGACTGCATTGGCTACATCGCAGCCTGCTAGCCAGGTTTTTCGTTTGTACCAATTTTTGGAAAATCCTCGGGTGTAGGACTTTCCCCCTTTAGTAGAAACCTGTTGAATGATTCAATTTTGTCTGGGAGGTCCTAATTGTTTCGTTAACAATTTATCTTGATTCGTTCGCTGACTAAAAGGAACTTCTTTCAAAGAGACAATCGAGTTGCACTGAATGCAAGCCATCTTGACAGTAGTACGTGAATTGATTGACGCTGCTACCTGCTCTTTTCTTAGTTACGTTCATGTGCAAGCCCTCCCAGAACCCATAGAGATTGTATTGAAAGCTCTTATATTTGAAAAAAATATATTTTACATGAGAGTCTATGAGAGACTTCTGGGGCGATTTTCAACCTGACTGAAATCGCCCCAAAAGGGGCGGGGCCATTTTAAGCACGACTTTAGCCTGATTGGACATTTAGTGGCAGATCAGATTAGAACACTGATAGCGACTGTTGCCATGATAGAACTGGTTAGAAAAAAAATCCCTTCCTTTTTCCATTTGGCAGTACGTCGCCCATATCGCCCTAATGAACACACCACCCCTGATATGTATTTATATATACCTGTCTATATATATATATATATATATATATATATATATATATATATATATATATATATATATATATATATATATATATACACTCACCTAAAGGATTATTAGGAACACCTGTTCAATTTCTCATTAATGCAATTATCTAATCAACCATTCACATGGCAGTTGCTTCAATGCATTTAGGGGTGTGGTCCTGGTCAAGACAATCTCCTGAACTCCAAACTGAATGTCAGAATGGGAAAGAAAGGTGATTTAAGCAATTTTGAGCATGGCATGGTTGTTGGTGCCAGACGGCCGGTCTGAGTATTTCACAATCTGCTCAGTTACTGGGATTTTCACGCACAACCATTTCTAGGGTTTACAAAGAATGGTGTGAAAAGGGAAAAACATCCAGTATGCGGCAGTCCTGTGGGCGAAAATGCCTTGTTGATGCTAGAGGTCAGAGGAGAATGGGCCGACGGATTCAAGCTGATAGAAGAGAAACTTTGCCTGAAATAACCACTCATTACAACCGAGGTATGCAGCAACAGCAGAAGACCCCACCGGGTACCACTCATCTCCACTACAAATAGGAAAAAGAGGCTACAATTTGCAAGAGCTCACCAAAATTGGACAGTTGAAGCCTGGAAAAATGTTGCCTGGTCTGATGAGTCTCGATTTCTGTTGAGACATTCAGATGGTAGAGTCAGAATTTGGCGTAAACAGAATGAGAACATGGATCCATCATGCCTTGTTACCACTGTGCAGGCTGCTGGTGGTGGTGTAATGGTGTGGGGGATGTTTTCTTGGCACACTTTAGGCCCCTTAGTGCCCATTGGCCATCGTTTAAATGCCACAGCCTACCTGAGCATTGTTTCTGACCATGTCCATCCCTTTATGGCCACCATGTACCCATCCTCTGATGGCTACTTCCAGCAGGATAATGCACCATGTCACAAAGCTCAAATCATTTCAAATTGGTTTCTTGAACATGACAATGAGTTCACTGTACTAAAATGGCCCCCACAGTCACCAGATCTCAACCCAATAGAGCATCTTTGGGATGTGGTGGAACGGGAGCTTCGTGCCCTGGATGTGCATCCCACAAATCTCCATCAACTGCAAGATGCTATCCTATCAATATGGGCCAACATTTCTAAAGAATGCTTTCAGCACCTTGTTGAATCAATGCCACGTAAAATTAAGGCAGTTCTGAAGGCGAAAGGGGGTCAAACACAGTATTAGTATGGTGTTCCTAATAATCCTTTAGGTGAGTGTATATATAAAAATACACAAAAAGAGTTGTATTTTCTCTAAAAGAGTGGTGCAAACGGAAAGCGTCTTTTTCAAGATGCCTTTTTGTTTGTGTTTATTTCCTGGTTGCGGTCGATGTCTCTCCCCGTCTGTTGGCCACGATCGCTGCCTTTCGTGTCTGGGTGCCACACATATGGGGTCAATGTTCTTGGATGGTTCATGTCCTCACTGCGAGGACATGACCATGGCTACATTGCGACCATGGCTACGTCCCTGACATCGTCCCTACTATGGTAAGTATTTAGGGAAGCACGATTTGATCATCAGGTTCCTGATTGGCGCGAGGAGGTGAAACCCCCCCCCCCCCAGGTCGTGCCATGTTCCCTCGTGGGACCTCTCCGTCATCCTTTGGGGTCTTCAGGGATCTCCCTTTGAGCCCCTTGAGTCAGCAGAGCTGAAGGCGCTCTCTCTGAAGAACGCCCTCCTGACGGCGCTCACCTCCATCAAGAGGGTAGGGGACCTGCAGGCATTCTCTGTCAACAAACTGTGCCAAGAGTTACTCTCACTTCATCCTGAGACCCCGACCGGGCTACGTGCCCAAGGTTCCCACGACCCCATTTAGGGATCAGGTGTTGAACCTGCAAGCGCTGCCCCAGGAGGAGGCAGACCCAGACTTGGCGTTGCTTTGTCCGGTGCGCGCTCTTCGCATCTACTCGGATCGCACGCAGAGCTTTAGAAGCTCCGAGCAGCTCTTTGTCTGCTTCGGTGGACAGCGGAAGGGAAGTGCTGTCTCCTAACAGAGGATCGCCCACTGGGTCGTTGATGCCATCACTATACCACGCCCAGCACATGCCGCCCTCTGCTGGCCTACGAGCCCATTCTACCAGGGGTGTTGCGGTTTCTTGGGCGTTGTCCCACGGCGCCTCTCTAGCAGATATATGTAGAGCTGTGGGCTGGGCAACCCCTAACACCTTTGCAAGGTTCTATAACCTCAGGGTTGAGCCAGTTCCATCCCGTGTGTTATCAGGTGACACAAACAGGTAAGTTCGGTTCAGCTGGCCGGGTGCATCGCTTGTGCATGGCGCCTTTCCCCTCCCTTGAGGCGAAGACGTGCGCTCTTTCCCCAGTTGCATTTGCAAGAAGTATGCGCCCTGGACGCTCTTCCTCCCTAGCCACATGCTCCACATGTGCTGGTTGTCAGTGTGATACCTGATGTGTGTTTGCAGCGTCACTCCTTTTATACGCGTATGTCCGGGGGGTGTGGCATGCAAATTCCGCACGCCAATTTCCATTGGCCTTTTCTCAAGATCAGAGATGTCTGGGCACAGCAGGAGCGACCCCTAGTGTCAACTCATTGACACAATGTCTTGTTCCCTCCATCAGGTAACGGAGGTTACATCAGTAACCGAGACGAGTTCACTCACCTGTAATTGCATAGTATACTGGTGGAGTATTCAGCAGCCAGAGCCTTTCACTGCCTGAAAAAAAAATTGTAATCCACAAAAAATGACTAATTAATTCTCTAAAATTATAATAAGTTTACTTTAATAATTTATCATAAGTAATAATAATTACTTAATTGGACAAGTAATCACATTACTAATTACTTTCATTTTAAGTTACTTTCTAAAACACCTTTCCTCTCACCAAATTCAAAATAATGTCTCTTTTTCCTCTCTCATTGTTGTACATAAGTCATACACTCTGCACCTCACATTTCTTCCTCACATTACTCATATTATAGACCTCACTCATTACAGGTCTATAATTCATGCTTTAAAATAATTATACATAAATATCATTTTAAAAAAACATGTGTAACGCTATTAATGTACTTAAAAGTAATTCGATTAATTAAAAGTCAGTAACTGTAATCTGATTACAAGAAATTAAATTTAATGCATTACACTACTTTTTGCTGTAAATGTAATTATATCACAGTAACTAATTAGTTTGTAATCACATTACCCAACAGTGTTCTAAAGACAAGATCCACGCAACCTATTTGTCATTGAATATTGTCGCTCTTAACACAAAATACAAATGTATTTGTGATCAAGCATAGCACAGGTGAGATAAAAACATTGGAGTCTCTCTTGTTAAACTGCTAATTTTAAAAGGCTGTTTACAGAAATGCCGGATTTCCTTAAAGAGACAGTACCGGTGTTTAGTAGGTGTTCAACAAATCAACGTACTTACCCTTAAATAGTAAAGATTATGCAATTAAACAATAAAAATGTAACAAAATATAATAAATGAAATATTATATCATATTTATATATTTATAATCCTCTAAATACATTGATTTGTTCATTTTTAAATGGCTAAAATTGTGAAAAACTAATAAAATATAATTAGTCAAATGTATATTTTCACAATGTACCTAGTAAGAAGGCCCCCTGTATAATTCACAGCATTAGCTGTATTTCATATGTACACAAAAGGGACATTATAACTGAATAATATGACTTGATATTGCTTCAAGAGCTTGTGAATCGTAATCGAATTGGGAAATCTGTATCGATACCCAGTCCTATTAGTTTCCATTAGTAAGTAAAATACAGTCCTATGTAATTTGTCTTTCAGCAGTAAATGTGATGCAAGTAAAGTGACTATTAAAGATCTTATCTTCAAAAAAATGTTTTTACTTAGCCTGTGATTTTGATTTATTAAAAAAACACTACTCAGAATAGAAACAAAAACAAATATCAGCTGACAAATATCCTTGTTAGAGATGGAAAAAAAACACAGATTTAGATATAAATTGTAAAAGAAATCAAACAAACTGATACTTAGGGGAAGTGTCAAAAAACAGGTCTTTTGTACCCTGAGCCAGATTTGTACGTGGGCAGTAAGGATTCCTGTTAAAATAAAAAACATTTTACAATCATTTGTGGATTTCAAATGATGATTTTCTTGGTCTGATTAATTCGGAATTTGAAAAGTTGGAAAGCTCTCAGCAGACTATTTTTAATTATTTTGTATTGTCGAGACCGTATATAAGGAATTATGTTGGTTTAAAGGGAGCAGAACATTTCATTTTGTACTTTTATATATTAGAGCTCCAATAGTAGCCCTTTACTGCTATTAATGTGTGTAACACTTTATCCTTTCAGATTATCTTCAATAATGAACTGCAACCAAGATTGCCTGCTTAAATTATTCATGACTGTGCTTGGTATTTGTACATTTGGTATTTATATTATACAAAATGGAATGCTGAATGTTACAGGACTCACAAACCTATTGTGGCCAACAGGGTATGAGCCTACATTGTTATCCCTCTATCTTATCTTATCCATCTTATTTTGTCACATGTAGCTTTTTGTTTTATCTTGTAGTGTTGTAAAGACTTTATGATTTATGAATGACCCTTTTCTTTTCAACAGCACAAGGCATCTCCAAAATATTTTTTTTATTAAACCAAGGTAAGTGGTTGGTTATTTAGCGTCTTTAGATAAATCTTTCTCACATCATATGATCTCTTGTCTGTTATCTTTACCTATTTATTGCCTTTGTGTGTTCACTCATGACCTCAGCATTGGACCATTTCCCAGTAAAAACCGATCATCTTGTTCCTGTGAGGGATTTAGTATCACTGGGCTCAATGTGCCAGCGGCTGAACTAGAAGATCTTCAGAGACGCCGATCAGAAGAGCACAGACAATACAATCTTAGGTTAAACAGGAATCCTGAGAATTTCAGATCCTTCCCATTCATTTAGCCTCATTACATCTCTGATCATTAAAGAGTTGAAACAAGATTAACATTTTTGGAAGCATCGTAAAGTAAAGAATAAATGGAGAACATTTTAAAGACTATTGCTGTTTGAAAAGGCATTAATGAATGCTAAAAGTTATTACATAAAAACATGTTTCTCAATGCGTTACTTTCAGGATGAAGACAAACTTGGATACACTTATTCTTGCCCCGTCCAACTCCCCCCTCCAGTATCCCATCCAGGGTGTCATAGTGGAACCTCTTACAAAATGTGTGATACCAGGTAAATCTCTTTTCTTTCATATAACTCATGTTCCCTTTCTCAGATGTATAGTTTTATTTTATTGCTTAGTTCTCACTGTTAAGTGATCCATTAAGTGGCGTTAGATGTGAGATATAATTTACACAACAATAAAAGCATATACATATATTTCCTCTTCACTGTCTTCAATCTCAAGTAGATGTTAGAGGTTAATTACCCCAGACTGTTTAGACTTTAAAAGGAATAAATCGTAAAATTAAATATCAAAACTGCACATTCTCACAGGTTTGGCATTGCACACACAAAAAAGAAGACTATATAAGGTTCGTTTTGTAGTGGGTGACATTATAGTGGTCATGTGGGATTCTTTGGTTTGCTCTTGTTTCTGTAGGTGGAGGGTCTTTTCAATTCAGCTTTTTGCTGGGGCACACAGGCCAAAATCAGCGAAAATTGGCCAAATTAATGTTATATATAAATATCATTCTTTTCACATTCTGTTTTTGAAATGTGGACTCCAGACATAATACTGATTACTTTTCATGAGATGAAAAATAGACAAGGACATTCAAGGTTCCATGATAATGTCATTTTACAAATTTAAAACGTAAAAAAAAAAAAAAAAAAAACTTTCATTAAATCTTCCTTTATCTAATTTTGTGCTGACCTGATGTGGGACTTTTAGCTTAACTACAAATGAGGAACGTAGCAAAACAATCTGTCATACAAAAGTAAACAATGTGTGCAGTATCACACATTCAGTTTGTCTGAGTGGCTGAAGCTAGTGCAGAAGAAAGGAACATCTTTTAATGATCAAATAGTACGTGCAATTTGTGTGGATTGGTTAAGTGCTTGTGGAATAGATGTGTTTTTAGCTGGTTCTTGAATGTTGAGATGGTTTCAGCAGATCGTGTGGAGGTTGGAAGCTCCTTCCACCACAAAGGAATAGATAAAGTGAATGAATGTGAAACGGCGCTCATTCATTCACCGCAGAGAGCAAGTTGGGACATGAATTGAAGTAAGAGGCTGCTGTTCCATTGGCTGTCCTGAAGGCCAGAGTCAAAGCATTAAATTTGATACACACAGTACAGGTAACCAGTGGAGTGAAATCAAGAGCGGGGTGATGTGAGCCCTCTTTGGCTGGTCGAAGGCCAGACATGCTGCTACATTTTGGACCATCTGCAGTGGTTTAATCATGCTGGGAGGCCAGTCAACAGAGCATTACAGTAGTCCAGACCGAACTCCAGGCAAGAGTCGCTGACAAAGAACGCTTGCAGATCCCCCACCCTCTTGATGGAGGTGAGCGCAATCAGGAGGGCCACATTTAAGGAGAGGGCTTTCAGCTCGACTGACTTTTGCTGTTCAAATGGGGCTCTCCGAAGGCCCAAGAGGACCACGGAGAGATCCCATGAGGGGAAGAGGCATGGCCTGGGAGGATTCAGCCTCCGGGCATTTCTAAAATTTACCTGCAAGCGCTGCCCCGGGGAGAGGCAGACTCAGCCCTGTCGTTGCTGTGTCCGGTGCATGATTTGCTCACCTACTTGAATCGCACGCAGAGCTTTAGACGCTCTGAGCAGCTCTTTGTCTGCTTTTTGGTGGACAGCGGAAAGGGAATGCTGTCTCTAAACAGAGGCTTGCCCACTGGATCGTGGACAGCATTGCATTGGCCTACCAGATCCAGGCCATACCCGGCCCTTGCAGGAGTGCGGCGTTCTCGTGGGCACTGGAACCCATGTGCCGTATTGCCACATATTGAGCTCTACTTTTTGGTAGGATGTGGTCTCTGTGGGGTCTTTTCCCCCTGAAAGATTAGGAAAGGAAAAGAACACCTTCCCCGAAGCGCATGATAGCGTTAGATGGCCCAGCCGAATCTAATACTCTGTGGAGAGAAAAACATAGAGAGAAAAGGCCGCAACTGGCGTGGCCTGCTCCCATGCTAGTTACGTCGCTTCCCCTCCTCAGGGGTGGGGGAACTACATGATGTCTTTTGGGGCATTGGTGGAGGTTATGTGCAGTCTGGTGCACCTGCTAATACGCACGCAGCACCTGAATCGGCAGTTCACGTAACACAGTTCAGCTGTTGTGGCATTTTTCCATAGGATCACTACATCGACACAATGTTGAGTGAGTGACAGAAGGGGAACGTCTCGTTTACTGTCGTAACCTTCGTTCCCTGATGGACGTTGTGTCCCTCTTGCCACAACGCTGTACTAGCCACTGAAATGGAATGGAGCACAAAAACCTGAATGGAGTGGGCATTCCAGCTCCTTTTATACCCATATGTCCGGAGGAGTGGCATGCAAATTCCACTCGCCAATTGTTATTGGCTTTTCTCAAAGAATGGGAGGATTTCGGGGGCTCTCAAGAGCGACCCCTAGTGTCGCTACATCGACACAATGTCTCGTTCCCTCCGTCAGGGAACGGAGGTTACGATAGTAACCAAGACGTTTGATTTACATCATTGTCTAGTTTTGATTAGACAGTATTGAAAGATTTGTTGCCAGTTATGTCCGTAAAAGTTCCATTGATCCTGGTTGATCTTTTATTTCTGCCAGGCGTCCCTGAGTGTAAAGAGTGGAGTGTTCTCTGTGGAGGATCTTGTAGATGGAGAGCAGGTGGATGGACAGAGTCAGAGTGAACTGACCATTTTATCCATCAGTCTCATACAACTCAACAACCTGTTGAGCAGAATGACCTACACTAGCACCTTCTACCATGTAAAGACTAAAGATCTGGGTAATGAAAATACTGTCCTATTCTTACTTATTCCATTTAATTACTTCAGAGAAGGATATAAACTATGCAACTATGCTCTTTGCTTTGCAAGAGAGCTTGTTTTTCTACATTCTAGTTTACTTTTTATAGGGTCTTGAAAAAATTCACTTTTGATGTTTGAAGTCCATTCCAACAATATTAATTTTCTTCTCTTCTTAGTTTATTTGTCTTTTGAGGACTATAAGGCCATATTTCCCATCATGATCAAGAGAGCTTCTGTCCCTGTTCTGTATGACCCAGGGAAAGGTAAGACCACAAAGCTCAAATTAGAAATATTAATATCTAATATACACAATATAGCATATTTTTGTTGCTCAGTCTGCACTTTTTTATGATTATAAGGTATTACATTGCACTGCTGTTTGGAGTACTTGATTATGATTGGTCAGTCACAGACAATTCTATGGTTAAATGAACCAATTTTATATGGGATAATATACAGTCAGCTGACCATTAGGCAAAATAAACCCAAAAACTGATACAAAACTGATAAACTTAGGGTTTATTTTTGTTAATTACCAGCTGTCTAACCACAGCATCGATTACTTATACCTTGTTTATTAAGTATATTATAAGTGTATTGTTTGCCATCAGAACAACACAAACAAGAATAATCATTTGATTTATAGCAAGTTATGACCAATAATGCAACATGATTGTGTATTCTACTGGATACACCATTCAAAAGTTTTTTCAAATATACTTAATGAGACCAACTATATTAAAAATACATTGAAGTGAAAGGAAATCAGGTGTTTAAACTTGATTCACTGATCAGTGACCATCTCTCTTTTTCTGAACTTAGATATTAACTCACAGGTAACCATAACAACCAAGACCTTTCTGAGGTATGAGGAGTTGAATGTCCTCATCAACAGTATCCGACAGTTTTACCCAGAAATCAAAATCATTGTTGTAGATGATAGCCTAATTCCAGAAAAGGTGAACGGCAGCAACATAGAGCAATACATCATGCCACCTGCACAGGTAAACATTTCTACACTTTATCTACACATGATATGCCAAGATACTTTTGACACTTTTCTGTTTTCAGAGAAATCTCAAGATGCAGTCGAACACTAATCTACAAAATGTGTATCATTGTAGGCACACTGACAATTTACATAGGTCATCTATCACTGTGAAATGCTAGGATCGAATATCACAATTTTAAGTTCAGAGTGTAACTGGCAGTCAAGCATCACTTATGCTTGACTGCTATGTCAACATGCCAACTGATATGTTGGCAGTCAAGCATCACTTTTACTATTATATAAGTTAAGTTGGATGTATTATATCATATTGGTCACATTCAGGGTCATATCTATGATTTAATTAGCAAATCTGTGTGCAATAGATTGCACCAGTGCCTGTCCAATTTTTTTGCCATTTGGGTTCCAGAAGGATTTTCCCCATTCATTTCTTCCATAGGGTTTTCATAAAATTCTTCATAAAAGAGTTTTAAGCCATGAACCAAACCATCCAGTTCTGAGGTGGATCACAACATTACAAACTTTGATATGAAGCCAAAAAATGTTTTGAAAATCTGACAAAAAGACAAAGGAACAAGACTTATCATCTTTCATGAGGGCCTAAACTACAAAAAAGCATCAGTTGATTATAAGTATAGAAATAATATATAAAAAATGTATGGCAAAATATTTTGATATTTATTAGTTTGAGAGTGTAGGAAGACCAACTCGATTCAGTTATTCACAATATGTCACTGTTGTGCTTTGTTATCCACAATTGTCTGATTCTTGGAGTGTTTCGTTTCAGGATCATGGTAGTCTAGTTCTTCAACAGGATTTCCACTATTAAATGTGATTTCTAAAAAATTAAGCTGGAATAATGTAGACTGATAGCTTCAACAAAATCATATATTATCGATGAAGAACCTCAGAGCTCACAGTATGTCCGTCTTAAAATGATAAGTTATTGTTAAAAATTATTTTCTATAGAATAAATGAATAGGATCCCTTAGCATTTTACCAGCCAACCCTGAGTATTTTGTGAGAGCAGGACACTATACCGGAACTTATACGAACATATATTGGCTTCCCTTTGAACGTGCACAATGATTGACAGACAGAAAGTCTTCTGATTGGCCAAACGAATTTTCTGACTGTGGCCCGTAGACATCTTTTCCCCCGCAGTTTAACCAGCCTAGGGCTGTTACAGAGACAGGTGTGAGTCATGACACCTATTTCAGTGATTTCTAACAGGTCATAAAATATATAGGTATTTTCTGCATATCTTTTTTATAAAAAAAATCACTTACAGCACCTTTAAGTATTAACTTGTTTTTCCTCAGGGCTGGTTTGCTGGACGGAATCTTGCTGTATCACAGGTGGCTACTAAATACTTCCTGTGGGTGGATGATGACTTCGTATTCTGGAACAATACGCGGATAGAAGACTTTGTCGAGATCGTGGAAAATGTTCCAGAACTGGATGTGGTCAGTAAAGAGATGCTTTTTAGGAAATAATTTAAATTATGTTTAGTTTTTTCAAAATGTTCTCCACTCTTTAATTTCTTACCTGTATAATTATTAATTCTGACAGAATGGGTGAAAGATGATAGTGACTCTTTCTAACTAATGCATCCCTGTTTTGTTAAAATTTAAGTACTCATAAGTCAAAGTAAAACCTTTCAGCTAGTGGAACCAACATGACGTGCTTGTCCAACCATGAGTTTGGCCCAACTTGGCAGCAAGCTATTGGAACAGTACCTCACTCTGGCTTTGTCTCTAGCTTGGTGGAGCAGTAGGAAACAATCAGTTCTTTTTCCGCATTGTGTATGAGGAGGGGGAGGATGAGGAGGGTGGCTGTCTCCAACGTCTGCAAGGAGAGAAGCTTCAATCTCTGCCAGGCTTAAATGGCTGCTTCTTTGTAGATGGGGTCGTCAATTTCTTCCTGGCACGGACAGATGCGGTGAGAAGGGTCGGTTTTGATCCATTCCTGAAAAGGGTGGCTCACACTGGTAGGTACACAAAATAAAAGCTAACGTGAATCATGTACTATTTGATTAAGGATTGAGCAGATATGGTGGTTTGAAGAGTGTGTACAGAACCTTTGACATTCACTATGCACTGCTAATTAGAATGTTAGAATGATTTAAAATGTCATATAAAATAATTACATTGTAATAATTTTTTTCTTAATAAGATGTCACAAAATGAATGCTATGGCCCTCTCTGTTGTCCCCATATAAATCCCATTTAACTGCTTAGAACTGGGTGAAAAGTGAAAAAAGTCTCTTTCTCATATCTGCACTCACAGAGTTTTTTCTTGATGGTCTCGGAGATTTGATGATTGCCTCTTGTGAAGGACTTACAATCGGCCACCAAAAGCAACGCAACCAAAACAATTACAGAAGATTTAGGTTTCCGGGACAAAGGGATCAAAAAAACAAACTGACTCATCATTACTTCAAGAATTATTTGAAATGCATAAAGTACTGATGGACTTTTGAGGAGAGAAGTGATCAATCTCCTGTCAGATACCAAGTGCTGCTTAAACATAATTTATTTTATTTAATGTTTTTACTTATAATGAAAGTATGTAAATGTAAGTTTAAAGATAATACATCACAGAAATCAACTACACATGATTGTTAAAAATGTTTTGATAAAGAAAAGAGTAGTTTTGTCAAGTCATTTTTATTTGTATAGCGCCTTTCACAACACACATAGTTTCAAAGCAGCTTTACAGAAGATCAGCATAAACAGAAGATAAAACTGTAATGTCTATAATGTCTATGAGTCATTATTGTGTAATTAGTTAAAATACAATTGTGAATTGTGTTTAATTATAAGTAATTAAATAATAATTGTATTTATAACCCCAGTGAGCAAGCTGAAGGCGACTGTGGCAAGGAACACAAAACTCCATAAGATGTTGGTAAATGGTAGAAAAATAACCCTGGGAGAAACCAGACTCACTGTGGGGGCCAGTTCCCCTCTGGCTAACATCATGAATATAATGGCAATGTTAATTATATAAATGTTTTGTGGGCTAGGTGAAATGGTGTGACATTTACCTTTCTTTCTGTGACTACTCAGTCAATGGAGTCTACCATCAAAAAACAAAACAAACTTCAGTTTAAGTAAAGTTAAGTAATGTTGTCATATTTATCACACTCTAGGGGTCACTAATATTAAAATATTGTTTTTAAATATTACTGTGAATTGTACTGTGTATTAAATAAAACTGTAATTATGTTGTAAATACCTTGTTGATGAGAGAGGTCAATGGAAAATGGCCAGACTGGTTGTATCTGACAGAAAGGCTGCGGTAACTCAGATAATCCCTCTGTACAATTGTAGTGAGCAGAATAGCATCTCACGATGCACAATGTGTCGAACCTTAAGGGGGATGAGCCACAACAGCAGAAGACCACGTTGGATTCCAATTCTGTCAGCCAAGAACAGAAAACTGAGGCTACAGTTGGCATACCATTTGTGTACCTCAGTAGAAATCCAGATTTGTCAGATAAGGTGATGTTTTTCCAATCTACTGGCCAATTTTGGTGAGCCTGTGCCCACACCAGCCTCTATTTCCCATTCTAAACTGACAGTAGTGGTACCCGGAGGGGTCCTCTGCTTCTGTAACCCATACGCCTCAATGTTCAACATGTTGTATGTTCAGAAATGCTTTTCTGTATAGCACTGTTGTAATGTGTGTTTATCTGTCACCTCCCTGTCAGCTTGGAGCTGTCTGGCCATTTTTCTCTGACCTCTGTCATTAACAAGCCATTTTCACCCACAGAAATACTGCTTGTTGAATGTTTTAGTTTTTTTGCACCATTCTCTTAACACTCTAGAGTGTTAAGAGAATGAGATTAGCAGTTACAAAATACTCAAACCAGCCCATCCGGCACCAACAATCGTGCCATCGTCTAAATCACTGAGATCACAAATTAACATTAACTGAAGCTCCTGACCTATATCGGCATGATTTTATACATTACGTTGCTCCCACTTGATTTGCTGATTAGATATTGTAGAGTATTTTTATAAAGTTGAATAGAAATTAATCATGTATAATCAATGTAAATATAGCCTTTTTATTCTATTATTTCTGATTTTCAAGCATGTATTGCACTGTGTGAGTGTCTGTGTAGGAATGGAATGTGCTCACATATGTAAACTGAGTCTCCTGTTTTGACACTAGAGAAAATATATGGTGAGGCCCCTCCACAGAGGTTTCCTGGCCACTACTTAAAAAACAGACTGGAGTCAGAGAACAAAATGAAAATAATAGTGACATGTAAGGAATGTATTAGCCACAACTTGGTAGATCATATGTATATAAGCGGGTATAATCCCAGATGCTACAGTTGCTCTGCAGACAACTCAGCTTTCTTATATCTGATAATAAAGTCTATCTTCTGGAATAAAAACCACAAGACTTTGACAGTGATTTTCACAGAAGCCACGACAATAAGCGCATGAATAAGTAGATGTACAGGTGTACCTAATAAAGTGGCAGATGAGTGTGTGTGTGTGTGTGTGTGTGTATATTATATATATATATATATCATATGCTAATGTCTTTGTTTTTGCAAGAGAGCAACAAGCTGCAAGGTTCAACAGAGTTATTTGAACAGATCAAATTAAATGTAGGTTTTTGCTACATAAAGTATTTGAGTAGAGGCTACATTTTATTTTCATGTCAAAGAAACATTGTGTGGAACCAATGTCCACAACTGAATTAAGTAAAATTAAATTAAATAAAATGTTAAAATAAATCAGTTTATTTGCAATTTCTCCTATTGGCAGATGCTACAGTTAATTGCACACTAAAACATCCGGACACAAGAATGCTTCCAACAGGCCATCAGCATTCTGAACAGTTTGCATAGTAACAAGGTTTCTCTCTGTATTTACACAGCAATATTCTTTTAATAAAATTGAACTTTTATAACTATTGTTATACTGTATTTGATCTTCAACGTTATCTTTGATATTTCATTTAATTGCACCTAAGAAAGAACAGCAGCACAGATGCCAGCCAATACAAGCTTTATGTCCCCATAACACCTGTTGATATTGTTCTACTTTTTTATTGCTCATGCTTTATTCTGTGAATTACAATGACATTCAAAGATGTACTTTGCTTCTTTCATGGAACACAAAAGGAGAAAATGAAAGTCTTTCTCTCTCTTGTACCACTCAAACTCATTTGCACGTTTACATATTCAAACAGGCTAACAAATCTCTTTCCCTTTTTATTTAGTTCACTTGACATTGCTTTGAGCTCTATGGGGAGAGACTTCACATGACCTTGTTGAAACCCTTATACAATCACGCCAATCCTTCTAATTCCCAGTGGTCTTTCCGCTCCCCTGTGTTTTCTGGTGAATAGTTCTCCACATCACCATTAAAGACGCTCTCTGTGAATGGGTTTTTCACTTCAGAAGCTCGTTGTTGATTAACATGGTGCTTCAGAGAGACTCCTACCTGCTTCCCACAATGCTCTGGCTGGATTTATTGTATCCTTTATAAATATTATATAAATATTGGGACATCGACACAATTCTAATCTTTTTGGCTCTATACACCACCACAATGGATTTGAAATTAAACGAACAAGATGTGCTTTAACTGAAGATTTTCAGCTTTAATTTGAGGGTATTTACATCCAAATCAGCTGAACGGTGTAGGAATTACAACAGTTTGTATATGTGCCTCCCACTTTTTAAGGGACCAAAAATAATGGGACAATTGGCTGCTCAGCTGTTCCATGGCCAGGTGTGTGTTATTCCCTCATTATCCCATTTACAAGGAGCAGATAATAGGTCCAGAGTTCATTTCAAGTGTGCTATTTGCATTTGGAATCTGTTGCTGTCAACTCTCAATATGAGGTCCAAAGAGCTGTCACTATCAGTGAAGCAAGCCATCATTGGGCTGAAAAATAAAAAAAAAACCATCAGAGAGAGAGCAAAAACATTAGGTGTGGCCAAATCAACTGTTTGGAACAGTCTTAAAAAGAAAGAATGCACCGGTGAGCTCAGCAACACCAAAAGACCCGGAAAACCACGGAAAACAACTGTGGTGGATGACCGAAGAATTATATCCCTGGTGAAGAAAACACCCTTCACAACAGTTGGCCAGATCAAGAACACTCTCCAGGAGGTAGGTGTATGTGTGTCAAAGTCAACAATCAAGAGAAGACTTCACCAAAGTGAATACAGAGGGTTCACCACAAGATGTAAACCATTCGTGAGCCTCAAAAACAGGAAGGCCAGATTAGAGTTTGCCAAACAACATCTAAAAAAGTCTTCACAGTTCTGGAACAACATCCTATGGACAGATGAGACAAAGATCAACTTGTACCAGAGTGATGGGAAGAGAAGAGTATGGAGAAGGAAAGGAACTGCTCATGGTTCGATCCCCACAGCCACCACCTTTGTGTCCTTGAGCAAGACACTTAATCCAAGTTGCTCCGGGGGGATTGTCCCTGTAATAAGTGCACTGTAAGTCGCTTTGGATAAAAGCATCTGCCAAATGTAAATGTAAATGTTATTCACGGCCCAGAGCAAAAGAAGGCTAGATTCGAGGCACACAGTGTTTCTCCCCTCTTCCCCAATACTGTTTATCAATGGGACATTGTTCAAAAGGTTGCTTCTGTGTGTATTATTTTGTTTTCAAAAAAGAGATAAAAAGCACATGTTGTACAAACAAGGGATGCTCACACAGTTTCAGAAAAAGGGCCATTTCCTCTTCATATACCATACACCCCATACATAACAGTGGGGATTTCTTTAAGACTGCAAGGGAAGCTCAGCTTCCCCTATAATGTCAAAAAAATAATGGTCAAATATGTACTATTGTGTAAACAATTTATTGACTAAAAATGCGTTCGAACACGTTCATCTCAAAGACGAGTTCGTTCAGAATCAGCTACATTACATATAGCAGGTCGGCTGACTCGATTTACTTCTCATACATTCCCGTAGCGTCAGTGCATTTCCCTGTTGAAGCCGAGCGTCCATTGACTTCAATGGGGCTGCTATGAACAGTTTTTTCAGTGCTCGAAAATAGGCGGTCATTGGATAAATGCTGCGATTATGTCCCGCCCACGGACACTCAGCGTCTCTGGGGGTGAATGAGGAGTGGGCTGGCCCGGACTCCGGGCTTCCGCGTGATGATTGGAGGATCTGTCGAAAGACTACATCTCCTGTTGATTGACAGCGAATCTGTACTATAAGAAGTCACTGAAGCTATTTCGCGCTCAGTCCCATCGCGGATTTCTCAAGTGTAGTCGAAAGACAAACTGCTGCAACCTATTTCTTTATATTTGTTTGGCGAAATTGCTAGTCAATTTGCATAATACATTTCACACAATTATACACCACATTCCTTGTTTCAGTTTTACCAAGTTTAATATAGTTTGTTTTACAGCGTTCGTTCGTTCGTTCATTCATTCATTCATACAGTAGGCTAGGCTAGCGTCGTACGGGTGAAACTGCGCACGATGGCAGACAGTGCTAATATTGTCGACCTGATTTTGGCGAAGCCATTTGAAAGTCTTCCTTACGAGGAAAAAAATAGAATTAAACAGCAGGGCAGATCAACACCTAAGATTGATTTAGTGCAAAAAATAGGGTAAATAAGTTTATAATGTAGGCCGAAAATGAGCTTCCCCTCTTTGAAAGACCAGCAGCCGCCACTGATACATAATGCTCAACCGCTTCCCTATGGCGAGCAGCACTCTATTTCTTCTAGTGAGTGAATCAATAAACCTGCTGTTCTGATGTGCAAACATGTGGCGAGCCCAAACGGGCATGTCAGACTAGTTGTTCAAAATGATCAAACACGGTTATGCAATTCAGTTTGTAAGCCTGCCACCTTGCGATCTGTGGTCCGACAACGGGCCACACACCAAAGGCTGGTGTTGCATGCAGAGATTCACAGTCTCCTTGCAAAAAACGCGATAGAGACTGTCCTAGACTGCAACATACACAGCAGGGTTTAAAGCCATTATTTTCTCATTCTGAAGAAAGACAGCATGCTTTGGCCCATTCTAGATCTGAGATGCTTGAATCAAGTGCTTGCGAAGCGCACATTCAAAATGTTAACACAGAAATAGATCTTAGCGCATATATGTCCTCGGGACTGGTTTTTGTCAATCGTCCTGAAGGACGTGTACTTTCATGTACCAATTGCACCATGCCACAGGTGGTTTTGCATATCAATCTGTGTCTCGTGGGAGCCAGAGACAGACTTTGAGTCTCTATCTCCCCACATATTCATGAAATGTATCGATGCAGTGCTCACCCCATTGAAAATGAATAGTGTGCATGTTTTGAATTACCTTGACGATCGGTTATTACTAGCCCAATCAGAGGCAATACTGAGCAAACACAGTGTAGGAAATGTGATAGTATAAATGTATACGGGATGGGTTAAAGTGCCCACGTACCTCCATCATTATATGTAGGAACAGTATGTGTGAGCTAGGAAATAAATTAAACTGTCCTTATTCTACATTATTATGTAAGGAAATGTATAATGAATTCATTGCATTCGACAACCGTTATAAATTAGATAAATGACAAATAACTAGATTATAACTAGATATAATTATAATATTGACTCTAGAAATAAATAGAGTCAACCCACGGAAGGTTGCTGGACCAGACAACATTCCTGGCAGAGTACTCGGAGGATGTGCAAACCAGCTGGCAGATGTTCTTACCGACATCTTCAACATCTCTCTGAGCAGCGCCGTCGTTCCAATGTGCTCCAAGGCAACCACCATCGTCCCCATGCCGGAGAAGTCTTCAGTGTCCTGCCTCAACGACTACCGTCCCGTCACAATCACACCCATCAACGTGAAGTGCTTCGAGAGGCTTGTCATGAAGCACATTAAGACCCAGCTAGACCCACTACAGTTTGCATATCGTCCCAACTGTTCAACAGACGACATCATCGCCACCACCCTCCATCTGGCCCTCACCACATAGATAAAAAGGACACATACATTTGAATGCTGTTCATAGCCTTCAGCTCAGCATGAAACACAAACATTCCTCAGCACTTGATTGTAAAGCTGAACCTGCTGGGTCTGGACACCTCCCTGTCCCTCTGGATCTCTCTGATCTGTGGAATGAGGTGATGTGTTCATTTGATGGCTTTGTTCATGGATAATCCTTCAACAGAGACTTGTTACTTTGCAATCTGAAAACTCTGGGTCTGAATGTCAACTGGGCGAAAAACACACTTTTCCACAACCATCAAATCTCTTATTTAGGAGTGCGTCTTGACTAAGTGAGCATATGTGCGCACTTCATGAACAAACGTGTACAGACCATTCTTCGGTGTCTTTATCATTTCAAACTGGGAAGACATTGCCACTGAAGTCATTTCAGAGAATGCTAGGTTTTATGGTGGCAGCATCCGCCGTCATAACGTAAGGTCTGTTACACATGAGACCTCTCCTGTACTTGCTCAAGCGACATGTCTCACATCACAACTGGCGCCTCGGGCTTATGCGCATCGTGGTGACTCGCCATTGTCTGGCTGCTCTAGCACCATGGGCAGCACGGGACTTCTACCAACATTGTGTTATACTGATTCAGATTTTCTGAAGAAAAGTGGTGACCACAGATGCATCCAACACAGGCGTGGTGTGCGATGGATGTTGCCTTTTGGCACCTGGAAAGGTGCAAAACAGGCATGGCACATTATCCACCTAGAACTACTGGCTTTCTAGCTTTGAGAACATTTAATTCTGACATTATGACAACACAACAATAGTGGTGTACATAAATTGCCAGGGTGGAATCCGATCGCCACAATTAAAGAGCATGACACATCTCCTCTCATTGCATGCGACACACATCCCGGGTCGTTTGAATTTTGGAGCGGATCTGTTGTCATGCCAGGGAGCATTAACAGGGGAATGAGGACATCATCCTCAGACAGTGATGAAGATTTCGTAAATATTCTGCAATGTAGAAGTTGACCTATTCGCCTCTGAGTAGAATGCCTACTGTCCTCTTTGATACTCCATGTCCCAAGCCCTGCTGGCCGTGGATGCACTGGCTCATAAATGGCCAGTGAAATGCAAGTATGCTTTCCACCAGTGTGTCGCCTTCATTCTGTCATCAGCAAAGTCCAAGAGGACAGTTCTGTTAATTGCGCCAAAATGATCCAATCAATCCTGGTTTCAGGAAATTAGAGAAATACTAGACGTCCCTCCATGGGAAATACCGCTGAGGAGAGACCTTCTCTCTCAATCAAACATAGCACGATTTGGCATTTCCAGCCAGAGCTGTGGAACCTACATGTGTAGCTCATGAACGGAGCACATCGGATGAGCCAGAATTGGCTCAGTCTGTGATGAACATCATTTTACAGGCTAGAGCACCATCCACAAGATGCCTATATCCACTTTAATGGCCTGTTTTTGTACGTGCCTAAGATTTATCAATTCAGGTGATATGTTTGCAAGCCTTCTTTCCCCCACCATTTAATTCAGATGAAGAGCAATCTATGCATGTTTTGCACTGTGAGGGTATCGCATACATATGTTGAGTGCACCCATCAGTTTAGGCTTTCGGATCAGCTCTTTATTTGTTAAGGAGGAAGCACAAAAGACAAAAGTCTGTCTCCAAACATAGGCTCGATCACAGGGCGCGAATTGCTCTTTCGGTGTCAAAGCGCATTCGACCAGAGGCATGGCTTCTTCATGGGCTTAGACAAACGGTGTCCTTACAGGACATATATTTGTCAGCTGGATGATCCTCACAAAACACGTTCACAAGATTTTATAAACATGTGGCATCCATCTCCTCACAAGTGCTTTCTGTATAGAGCGTTTCTTACATTCAAGTGGGTGAGCCAAGCTCTTATTACAGGTGGGCTACTGACTATAATCACACAGCCTCCTAATTATATGCTGTTGAGCTGCTTCTTTAGAAGTCAAAAAAACTCCCATAAGAAATAAAACCTACTTTCCCAACCTTGTTGTGAGAGGGTTAATAATCTATACTATGTACATCTGTATGGCTCATATAGATCCCAGACTACATTAATTTCCATGTGGCATCCACCATGTGGGACTATTCATATAGACTTTAATATGAATTATAAGTAATCGTCCTGTGACTCCTTATGAATATCTCTATTTAGAATTATAACTCTGGGTGTGTAATGTCATGAAGTGTGGCATGATGGGATATAATAGTGCTTAAAGCAATGTCAGGTGAAATTAATCCAAAGGGAATGTCTCTGGTTACACATGTAACCTTGGTTTCCTGAGATGAAGGGAAGGAGACATTGCAAAAGCTGACCGCACTACTACTTCAGAGTTTCATAATATGAGTGACTCACTCTTGTCGCTCAGTAAGAACATTTTTAAGAAATTGTGACTGAGTGCCCGCGTATATGCCGACTGTGTACCTAAAGGGGCGGGGCTCAGACACTATTGAAAATCAGAATGATCGCCGTGATTGTTTTAGGGTTTCAACAAGGTCGTGTGAAGGACACTCCCCATAGTCTCATTCCCTTCATCACAGGAACCGAGGTTTCATGTGTAACCGGAGACCGTTTCTGTGTTATAAATATTTATAAAATAAAATAAATGACATGTGTGTAACTTCACACTCCACAAACAATAAATGTTTTGGAACCATAAGTTATTTGGTTATAAAACTGTTTAACTTACCAATAGAACAATTTATTGATGAACAGTATGGCAGGAAGACAACTAAATCTTATTTTATTTTCTCAAATTTTACACAAATTGTATAATATACTGCATTTGTAAAATTGACTCATTCAACCCTGTTATCAAAGTAATTGTATGATTTTTCCCTCATTAAGTCATTATTCATGCTTTTCTGATTAAGATGGTCAATTTGGATAAATAAATGAATAAATAGTTACTAGCTACACTAGTGTTAACATGGCTCTAGCTCACTGGTTGCAGATTTCTCCCATGTGGAAGCCTACTGTTATGTATACCCTGTCTTGTTTCACTGTTGCCCTTTTGTTTGCCATTTTTGTCACTTTTGCATTTCTTAGTTTTCACTTTAGTCCCTTATGTAACTCCATAGTCTCTTTGTTAGCGTTCGTGTTTTCTGTCATTGTTTTCACCTGTCCTCATTAGTTTGCCTTTTGCTTCTGTTAATCACCTTGTTATCTTGTTTGAGTTCTGTTCGTTCATTGGCCCTTTTTCCCATGTTTATGTATTTATACCCTGTTTCTTTGTTCAGTCCTTGTCTATCGTTGTTTGATGTTATCCTGGTGTGTGTTTCCTTCCCGAGTCCTCTGTTTGTTTACATCGTGTTTAGTTAACAGCTTTTTCTGTTTGTTTTCCCCATTGTGGGTTGTTCCTTTGTGTTTACCTGTTTGTTAATTAAATAAAGTTTAAACTGCGTTTGGATCCGCATCTCCTCGTCTGCCTCGTTACTCAAGCGTTACACCTACCCGTCACAATTTATTTTCAACACTTCATTTCATTTATAATTTTATTATCTATTTACAATATTAACATGCATATTTTCTGGGGCCTGGGTAGCTCAGCGAGTAAAGACACTGACTACCACCCCTGAATAAATTCCTGCCTAAAGAGTTTCTTACTAGGAATGTGTTCTGGGAATTATGTAGTGGGCATTTATATTATGCAGAGTGGAGTGCTGAATGTGACAAAAGTTCCAAATTGATTATTGACATCAGGGTAAAGCCATAATATTCTACCCCTTTCTCTCATGTGTATTCCACTGCATATGATTGTCCTGTCTTTTTTCAAAGTGGCTTTTCATTCCATTGTTTTGGATTGCCCTGTCTATTTTCAAAGGGCCGTTTCATCGTTGTGTGGTGTAGCTTTATGTTTCAGGGATTACTTTTTTCTTTTCAATAGCACAAAGTGCCTCCAGGCAATGGTCTTTCCCAAAACAAGCTCAGTGGTTTTTTGATTATTTTCAATCGCCATTTCATTGCCATAGTAATCAAAGTATCATCAAATTCCCTTTCAAGGCAATTCATTCTTCACAGCTGCCATTTTGGGAATGCCCCCAGAATTTCGAAGGATGAAAATACACGTGAAAATACAGCTCTACTTAAATTGGGAAAGACCTAAATGGTTCCAAAACGGTTGGACTACTATCAAAGAACATATTTCCAATAAGCAGTAAAATCTAACAACAATGGAATCATAAATTGTGCTTAACCATTTAGCTTAGGCCACAATTTTTCAGGCTGTGCAAATAAGAGGGCTCAGTTAACAAATCTGTGAGTTGAAACTAATAGCTGATGGGAGGCAGTGCGTGATGTGAAGGAGTGGAGAGATCCATGAATCACTACATCAAAATTCTAACCCTCCCAAACACGCACTCTTGTGTCAGTTGTGATGAGTAATAATTCCAGTGAAACCACGAAAGTGCTTCCTTGATTAATAAGGAAGTTACCTTCATTGCGTTTAATTGCCTGAACCTACCAAGATCGTACAAAGTTCAGCATCATTTGGAAATTTATGGAAACACAAATCCAGACATTTTCTTTTAGAATTTGTGCCAGTAGGAACACTGTAGTGGCATTGGTTATCACCGCCATAGTTTACCCAACAATGACGACTTCTGTTTTGTGAATACGGAAGTGTGAATAGGGTACACTGAGTGTTCCAATTTCTCCCATTCATTTTAAGTGCTCTGTCTCTGATTAAATTGGCCCTGGTATTATTTCTGTGTTTCTTTGTTTCTTGTACAAAATCATATTCTCCTTCATTATCATTCTTTAAATATTTTTTAACTATATATCACACCTCAAACGAAGAATACAATTTTCTGCATCTTTATATAAATTCACTCTCAGATCATATGATATCTTACCTGTTACATTCACCTATTTATTGCCTTTGTGTATTGACTCAAGACCTCAGCATCTGGCCATTTCCCAGTACAACTGTTTATTGCTCATCGTTCTTGTGATGGATTTATTCTTGGGCAAAATGTGCCAGAAGACTTACAGAGACACTGATAAGAAGATAGGGTTCAAACAAAGATCAGATCAAACTAAAAACCTCACATATACATGGAACCTGTGGCAGCGGGGGCGTGGTCAAGCGCCCGTCCGGGAGAGAAAAGCGGTAAGGGCGCTCACACCTGAGCTAAAATGATGACTAACACCTGTGTCTAATTTCAGTAACATGAGGAGAGCGGCATAAAAGGGCAGCAGTGACGGAGCATGGGGGCCCGACAACCCGTCCAAGGAAAAAACCCCACAACACCGATATTGTGTATAGTGAACAAGAGAAATAAAAAGCTTACCCCTTAAGCTGACACCTGTTTCCGTCCCTTCCTTTGGCGGTTGTCACAGAACCTAATCTCTGATAATATACACTCACCTAAAAGATAATTAGGAACACCTGTTCAATTTCTCATTAATGCAATTATCTAATCAACCAATCACATGGCAGTTGCTTCAATGCATTTAGGGGTGTGGTCCTGGTCAAGACAATCTCCTGAACTCCAAACTGAATGTCAGAATGGGAAAGAAAGGTGATTTAAGCAATTTTGAGCGTGGCATGGTTGTTGGTGCCAGACGGTCCGGTCTGAGTATTTCACAATCTGCTCAGTTACTGGGATTTTCACACACAACCATTTCTAGGGTTTACAAAGAATGGTGTGAAAAGGGAAAAACATCCAGTATGCGGCAGTCCTGTGGGCTGAAAATGCCTTGTTGATGCTAGAGGTCAGAGGAGAATGGGCCGACTGATTCAAGCTGATAGAAGAGCAACTTTGCCTGAAATAACCACTCGTTACAACCGAGGTATGCAGCAAAGCATTTGTGAAGCCACAACACGCACAACCTTGAGGCGGATGGGCTACAACAGCAGAAGACCCCACCGGGTACCACTCATCTCCACTACAAATAGGAAAAAGAGGCTACAATTTGCAAGAGCTCACCAAAATTGGACAGTTGAAGACTGGAAAAATGTTGCCTGGTCTGATGAGTCTCGATTTCTGTTGAGACATTCAGATGGTAGAGTCAGAATTTGGCGTAAACAGAATGAGAACATGGATCCATCATGCCTTGTTACCACTTTGCAGGCTGCTGGTGGTGGTGTAATGGTGTGGGGGATGTTTTCTTGGCACACTTTAGGCCCCTTAGTGCCAACTGGGCATCGTTTAAATGCCACGGCCTACCTGAGCATTGTTTCTGACCATGTCCATCCCTTTATGGCCACCATGTACCCATCCTCTGATGGCTACTTCCAGCAGGATAATGCACCATGTCACAAAGCTTGAATCATTTCAAATTGGTTTCCTGAACATGACAATGAGTTCACTGTACGAAAATGGCCCCCACAGTCACCAGATCTCAACCCAATAGAGCATCTTTGGGATGTGGTGGAACGGGAGCTTCGTGCCCTGGATGTGCATCCCACAAATCTCCATCAACTGCAAGATGCTATCCTATCAATATGGGCCAACATTTCTAAAGAATGCTTTCAGCACCTTGTTGAATCAATGCCACGTAGAATTAAGGCAGTTCTGAAGGCGAAAGGGGGTCAAACACAATATTAGTATGGTGTTCCTAATAATCCTTTAGGTGAGTGTATATAAGTTAAGCAACACGATACAAATCTTAAGGTAAAAACTTACACTACATCTGTATAAAATCACATTCTAATTAACATTTGCTAAAGATCTTAAAAGATCAGATTTACTAACACTCTAAATCATAAACTTCTGAAAGACATCTGCTTAATGTCATATTGACATCTGAGAGGAAATCATTGTCATTAATCACCCTCATGACATCTCAGATGTGTATGACATTCTTTCTTCTGCTGAACACAAATGAAAATATTTGTAGAAAATACAAATTCTTTGTTGGTCTACAGTATATAAGTAAATGTTGGTAAGAGCTTTGAAGCTACAAAAATTACAAAGGCAGAATAAAAGTAGTCAATAAGACTCCAGTGGTTAAATTCATGTCTTCAGAAGCAACATTATAGGTGCGAGTGAGAAATAAATAAGTAATTTTTCCTCTATATCTCCACATTCACATCTTAAATCAAATGAGATGCCTGTTTAGTTTCACTATCATTATCAATCTATTTCTCACCCACACCTATCTTATCCCTTCTTAAGACATAGATTTAACCACTGGATTACTTTTTGGAGTGTCAAGTTTCTGGCCAACATTCACTTGCATTGTTTGGACCTACAGAGCTAAAATATTCTTCTAAAAATCTTCATTTGCATTCTGCAAAAGTAAGAAAGCCATGTTTTGGGAATGGCATGAGGGTGAGTAAATGATGAGAGAATTTTTATTTGTGGGTATAACTAGACAATGAATATATAAATGAGGTTACTGTTGTAACACATTCCACTACAGATTACAGAATACATGCTGTAAAATGTCATTTGTAATGCACTCTGTTAGATTACTCAAGGTCAGTAATGTATTCTAAATACTTTGGATTACTTCTTCAGCACTGGTAGATTTTGTACTTGTTTTGACAATAAAAACATGTTGAAAATACATTCTCTGAAAAAACGAAATATATTATGCGGAAAAATATACTTCAGACTATGTATTGTTTAGCTTGACAACATGAGACAGCAGGCAAGAAACACAAGCACATAATTGTGTTTGCATTGTGTTACATTAGAAATATCCTGTTGGTCCGCTTTGTCTCACCAATCACATTTCATGGCAATTTAACTATATCCTTTAGAAAAATTTCCATCGTAAAATACCTCTGTGTCATTTCCATTCTTCACATGTTTTTGGAATTGCTCTTAACTAACTATTCTTACGGCCAAAATGTCTTTAAAATCAATTACGCGGCAACCTTTACCTCACAGGAAAATATTCACTCAACCAACCGGAAAAACGTGATTTTCAAAATACAGCGTAAAACTGTCTCCCTCGCATCCTCTACACACAAAAATGATAGGCGTTTCTTTCCATAAAGGATTTTTTTGGTTCACGGATTTCAAGTGAAAAGCTTGAGTCTGCGATACAATCTTTTCACCCGCTCCTGAAACGCATTTTCTTTCGTTTGTTTCGTGTTGGGGCAACAGGTGACATCTCTGTTACGGCTGGATATCGCGCTTTCTGAATCTCTGCTCAGTACTTGAACAATGATATATATATATATATGTGTGTGTGAACAATAGGCTACATATAGGGTCAGGGTATATTCTACCCAACATATTTATTAACGGCTCTTGTGTGGTTGTTCTCGGAATGTTTGTATGCAACTCTTTTTAAACGATGAAACGAGTGTTTTATGGGTTTTCATTCAATGTACTCGAAACATACAACATTAGATAGAGAAACAGGACGACCTTTTTTCATAGGAGAAGACAAATACGGAAAAGAACGAAGAGGAATTGATTAGCCCATTTTGATGACCGAAAGGTAGGTTTTCTGTTTATAAATATATAATAGGCTATATTTGTGCATAGGCTAATGTATCCCTCTGTAAAACCCGTCAATTAAAATAACAGTATTGAGCGAATTGCAGAATTTAAAGGGTCCAGTAGGCTATGTCTTTCTTTCTTTTTTTTCTTTTAATTAAAAAATACAAATATTTTTTTTTTTTTAAGAGTAGCCTACCCTAAACTGTGAAGTGTAAACATGAAGACACATAAAACTAAATGGTGTCTCGTGATTCAATTTAGCCTATAGGCTTGTCCAGATCTTTTGGTTCTTTGCTTTAGCCAATTTGTCAGTGTTTAGGATAAGTGTTGCAGCCATTGATGTGTGTAAAAATTGTTTCTTTTCAGATAATCTCCTACAATGGTCTGCACCCGCCACCTCCTGCTTAATATTTTCCTGATTTTGCTTGGTATTGCCGCACTGAGCATTTGCTTTATGCAAAATGGAGTGTTGAAAAGCATGAAAAGTTTACTAGAATCACGGTAAGGGAGTGCAGTCAATTCTTTTTTTTTTTTTTTCTCATTATATATCCTAAAGGTCTAGTAGACACCTTAATTCATTGGGATTTACAGTCTTATAACCGTTTATTTGGTTTTATTTATTTTTGAGTTTTCATTCCTTTGACTTTTGAAGTTATTAATGGAATATTCTGGGTTCAGTAGGCGCTATATTCAATAAAAATAAAAATTATGGTTACTCCAGGGATGCTTGTGCATCAGCAATAGACCCTTACTGAAAAGGAAAATATGATTGATTAGCAAATATCCAATCATGTATTTTTTCAGTGCAATCAGTTGCGCTTCCTCGGCTCTGTGTGCATTTAGAGAAAAGCTCTAGTCTATACTGCCCTGCAAAAGCAAAAGACCTTAACTCACTAGAGTGTGAAACTGAGAAAAATGACTTTAAAGTTTCTGTTTTGTCCAGACAAAAGTATTATAGGTAGGACTCCCAAAATTTCACAACTAGTTGCTATACAGAAGAAATGTTTGTATGAAAAAAATCTTGAGCTCACAATTGACCTTTGACCCTTGTTTGGCAGTTAATGTACTCTGCCTTTGTATCATGTGCCAAAAATCAGGAGTCATGCAAAGGCAAAAGGCCGTAACTGACATATAATCAATATTTACTTGCTGTTCACTATACTTACATCCATTATAAGAACACCTAACCAAGGTCTAGTCATCATGGTATTTGTTTTAAATTATATAGAAGACCTTTGGTTGTTCCTATTTAGTGCTATAATGATCAGGATAGTGCGGCAACACTAACACAGTTAAACAGTATAACAGATAAGTTACTTTGCAGTACAGTATGTACAGTATGAATAAATACAATACATATTTTCACAATAAAGATAATTTAATTATAATTGAATACAAAGGTATATGTATTTAAATGCAAGATATAGAGTAATAATTAATTAAACATTGGACCAATACATTAGAGATTAGAGACTGCTCATTCCAAGTTTTTTACTGCTCCAAATAAAATCTTACTGAAAGCTAATTTTTGAGATATCAACCTAAAATTTGGAACACAACTTGTCCATAGGTATATATGACAAAGCATTCTTGAAATACAACCATTTAAGTTTGGATAGTGATTTTCATGTCTATGCGAAAAACGGGGGAGGGGTGACAGTTAAAGGGTTAAACTTTGAAGTCCAAACTGCTCAAGATGGTCAGTCAACGAACTTGACTTGGATTACTACTTTTTAATTCTGAGATAATATAGACAGAGTATACCGAAAAAAAGTTGGAATTACTTTTACTATTTAGGTTAGCCTACTTTGTACGGACGTTAGCGGTAACCAACTGTAAAATCTGACGTGAACACCTGCAAGAAGGAAATATGGCTCAAACACGTATGGATTGTTGTGGATACAGCAGATGACGTGCATTGCTATGGATTATATCTTCTATGGATTATATCGGATTGCATGGAAAGGTAGGATGCCTCTGTATTTAATATTTGGTTTTCAGCATCTGATGTGAGGCGAGTGTCAGCGTCAACGTTAGCGCTAATTTACGTGACACCGATTAAATTTAGCTAGCTCGGGCTGTCACTGACATTGACAGATCTGAACCATCGCCCTATCACATCGCTATCACAGAGTAATAATACAAACAAGCAGTCAGCAGTCTACACTTTATTTCAAAGATGTGTCGTGTGTATGTTACGCGGTTTGGTGACAATAAAGAGCGGTAATCTTTGACAGTATGACAAAGCCAGAGTACAGTAACATCACAGCGGCACCGTAACATCTCTCTTGATGCCAGGCTGAAACAAAGTCAGAACACCTTAAACTCAACTTAAGCGTGCCGGAACAAAGGCTAAGAGCCGTAACAACTGTTACGGCGTTCTGCTGTGGTTTCTCGTATGGTTTTGGATGTTACGGTTGTCATAGCCCTTTAATTTCTTGTTAAAACAATCAAATTGACTCACGATATTTATTCACATGATAAAGGAGGTCTTGAATACCCCAAAAATGACATTAACTCATTTTTGACCAAACATGATGTTACGGCGTTTTGCCTTTGTAGGGCAGTATACACTTTCAAACAACAAACAAACCCACAATTCACATCGGGTTAGTAGATTAAAAGTTCCAAGTCAAAAGCCGATTCATTGTTCTGACGGCCACACTAACATTACTTAATTTAGGCGGGCATACACAAAATCCTAAGAAAGATTGGTGTGCATTATGCCCAAGACTGTACTTCTGTTTGTAACCACCATCAGGATGTATGGACAGGAGGACAACATTTTCCAAATTGGGCGTTAAACTGTGCGGAATGCTTGTATGTGCTCATTGCCAACCTGGATACAAAAAAACAAATATTCTAATAAAGAACGTCTTAATGTTTTTTAAAACAAATTTTACTAAGTAATTGCTGAAAATATATTGCTAAAATGTTGTTTCTAGAGCAATGTTTACAACAGCAAAGTCATTATATAAACTCAACATCTCACTGGAAACAAATCTAAAATGTCAATAAAATAAGAAAGCAGGGAAGGCTGTCATCAAGGGGCTGTGTTTGATGTCAATCAAACTGCGCACACATGGGTCAAGTGCAGGTGGACCAGTCACCATCATTGCTGCCTAATAGGGGTATAATGGTATGATAACTGTCACAAAAATTACCACGATATTACGGTTTCCCTGTATTTAGGTGCATTAATAATATTAAAAGCAGTTCGATATTTGATTATAAAATAGGCTATTTCTGATAAACACACAGATACATATTTCGGTTATAACCAATTCTTGAACTTTATTTTGGATTTCTTCAACTTTAATCCTTTAACTTTTGATCTTGAACATCAGGACACTCTGTTAAAAGGTTAAAAAAGAAAGAAAAAGAAGCATGTACAGTAGTCAGATTTTTATTATTTATTTAATTGAATTGTAATCATATCTAATGACAGGTTAACACTTTAAATATGCATTTGCATGCATTCAGTAATTTGTTGCATTTGTGATTTAGTTCAATTCTACAATACATACTGAAAATGTAGGCCTATTCTTCATGTGCAGTTTATTTTTTTGGCATTCTGCCACAGTTTCACAGTTTTTTCTTGCATTCATATGGTCAATAAGCCATCCATTTTGTAAACCCTATTTAGTAGGCTACACTGTCTTACAAATAAAACATATTATTAGTATTATCAAACACATTGGCCTGCTGTTGCGCTGCACTTAATAACTGCAAAATAACACATTTTCATACATTCATCTCCGCAAATTCAGTGGGGTTGCTCACGAAGATTGTGCTTGAGGTTTGAAGTGTTTCCCGCCTGAGCCGATAATTTTTGCAGCAAACATTAATGGTGCTTCGTGGGTCTTTTACATAGCCAAGTAATAAGAGACAGCTGAAATAAAGGTTCAGGCTCGCCCGGAGATGTTTGTATATGTTGCGCTCGTGCTGGACTTCTGATGTGCTCGTGATGCCTTTAAAATTGAGTGACAGTCAAATTTATTTTATCTAGCCAAGTTTATATGATGATGTGTGAATGTCGCAGATTCTGTCTTAATTAAACTGATTAGGATTTTAGAAAAGTTCTGAAAAAAATCTGCCTTTATCTTTATGCAATACCGTGAATGAGAATATTTCAACGGTATAATAACCATCCATTTTAAAACCGATGTATATAGTGAAACCTTGAAACAGTTACATCCCTACTGCCTACATGGCAGGACAATTGCGATGTTTATTTTTTAATTGGGTAGATGGTGAGGCATTTTGACTCTCTAGTCAGTCAGGGGCGGGGCGGGGCGGGGTGGGTGCCCTCAGGCATGGGTGATGTGGGGAGGGGAAAATATGATTTATGGTAATCAGTATTATGGCTCAAATGCTATAGATTGAGCTAAACCTGTATTGAATCTGGAATATTCTTTCAAATATAACATCATTGTTATTCTTATGATTAAAAAGTATTAATCAAATTAAATCTGATTGATTTTTTTGTTGTTATTTTGATGATTGACTTTGTTATTTGTTCAACAGGTTCAGCCCTGACCCAGACATAGTTTTCCATACACCAAAGTAAGTTAATTTGTATAGCAGCATCAGTGAATGGTCTTAATGGGATTGCATGATAAGAAATACAATTTTCCTTAAACTGTTGAGTTAAAACCTTATCAGAACTTCCCTCCCCAGTCCAAAAAGACAATTTATTGAAACTAACATCAATTAGTCTTACTGCAACTGAGCATCTACATATGTAAATGCTATTTACATGCTAAATGCTAATGGTTTGACTCCATTTTTCAGCATCAAACCATTTCTCAGTACAAATCGTTCATCGTGTCCAAGGAAAGACGGTGCACCTACTAAAAGACATGTACCACAAAGTCAGCTGGATGGCATTCTTAAAAGAAGAGCAGAGGAGTACAGGCAACACCAGCTCAGGTATATGCACCACTACATTATTGAGTTTTACCTTTCCTTTGTCTTATCATATACCTGGTTATCTTACATGTGTGAAATATTTAGGTCATACCTTTATCAGCATACCTTTCTTGTTTCGATATCTCTCTCTGATTGACGACCAAATTTTTAAAGGTTTTCTAGGAGATTTATTCCCCAATTCTTCATGTGTCTTTTTCAGGACGAGAACATCCTTTAACAGTCTTATTGTTGCACCAGCCAACTCTCCTCTCCAATATCCAACCACAGGTTTTACTGTATCTCCTCTCACAAAATCTGTGATACCAGGTCAGTATATCTGTTAGTGAACATCTGTTTAGGAATGTTATTTACAATCATAAAGAGATGCGGCCCATGTTAGCAGTAACTTGCTCCTCTGTAATCTACTTAAAATCCCAGAATCTCATTATGTAGCATTATAAAGCCTGTTACAAAAGTAAATAATATTATTGTTGGTCTTTGTTATGATTATAAGTGAAGTATTTATAATATTTCTAAACCACCATTGTTTAAGGTCTTGCTCTTCATGCACAAAAGAGGAAGGAGTATCAGGTTTGTTAAGAGGGGGGAAAATGTTTCTTCTGTGCTGCTAAATTGTGGTGAAGGGACTAGTATGACATCTATTCACACTTCATTTACTTTCAAAAACTATAGTGTTAAACTGGTGATTATTAGCATAACCTTGTGTCTGCTTGAATTACCTTTGCTTTCGCTTCAAAGGGTTTTACTCTTCAACTTTTAAAGCCTTGGTGTTTGTGGGTGTTTTTTGCAATATTGCACCGAAAATAGCCCTTGTTGAAATTGAGTTTCTCATGCAGGATACACTTCATATACATTAGATGCCATCATGTCAACAGGTGTTCCTGCATGTGAATGGAGGAGTGCTCTCCGTGGAGAACAATCTAGATGATGACAAGGTGGAAGGACAGGGTCAGAGTGAATTGAATATCTCAGCCACCAGTCTCTCACGCATCAATTATCTTCTGAGCAGAGTGACCTACACTGGCACTACTTACCACATCAGATCATCAGACCTGGGTAAGGAAATTCAGGAAAGTAATGATTGAACAGGATAACAGTTCAGTTCACAAAACTGGTGTAACCTGTTGAACAGCTAGATAGACTGGAAGGGCAACTGTGAGAGAAAGCTTTGTCATTGCCCAATGTATCAAAATTGTATAGTTGTAAATAGTCAAGTCAAGTCAGTTTTATTTGTATAGTGCCTTTCACAACACACATAGTTTCAAAGCAGCTTTACAAAAGATCAGGCTTTAAAAGACGATAAAACTGTAATGTCCATAATGTCGATAAATCATCATTGTGTAATTTCATCCTGGATTAACTGCAGAAGTTCACATAGATGCAATTGTCCTTGTTAATTGGCTGATGAAGGGTTTTGTTGGCAATTGTTAGTCTATGTATTCCATTTCAAGATTGTTGTCCATCAATAGACCAAGGTGATGTAGGCAGAGATCAGTGAGGTGGATCACAGTTCAACCTGTAATTTCGGTGAGATTCGGTGTGGTCCATCCTAAATCCAAGGTTCAGACAATGGCATATGACGTATCCCATGTTTTTTGGTTAAGGTTGGCATCAGTTAATCCTCTGAAGCCCATCATAATAGACTGAAGGGATGTTTGGCTGGCACCGGCTGCATTTAGTCATCATCATTCAGCAACACTTAGCAGTGGAGTCCAACACGAATAGTGTTTACATAAGACACATGATTGACGTGGGCGGCACAGTGACTCAGTGGGTAGCACTGTCGCCTAACAGCTAGAATGTCACCGGTTTAAGTCCTGGCTAACTCAAGGCCTTTCTGTGTTGCGTTTGCATGTTCTCCTCGTGTTCACATGTGTTTCCTCCATGTGCTCCATATTGTCAAAAACACATGTGACCACAACGCATTTGAGATATAAACGCTAATCCATCCTGTATGCGTCCCGGCATCAGTGAAGCACCTCCCCTCTCCTGTCAATCAACTGCAGTGCTCAAACACAAGGTTCAACTTTTAAGTGGCTTTAAAAGGAAATAACCATCCGATCTGAACATTTTAAAAAGCGGATACATACACAATCACAAGAGCTTCACGGATCTTCTTTAGTGCATCTGATATCAACACAGATGACAAGCACAAACACTTAAAGCTCCTTTAATACAGGTGGTCCACTAAAATAATGGATTAATCTGCTTGATATTTTGCATTTGTTGCCCTTTTTTCACGCTTCATCTTTTCTGACTTTGTTGCGCTTAATTATCATGCAGTAACACAGTCATAGTGATTGATGTATGTCATCATGAAATAGAGACCCGACCCTCCCCTCAACATCTGAACACAAGTGGTCACAGGAGATGCATTAAAGTGACCAGGTGTAAACACTGGTGTCTCATCTGACCACATGTGATTGGATCGCCTGAGATGCATTGCAAAACCAGGTTTAAACGGGGTCTTTGTGCAAGATGAATGTAAATGGGGAGACTTGTTAGTTTTTTTATTTTTTGTGTTATTTAGAAGAGTTTCTGTTATGTTGGAGTTTTGGGGGTTACCATTATGGTGAACAGTTGAGCTTGAGCTTAGGTTGAGGACAGGTACAGTTTAAGATTGTTCTACAGTATATTGCTTTACATGTTGAATTAGTGCTATGATAATCAAAGTATGGTGTTTCCATCTGGCATCGTTCAGCATGCAAGCATTCATTGTGCTAGCTAATTCTAGCAAGTACCTTTAGCTAGTTTTCCTCTACTTGAAGTATTGAAGATGATATTACCTGTTAATTTTAAGGTCAGCCAAATAGATCAGTTAAAAGTTAAGTACCATAAAATGTACAATTTAGCTTACTCAATATTTAAGAGTAATTAGCATGCACGTGTAGTACAAAATTAAAATCTGAAAGTTCTATTAACTTAAACTTGGGAGTTTATTAACAAAACAACAACAATACAAAAATATGTAACTGATTGCTTCAATTTTTGAGTTCTGCTAACTTATAAGGGTTTACTGTTACATCCCCTAGGGGTAGGACACAACACAAGTAAAGCGAGATATGCTCCCCGCACCACCGCCAGACCAAAAACCCAAGAAAATAACAATCGTGGATCCAATCATTTGTTTTATTGGTAATAAATACCTGGCCCAAAATAAACCAATCTAGAAAAAAAAAAAATATAATAAAAATAATTAACCAACCTGAAAAAGGAAAAAAAAAATACAAGTAAGCTAACGTAATTTCACTAACAAAACCAGAACAAACTATCAAATAAACAGGTCAGGTCATTCCTACAAACCTAACTGCAAAAAAAAAAAAAAAAACATATTCAAACAAACAAAATCACAGTTCTCAAAACTTTTTTTGTGTCTTTTTCATATTTTGTATCTATTGTCAAGGAATTTTATGTATATGCACTTACATTTATACAACTCTTAACATTTTTTGCATTCCCAATAATAAACAGCTGGTGTTTGAACATATAGCACAGAGATTTTATAAGCACACACTCAGGAACAGTGAACCACCATCATAAAGGTGGAGCAAATGATTGGCAAATCAGCTGGAAAAGACAGACCAAGTACACTCACACACAGAGACACAGAGAGAACAATATGGGCTGAAATATGTGCCACCAGAAACTGAATTTGAACCATTTATATTTGAATTTGAATGGCTAAACTTGAATAATTGCATTGAAAATCTGAATTTGAATCACATAATTTGAAATTGTATTGTTTAATTAAAATTGAATTTATTCAAAAACTGAATCTGAATTGTATCATTTGAAATTGAATTTATTCGTTTGGAACTGAAGTCTAATAAAATTTGATCCTCACTGAAAATTAAACTCTCTATATATCTTCACATTCACTTCTCACTATTCAGATTCAGTTCTCAAATTCAATTTCAAGTTACTGAGACAGACATCCGGGTAGTTGGAGGATGAAGGAAGAGCAATCGAGCGCAGATCGATAGATAGCGTTCATTGGCGCACAGGACTCCTCTTGGGCCAATCAGCACCAATGTTTTGGAGCACAGTACGTGACCCGCCATGAAACTATGGAATTACGATTGTGTCAATAATAATGAATGTAACTTTATAAAACTGAACGTAACTTTTTCAGAAACTATCAAAAATATTCCATTACAAAAGAAGAAAAACACAATTAAAATGAAAAAAATGAACTCAGTCGCACGAATTTAACAGGCTCTTCAAATATGCTTCATTTTTTGTTAATGTTTTTCAAAGATTCGTTTTAGCAAATCGTGGATTCTGAATACATTGCCACAGATTTTGCTTACGCTTCGCAGTTTATCGTTTGCTGTTTTGAGACAAACCTCTCGTGGGGGTGGGCTTAACAGTGATCTACTCTGATTGGATAGTGAACTTTTGATGGACAGGTGCTCTCTGACCCGGATGTACAGACGTCACTCAGTGGCGCGCATATTGGAAAGCTCTCGCGGTGATTTGTTGTATTACTTACTAACAATATGTAAATAATATTTGACCTATAATTATATAATTTTATATTATATGAGACCTTCGATCGTCTAATAATCGTCTTCGATCAGTCTGTAAAGATGAGCTCTCAGGAGAGACACGGAGCGGCATCATCTTCCTCCTCCTCTTGTTTTTTTTTTTTTTTTTAATGCAAAGAACAGGAACATACAAAAGAGAAAGCATACGTACATCACATAATATCAACCAAAACAATAAAGAAGACAAAAATAAATAGAAAAAAAAAAAAATAATTAAAAAAAAAAAGATAATAATAATAATGTATATAACAATAAAAGAAGAGGTAGGGCCATTACATCACACAAAAATGTTCACATGAAGAGATCAAATGCAGTGCAGATTCTAACAGTCCTTATGGCTTTCTTATTAGTAGATACTGAAATCAAATTTAGATAATTTTCTATTTCTTTTAAGAAGACAGAGAAGATAGGTTTACAGTTTAAAAATTTGCATTTGTGAATATAGAATTTGCTTAGGAAAATAATTAAATTAATAACAAAACAGACATTTTCGTTTGTGGGGTCTGAATCAAAATACCCAAATATAATGTTTCTCATATGTATTGAGAAGCCTGGCAAAATCTTACACTTGATAAAAACATCAATATCATTCCAGAGCTTCTGAGTGTAATGACACGACCAAAATAAATGAACCACTGTTTCATCAGAATTCACACAAAAAGAGCATGTTAGCTCAATGTCAGATTTAAATCTTTGTATACATTTCTTAACATGATAGAACCTGTGTATCAACTTAAAGGAAATTTCTTTCACTTTATTTGTGAGAATGAATTTCTGCTGTAAAGACCAGATTTTTTTTCCAATTAAGGTTACCAAACAAATTATTCCAAAAGGAAATAACAGGTGGAACAGAAATCAAATCCTTAAAAAATAAAGATCTTATAGTTTTTAGCTTTCGACTCTGAAAAACAGATTTGACCAACAGAAGTATCACAAGGTTTAGGAAAGGATGCAAAAAGCATACATAAACCAGAGGGAATAGCACCCATTACTGTAGCAAATTCTTTTGGGGTTACTGGTATTTGGTATTCAGAAAGAAATTCTGAATATCTGAATAAAAGACCTTGCTTATTAAACAAATGCTCCACTCCTCCTCCTCTTGTCCTCAAGGCAGCTTGAAGTAAGTTCGTGTTACTGAAGTAACCAATAACATCGATAAAAGTTTTATTCATGTAACGTTACAGTGTGCAACAGTTCTGGCTTTATTTTGCAAATTTATTGTTTAACCACTTCAGCTCTGCAGGATATTTTAGAGAATTAGGCATATCTGAATTTAAAAGAGCGTCCTGCCCACATACATTGGAGTAAATGGACAGAAATTGTCTAATTTTACAGAAAACACTCTAAATTTCAACACAGTGGTGGAATATTGCATATATTTTATTATATTTATTCACAATGTTTTGATAAACACATATAAAATATCATATTTTTAATAATTTTTTTATTGTCATTCACAAGTTTGCAATGCACTGATGTCATGTTATGATGTTATGTAGTTTGATTGTTTGCTCTTTTGCACAGTTATTATATTCAAGGACGTGTCAATGTAGACAGTGCAGATATCAAACTGGTCTTCATTCTACAGCAAGGCAGAAATCTTGGTGCAGATGCTGCATCTGCAGCTGTACATAACATCCTTGAAATTCTTAACCAGTCGTTCGGGAATACCAGCACAAGGCAGGGTCAGCAGCAGTCCGTTCAGCAGTCGGGGCAGAGTCAAACAGTGGACCAAGATATGGCCAGGTTTCAGTTTTGCAGTCATGACAATGACAAAACAGCAACATTTTATTTAGCATGCATTTACAATACAACAATAAATTTGCAAAATAAAGCCAGAACTGTTGCACACTGTAACGTTACATGAATAAAACTTTTATCGATGTTATTGGTTACTTCAGTAACACGAACTTACTTCAAGCTGCCTTGAAGGACAAAAGGAGGAGGAAGATGATGCCGCTCCGTGTCTCTCCTGAGAGCTCATCTTTACAGACTGATCGAAGACGATTATTAGACGATCGAAGGTCTCGTATAATATAAAATTATATAATTATAGGTCAAATATTATTTACATATTGTTAGTAAGTAATACAACAAATCACCGCGAGAGCTTTCCAATATGCGCACCACTGAGTGACGTCTGTACATCCGGGTCAGAGAGCACCTGTCCATCAAAAGCTCACTATCCAATCAGAGTAGATCACTGTCAAGCCCACCCCCACGAGAGGTTTGTCTCAAAACAGCAAACGAAAAACTGCGAAGCGTAAGCGAAATCTGTGGCAATGTATTCAGAATCCACAATTTGCGAAAACGAATCTTTGAAAAACATTAACAAAAAATGAAGCATATTTGAAGAGCCTGTTAAATTCGATGCGACTGAGTTCATTTTTTCATTTTAATTGTGTTTTTCTTCTTTTGTAATGGAATATTTTTGATAGTTTCTGAAAAAGTTACGTTCAGTTTTATAAAGTTACATTCATTATTATTGACACAATCGTAATTCCATAGTTTCATGGCGGGTAACGTACTGTGCTCCAAAACATTGGTGCTGATTGGCCCAAGAGGAGTCCTGTCGCCAATGAACGCTATCTATCGATCTGCGCTCGATTGCTCTTCCTTCATCCTCCAACTACCCGGATGTCTGTCTCAGTAACTTGAAATTGAATTTGAGAACTGAATCTGAATAGTGAGAAGTGAATGTGAAGATATATAGAGAGTTTAATTTTCAGTGAGGATCAAATTTTATTGGACTTCAGTTCCAAACGAATAAATTCAATTTCAAATGATACAATTCAGATTCAGTTTTTGAATAAATTCAATTTTAATTAAACAATACAATTTCAAATGATGTGATTCAAATTCAGATTTTCAATGCAATTATTCAAGTTTAGCCATTCAAATTCAAATATAAATGGTTCAAATTCAGTTTCTGGTGGCACATATTTCAGCCCATAGAACAAAGCACAACAGCAACAATGAACAAAACAAACACGGGATGTTACATTACACTGTATGTATTGTATTCTTTTACAAAATATATATATATATATATATATATATATATATATATATGTTTTTATTATTATTTAAATGTTCATACTGTATTATGGTTTTATTTTTTTATTATATTGTATTGATTGTTGTATTGATTATTTAGGTATTATTGGGTAAAAAGGCATAAATGAAACATTATTAAAAAATTAGTATGCAAAATCTTGATTATCAGACACTTAAAAATAAAACAATTGTTATTGGTAATAAAAACAATATCCCTCAATCTCTTTTATTTATAGCAAAATTTCAGCTCTGTTGTTATGCCTTTTTATCTATGCAGGATCCTATCATTACAATTTGCTTAATGGAATGTTTTGGGTTCAATACAAGTGAAGCTCAATCGACAGCATTTATGGCATGTATTCAAGAATAAGACTAATGAATTTTTTTAACCAATTAAAATACAGTAAATGCTGCATTGCAATCATGTGTTTGTGTAAGAACATTTTTGTCCCTTTTTGCAAGATTTCATTAGAGCAAAAATATGTATTATCCGTACAGAAATTCAAGTACTGTGATTGTAGGGATAAATAGATTGTTTTGTATTTAATGCTGTACATAATGGCTGTAAATATTATGGCAATAAATTATGCTGTTTAGAATTGTTCAATAATTTACCTACTATATTTATCAAAGTCTGATGTGCATCTAAGTTGTATTAAATGCCTTTTCTCCCTAGTTCATTTCTCTTTTGAGAACTATGAGGCCACATTTCCTATCATGATTAGGAGACCTACAGTCCCTGTTCTGTACGACCCAGGAACAGGTAAGAGACATCAAGACATTTAAAAACGCTACATATCAGCATCTATTAAGGAATCAAATATCCTGTTGTATAAATGTCTGTATTTTTGCAAGTACAATGAAAAAAAAATTATTATTCAGAGAAAAACAGTTTTGATAATTGTATTATTATTTTTTAAAGCTCGCAAAAGAAATAAAACTTCCATCTCTTTCACTATTTCAATACAGATGTTAACTCAAAAGTTACCATAACAACCAAGACCTTTCTGAGGTATGTGGAGTTGCAAGTCCTCATTGACAGCATTCGGAAGTTTTACCCAAAAATCAAGATCATCATTGCAGACGACAGCCTGAAGCCAAAAAGTGTGATTGGTGAAAACATAGAACAATACATAATGCCTCCTGCACAGGTAAACACTTTTCTCCACCAGCTTTCTACTTTATGTACCATTTCAAAATACTGTATTCTGGATTTAGAGTATGTTTTCAAAAAAAAAAATTATATGCAGTTGATTTATAAGCAGTTGTTGTATGACTAAGAATGTATTTCTGTATGGCTCTGGATCAAATAGTAAAAGTGGTCCACATTCAGTCCAATGCTGTTAGTTGATACATGACTGTTGATGACTATTCACTGCTCTGCTGATGATTATTTGGGTCCCCAGGGCTGGTTTGCGGGCAGGAATCTGGCTGTATCACAAGTCAGCACCAAATACTTCTTGTGGGTGGACGATGACTTTCTATTCCTGAATAAGACACGGATCGAGAGCTTTGTGGAGATTATGGAAGCGATTCCAGAACTTGATATTGTAAGCATTGGAGCATTTTAAGAATTGTATTTATTCATGTATTTGCATGTTTTTAGTAAATTTGATCTATTGTGAGTTAAAGCATTTACAAAATAATATTTAGTAAAATCTTGCTTAAAGCTCCATATCTTAAAAATCTCCTTTTAAAGCTTTACTACAGAACTTGATTTTTAAATTACAATTTACAGCCTCAGTGGACAGTTTACAGCCTCAATGGACAATGCAAGTGAACCGTAATCAGGGTTGGGAGAAACAAAATACATATAACATGATTATGTATTTAAAGTACAAAATATAAGTAACTGTATTCCATTACACTTACAATTTATATAATTGGCATTTAGAATACAGTTACATTAAAACAGTATTTTGATTACTGACGAGATTACTTTGCTTTTATTGTTATTTATTTCATTTAATATTTAGTCCTATCAGATGGAAAACATCTATACATATAAATTATGCGATCTACCAGTGCTGAAGAAGTAATCCAAAGTATTTAGAATAAGTTGCTGACCTTGAGAAATTTTACAGAATGTATTCTGTAATCTGTAGTGGAATGCATTACAAAAGTAACCCTCCCAACACTGACAGTAATACTACAATAGTGTGTCCATGTGCTGTAAACAATAAGACTGTGATATAAAACACATAACGAGAATTCTATAATAATGGGGATGAAATATACTTAAACATAAAACTAATATGGAAAAATATGCAATAAAACAATTCCAATAATTTTCTTTAATCGTTTCTTTGAAAGATATAATAGAGAGTTGTTTACACGCTAAATAAATTAATATGTAGATTACTGTGCTATGAACTCGGCACGTTATAAATAACTTGAGATGAGCATACATTCATGGGGAATGACCTTTCTACCTATGGTGGCTTTTAGATGTAATTTAAATAGTCTACTCTGTTTAAACATTATCTGTTAAAAGGAAAGTGACACATCAACTTGTGCATTACGACTGGGGTAAAAGAAATAAGAAAACAGTGACACACAAACACATAGGGACACACAAACAGGTGTCTCAAAACTGCAGCAATGTTATAAAATACTCAGAACAAGTCACCAAAATTGGTAAGCATGCCACAGTAACTTCACCGGCAAACATAGCACCAATGGTAAACACATGAGTAATGTTAAACAAGCCTACCTACCAGAAAACATTTCCAAGAATTTTAGTAAGTAAACAACTTCGCAACATACACATAAACAGCCATCCGGAGACTGATGTCTTGTCACTGCTGTCCTGAATGAATGAGTGAACAGCCAAAACTTCCCCAAAGAATCTTGCATAGTGCAGCTTTAATGAGCCATATATTTGAACTGCTTCAGGTAATGAGCTAATTATATTTTTCCCCCCTCTTTCTGTTTAGGTTGGTGGTGCGGTATCAGGTAATCAGTATTATTTCAAATTTGAGTATGACGAGGGAGATGAACAGGATGGCGGCTGCCTAAAGCGCATCAAGAATGGGTATCATCAGCCACTTGCAGGCTTTGATGGCTGCTTTTTGGTTGATGGAGTTGTCAATTATTTCTTGGCTCGGACGGATGCAGTGAGAAGGGTTGGCTTTGACCCTTTCCTGAAACGGGTGGCTCACTCTGGTGAGTGTAAAAACATTATCCCAACACAATCATACGAGTTGATCATTCAAGTATTCCTCTTTAATTTGTAGCTCAATTCAGAGTGAGGACCTGTAGAGTCTTATTTCTAGAAACGTAGAAGCCTACCTACTTTTTACTAATGTGTACTAACTCAGTGGTTTTCAAACTTGTTGCTGCCAAGAACCCCTAAATATAATGATCACCTTGCGAGGGACTCTCTCTTTGCAAGTATATCTGTCTGCGTCCAGTGTGACGACAAGGAACACCCACTTCACGACAACCCCCGATAATAAAGCGATTCTATTGGATAAAATAACTATTGCAATCGCTATTTCATTCATGGTATCTTAACTGTGTATTAATTATTATTTAAATTATAGGCTTTGTCACATCATATTAATAAACTGAAGACAGGTAGAGCGGAACGTTCTCACTCGATGATCATGTGCTACACAGACTTATCTGTGGTTACATCAGCATCTTTACCCAGCAAGTCGATGGGAAAATGACGCAACTTTTTTCCTCATGGCTTTTACTTCATATTAATTACACATGAGAGTGAAATAATATGTGTTGTACTCTACTCGTGAACTTTCCTATCTGCATGCAGATTTGACCATACATATGTTTGACAGTACAGTGACTAATCATATATCTTATGTTATGGAAATGGAACACTTAATTTGCCAGCCAATAAATACGCACCTGGTAAGAGTTGGTTATATTGCCTATATGCATTGTAAGTCTTTAAAACGGCACCCATTGAGTGTTCGCCAAGCGAGGTGTAATTATTAATTAATTTGATTTTTTTTTTCAGCATGGAAATTCAAATAGTATGACAAAATATGTATTTATTATTATTTTTGCAACTCAAGAGCAAGCATAAATTATTTTTCTCATTGATTTGCTCCCTGCAATACAGGCAAAATGTATGATAAATAATATGTTGCCTAAATGTCAACATGTTCACTTACTTAGAACTTGTTTTTAATGCAACAATATTTTAATACATATTTTAGAATCCATTAATCATATTGCTTTTGTTTATTTATAAATGTATAACAAGCATTTTCGCTGTGTAATCGCAGAATAACGCAAACACCAGCGCAGAACTATAAATGCAAACCAACGCAATGGCCACTACGCGGAGCAAACTCTGTAGATTCGAATCAGCCTTAAAGCAGTTCACTGGTTAGTCAAAGGGGATGTAACTTGTGGTGGGGATGTAACTTGTGGTGGGCATGCCTTGTACTAGTCTTGCTGGACGCAAGCAGACCCTTTTCCTTATTTGAGAAAAACATTAAACCTGATATTATAAAGACACGTTGTTTGCAAAAGTAAATAATTGGCTTTTATTAGTGCCATTTTATAAGGACATTTACTTTTCAATAAGTGTGTCTTTATTCTACCATAGTAATGCAAGATGTTTAAACCGAGAGAAACATTTTCAATTAAAATTGTATTAATTTGTATGGGCATTTTCACAATAAATATTGTGAAAAGCAGCTTAAAAGAGGTTAATGAAGTACCGAAATATTTTTTCATAATATATTAAATTCTACGCAGGTTTGTTTTTATTTCTTACCATTTAAAACTATGGCTGTCAATAGAAATAATCACTGTCATACCTGTCAACACTCCCGTTTTTCCCTGGAGTCTCCCGTATTTCACACCCATCCCCCGACCCTCTCCCGTTTTGTTATTTATCCCGGGAAACTCCCGTAATTGGTACGGCCCAATCCCCGTTATATAAATAATCACATCAATATATTATTCCAAGGTTGTCCAGTTGCCATATCTTGTATGAAACGCATCCTACTCACACAATCGACACATCATACAAATTTCAACCCATTTGTGACCTTAACATGGCAACCTACAACCCAGACGCGGGAAGTTGAATCAAGCATCACTGGTAGATGGGACAAGAGTCGGCTGGTGCTCCGGCGAAAAAACTAAATATAGCCTACACATAAATTGAACAACAGCTGGAGGGAAGAATTTCATTTCAAATCTCGAAGTCATATCGACAATGCCCACGCCCTTTGGAAAGTGTTGCACTGATTTTAATAGCAGACATGGTGGGAAAAATGACGTTACTCAACATTAAATCACAATGGCGCAATTTGCATGTATTTAGCCTGCCACTGCCATCTAGCATAACCCCCCCCCCCCTTTAACCCCAGTTCGAAAACCCCAGTACTAACAAACACCTTAGTAGAGCAAATATGTTAGTGCATTTAGACATATTTTTTAGGCGAATTAAAAGAAGCCTGTTTTCCCAGAAAATAGTATATACCCATTTAAAACTATAATGGTGCAGGTTTCATGTGCTGGCATTAGGGCTGTAACTGGTGGGGTGAAAGGTGGTAATGATTCTAGGGGCCCAAAGGTACAGGGGGACCCAAAACAAGTTAGAAACTGTATTTTTTAATTGGTAAGGGGCCCAGAGCAATTTACAGTCAGGGGGCCCAGAATTCCTTGCTACGGCCCTGGCCAGCATAGTTCTCAGCCAGGGCATCTGTGAAACTCTCTCAGAACCTCTGTGTTTCCACTGACATGCCCAGAAAAATTCTTAAATTGTTTAGTTATTTAGTCCCTAGACAACAATTTTCACATAAAATCACTGAACATGTATGGACGACATACTTCTCAGTGTTTCATGACATAATCTTTTTTTCCTTTTCATGTCTCTCATCTGCATTCTTACCTGTGCCTTGATCTTCAGAGTTCTTCATGGATGGACTTGGACAGTTGATGGTTGCCTCCTGTCAAGGCCTCTCCATTGGCCACCAGAAACATCGGGCACGGGGGAAATATTATTCCTACAGGACTCAGAAGAAATCTGATGGAAGGAATAAACTTAATCATCATTTCTTCAAGAACTATCTGAAATATATCAAGTACTGAAGGCCTTTTGTCCCCTCCTTTGTCTTCTGTCCTACTGAAAGTCTTTTGTCTACTCTTAACAATCTCCTACTCTCATTTACAAAATGCTTAGGAAATGTTGTTTAAAAAATGTAGAGGTTACCAGCCTTATTTTTAAATGAATATTACTAACTGCTATATTCCTAACTGCTAAAATAATATTCTGATTAGTGAAAGTCATCCTCACAGTTTGTAGTTAAGAATATTTCTTATAAGACATTGCACAAGCCAAGCCCAGGATGAGGGCTGATATGTACTGTACCGTTTTTACAGCAGTTTTACTTTTTTATACAAAAGATTTCTTGCAAACTATATTTTCTCTTTGATGTCACACAAGCATGAATAATAATAATAAAGAATTAAACAGTAAGAATCCAGAATTAGTCATTAGTGTAGGCTCTATTCAGTAATAAGTTGGCACAGCAAATATTTCTGCAAGTATGGAAGAAAATACAATCAGCAGCCTGTCAATATTAAGTCTTTTCTGTTCCATTAGTAATGAGATGTTGGTTTGAAAGTGCATTCTGACCTCTGTTAAAACAAACAGCGTCACTGTGTCTGCATTACTGTTGTTTAAATAATAGAGTATATTCTGCTAGTTTGTGTATGTAAAAACTGATAGAGGTCCTAGGTCCTAGAAAACAAAGAACGCTTAGGACAACCAACATATAATCTCTCTCATATCTGAGAAAATGGACATACAAACTTTCTCCAAAAACAACATCTCTACCTCAAGAACACACCACTGACTGAGAATTGCCTCATTGTTATTCCACATCTGTTTCTCCTTACCCTCTCCCCTTCTCCCCCTCCTCTCCTTTTATAGTTCAGAATCATCCCAAACTCGCCTAATTCTTACTTGTGAAAACCACTTTTTTGTATTTACACAACAAATCTGACTATACATGTTTGGTATAATTTAAAAGGTCTCAGTGTAATTGGTGCGATGTTCTCACTTCCCACAGCAGCCGACTTAGTTATAATAAAAATGTTGTATTTAGATAAATTATGTCTCCGTTTTTGGGTTGTGTCTTCCAAGGGTTTTCAATGTACTTTTAGGACCTAAAACCTCCTGAGTCATTGAATTTTATACAGTCTATATTCCTATTGTCTACCATTTGCCAATTATGTTTATTCTGGTCTGGGTACTTAAAGGTGTCAGAAATTAGATTTTTATTTAATTTTATAATGTTCATTGAGGTCCACTTTAAATGTTAGTGTGAATGTTTTTTTATTAAAAGTACTCATAATCTAGGAATAATTGGTCATTTTCTATCCACTTTTTGTGCCTCCGATTCAAATGCTCTGTTTTTTGGGGTGTGTTTTTTTAAGACATCAGTGTAAATGCTCACTGCTGAGATCGGGTAACATCTTTGCTTGTGGATAAGTGTAAACGTCCCCACCATTGCACGTATGTGGAAAACTTTGTATGGTTAAAATATGACAATAGGAGGAATTCATCCATACTTTGAATTTGAAGAATATTAACCCCTCCACAAACGCCCTGGATTCTGCAGTCTGTGAGAACGTGGTAAGTAATCACTCTAATTTATGTTTATTCCTTGTATATTTGTGTAATATGTTTTACTTTTATTCTTGTTTAAACCAAGACGTGACACAACGGTGTGTATCTTGTTACATAGTTGGAGCATTTTCCAATGGTGAATAATTTCTGTGTTTTACAAATGCTGAGTAAAGCATGACAGTACCAAATAAAGTGTAAATACATGGTGTGATCACATTTATAACTGTGAAAGGATACACTTATTGTGCAACATGTAATCGTATACAGGATACATTCACAGGTGTTTGTCGCACTGCCGTTTGTCATATAATCATCTTTCCTCATATATTCAGTTTAGTGACAAAGGCATACATTGTTCATTACAATGAGTCATGTTTTCATTCAAAAAAGGAAAGAAATTGTCTAAATATATTGATATCAATGCTCTTTATGTACATCTTGTGCCATCTTGCCAACAGAGCAAGAAAATATATCCTGCTTAGAGATCCCTGTGCATTAAAACTAATACACGAGCATCTAAAATCACTAGGATCAAATCAATTACTCAGTACACATCTAACAGTCTGTAACATACGAAGCAAAACAATTAACATGGATACTCAGCCTTGTTTGTTGTCAGGTCCAATATAAACTCAGCAAAAAACGAAAGGTCCCTTATTCAGGACACTTTTTTTTTTTTTTTACAAATCCAAATAACTTTACAGATCTTTATTGTGAAGGGTATATGTTTTCCATGCTTGTTCAATTAACCATAAACAAGTAATGAACATGCACCTGTGGACAGGTGGTTCAGACACTAACAGCTTACAGACTGTAGGCAATTAAAGTCACAAAAACTTAGGACACTAAAGAGACCTTTCTACTGACTCAGATAGTTAAAACACCAAAAGAAAGATGCCCAGGGTCCCTGCTCATCTACGTGAACGTGCCTTAGGCATGCTGCATGAGGACTGCAGATGTGGCCAGGGCAATAAATTGCAATGTCTGTACTATGAGATGCCTGAGACATTACATTTACATTTATGCATTTGGCAGACGCATTTTTGGCAGTGCAATTATTACAGGAACAATCCCCCCGGAGCAACCTGGAGTTAAGTGCCTTGCTCAAGGGCACAATGGTGGTGGCCATGGGGTTTGAACCAGCAACCTTTTGATTAACAGCCCTGTGCTTTAGCCACTACGCCACCACCATTCCTTTCTAAGACAGCGCTACAGGGAGACAGGAAGGACAGCTGATCATCCTCGAAGTAGCAGACCATTTGTAACAACACCTGCACAGGATCGTACATCCGAATATCACACCTGCAGGACAGGTACAGGATGGCAACAACAACTGCCGAGTTACACCAGGAATACACAATTCCTCCATCAGTGCTCAGACATAGGCTGAGAGAGGCTGGACTGAGGGCTTGTAGGCCTGTTGTAAGGCAGGTCCTTACCAGACATCACCGGCAACAACATCGCCTATGGGCACAAAACCACCTTCGCTGGACCAGACAGGACTGGCAAAAAGTGCTCTTCCCCGACGAGTCATGGATTTGTCTCACCAGATGTGATGGTCGGACTCGCGTTTATCATTATCGTAGCAAATATTCATTAAAATAAACATCAGCCACTCTTTATTAATTTTTTTTTCTCACTCTATTATTTTCCAATTCATGACCTCTTTAAGGGGAATATGCAAGAGGCTCAGCAGAATTCTGTAGCCAGATTAACCCCATGGTGTTGTGTGTTATAAACACACAACACCATGTCTTAATATAAAAGTCAGGTATGCATCTCTTAATTTTAGGAACTTACTCCATAAGGGGGCAGGGTTACTTAAAAGGTGGCATCTCTTCCACATATGGTAAGGTTTAGGAAAGGGGCTGCCTATTTTGCTGGCAGTTTAGAGCTCCTGCCCCTTTTTGGAGCTCTGCCTACAGCTATACTGTTGTTGGACTTGTGGGGTGCAACATGACTCCAGTGGTTAAATCCATTTCTTCAGAAGCAATATGAAGTGACAGTGAAAAACAGATCAATATTTAAGCACTTACTTTCTTTTTGTTTTGTTTTTTACCATAGATCTCCACTTTCACCTTCTTCTTTTTTTTAATTTGCATTCTTTGTGCATATTACCACTTTATAGGCAAGGAGGAGAATTCATGGTTTCTCAACATTTTTAATAAACTTTTTTTGCAGTTCACTTAAAAGAACAAATATGCCATGTAGTCCTTAAATTAATATTTTAGGGATACTTTACTGTCAGTCATTTATTATCCCAAAATAAACCCTGAATGGGTGATTAGGACGTGTATCACTTAATGGGTTTCTTTTGCAACATTATATTATCCTGCTTATTGCACGGCTACTTACCAAATAAATAAGTAAAAGAGATTATTTAAATGAATGAAGCACGAGATAAATAGTACAGCTATGTAAACTGGTTGTCAGTTCAGTTTAGTTTGAGAATAGTGTTATACACTTTTAGAGTCTAGCATGTCACACTGCAGGACAATTGAGTTACTATCTGATTTCATATCAACTACCCTGATACAGTACATGCTACACAGGCTTCCAAAAAATAAGATGATTATGTTCCTCTCACATTGGTTGGATTTACATGCATTCTTCATAACAATGCATGCACTGTATATGAAGCACATTGAAATACTGTAAATGCCTCTCAAAGGAAGAATTTGAATAATTTTCAAGAACAATACACAGATTGAAGCAAAAGACAAAGATGCCACTTGCAAGTTCTTCTGCTCATAAACATTGACCGTTTTCCATTACTCTCCATAGTCCGCACTCCTTTACTTCCTGAATGCATTAAACTTAAACTTAATTTTGAACACTACAAGGTTAAAGACATGTGATACTCACTTTCTATCTCTATAGCTAATGCAATGCAATTTGATCAGTTCCATTTCAGCACAAGGAGGAAGTAGACAAGGATGGCTACATCAGACATATTCATGTGGACTTCTTCCTGGCAGGGACAAACACGCAAGAAAGGATAGTTTTTTCATACTGGTAGGTGCATCTCACTTTTTGAGATTTTCATTTATCTCACTTTTTTGTTAACTCATGTGGATAAGACAAGAGAGGCTGTGCCTCAGTGTGGACAGGAAAGATAATGGAGATCTTTCTTTGTTGGTGGTTGGGTGTTGATTACTGCAAGCGTTGTGTGCACCTATGTAGGATGATTTGTCTAAGTTCTTTCATGCTTAGATTTTGAACTGTTATTGAACTCCTGAAATGTTATGCATTGTTTATATAAGGAACTGGTTATATCATTTTTTCCCTTTCCTATAATGATAATTGCTGCAGTTCTGGTATATTTTTAGATTACACATAAACACTCTCCATGATGAGCATACTATTTAAAAATGTAGCTATTGCAGATTACATATCAACCTCAGAATAATGTGTTAAGCTTATCTGAAAGCTATCTTTTAGAACAGGGCTCTTCAATACTTTCTTTCAAAAGACCCAACCATTTCATCGTTTGAAGTCTAATATGTATAATGTGTGTTCACTAACATTAATATTATAGTTTAACATGTTTAACTGTTTTCCTTTTCCCTTATTTTTCATTGAAATAAATAAGCCTTTCCTGGTCTTGGTTTAAAGTATTTTAAAATTGGACACTAACTAAGTGTTTGCAATTTACAGATAGTATGTAAGCAGATGATCATTGGTGAACACAGAAATATGTTTATTTGATGATGTTTAGCAAGGGCGTAGGTTTGGCGTGAACATGATTGCAGAGTGATTCAGTGGTGCCTACAGCTGTCCGGCCATACACACTGTGCGGACCATGAGCGTTCTGACTGACCTGAGAAATATTTACTCACAGAATATTTAATCAGTCATGAAGTGTGTCCCGTGGCAGTTTAAAAGAACTAGCAATGACCAATTTGCGAATTAATAATTCTTTTGAGTCGGATCTTTTCAGTGAACTGGCAAAACGGGCTTATAAAACTGTCTGGATCAATTTGTGAGTCAGCACAATTCATTCGGATCGCTCGCTCACGGAATCATTTGGAGCGGTTTCTCGCACAGTAAAACAGCATTAGGATATTTACAAACAGAGAACAAATAGCACTGAATACAGTGGAAAATGACATACAATCAACTGAGGCAAAAGGCTGTCTATTTGAGAGGTAAAAGCTCACGCTGTTTTTCAATAATTTTCATGTAAACATTCACTAGACATGTAAACTTGTCTTTTGACAACTGCGTCATGTTTCACTGAGTTTTTAGGATCTCCCACGAAAGCGCTGCATTTTTAGAAGCCGCTTTATTTAACATGTCTCGAGACACTGGACTTCCCGTTCCTAACGGCATGCTGCATGAGTGTTGTGTAGCCTGCTAGCCTGCTTAGCATTGCTTTTTCTTATTCGCATATATTCATTGTTTTATTCTTTGTCATTTTACAGCACGTTTCGGGTTTTTCTGCTTTTTTACAGTTTCATCTGTGTGTATTTTACCTGATGATGCTGGCACCTAGCATAGGGCCTAGTGTTTGTAGCCTGACAGCTTTTTTTTAGCATCCCTTATCTATCTGTTTTCAGCTTTTAATACTTAACATCTGCCATTTTTCAGCCTGCATCAAGTTCCCAAACCCACCCCCCCGCATTATTCAACTGTGTGCATTTTCCAGGTGCATCCGTTTTCTATTTTTATCGCGATTAAATTGCATGCATTTTACAGCGCACAGCCGTTTTTCTTCTCTGTGTTACATAGATTACTGCATCGATCTCAAAGCACAGCTTATCAAGAACAAACAAAACATCAAACAATTGCGTGAGGGATTCACATCGATCTCAAACTCTCACAGCTCAGGAACAACCAACAACAACAACAACAACAACAATCAATTGTGATAAGTCATGGCATCTGCTCGTTATTTCTTCCTACACTGCATGTCACACGTTTACATTAGCTTTTGTTAGCAGTGAGGGATTCACATATGATAAATGTAAGGAATTAGTCAGGCTGACGGAGAAGGTTAATGAGTTAGAGAACGCTAGTGGAGGTCAGTTAGAGAGAGAGAAGCTGGTAGATACTTTTTTGAATGTGCGTAGAACAGCGAGCAACACACATACTTTGGTTCTGGCTCTAGAGCCCCAGCAGCAGGGCATTTGTGTGACATCTTTGCGGCAAACTCGCTCAGCAAATTAACACCACTCTCCCGGTCCTGTTAGGATTTCCAATCGATTCTCCCCACTCAGTGATGCATCGGGTATCATGTTGAAAGAGCCCTATTAATTGTTGATTCTATTGTAAGCAATGTGGAAATATTGACTCCAGCCACTATTGTTATATGCATTTCGGGTGCCAGAGTGTCTGACGTCAGATAAAATTTACAGGTGCTGACTAATGCCAAGTGTAGATTTTCAAATATTTGTATTCATGTCGAGACTAATGATGTCCGGTTTTGCCAATCGGAAATCATTAGAGATAATGTTAAAGAGATGTGTGAAATTGCAAAAACAATGTCAGACACTGTAATATGCTCTGGCCCCCTCCCTGCTCATCGTGGTGATGAGGTTTATAGTACATTAGTGTCACTGAATGTCTGGATGTCTGAGTGGTGTCTGAAGAATAGCATAGAATTTATAGAGAATTGGAGTTTTTGGGTTAGACCTGACCTGCTAAAGAGAGACGTACTCCATCCCTCCAGGGAAGGTGCCACTCTCCTCTCTAGTAATTTGTCTCTTATTCTTAATAATGACAGTATTTGACTAACTGGGGCCCAGGCCAGGAAGCAGACAAACTGGTTAATCCGAATGTCTGCTAGCTGCCTTGAGACGCCACACAAGTCACATAAACTACAACACTACAACACAAGAGACAGTATCATCTAGATATCATATAGAGACTGTGTCTGTTCCCCAAACTACCAAATCACAAAACTCTCACTAAATAATTTAGAATTTTTTTTATTAAGGTCAAACTTGAACAAAACAAAAAACATCATATGAAGGTAGGGCTACTAAACATCAGATCTCTGTCTACCAAAGCATTAATTGTAAATTAAATTATTACAGTTCATAGTTTGGATGTGCTCTGTTAGACAGAAACCTAGCTTAAACCAGATGAATATATTAGTTTAAATGAATCTACTCCCCCAGGTTATTGTTATAAAAATGAGCCTTGTCTACAGGGTCGAGGAGGAGGTGTTGCTACAATTTACAGTGAAGTTTTTGGTGTTACTCAGAGGACAGGATATAAGTTTAAGTCTTTTGAACTAATAATGCTTAATGTGACACCGTATGATATAAATAAAAAATCCCAGGCCTTATTCTGATTTCCTTGGTGAATTTGCAGATTTTTTTCAGATATTGTAGTTACTGTAGATAGAGATTTAATAGTTGGTGACTTCAACATTCACATGACACATTGGGATTAGCATTTACCAATATTCTCAACTCTCTTGGAATCAAACTGTGATGAGGCAGGCAAAGAATGATGATCTAAGTGCAGCTTTATTTAAATTAACGAGAAAACTCAGAGTAAAGAAAAACACAGGAAACCTAGCACAGAGCATAACAAAACATGCAAGAACTGACAAATAAACTGGGGGAAACAAGGGCTTAAATACACAAGGGAAAACATGGAACACCTGGGGCAACAATCAGGGAATGAGTAACAATCAGGGGAAAACCAATCATAAAATGAAACTACAAAGAACTACAAAAACCTAACAGGAAACAGGAACTAAACAAGAACCCCAACATAAAAGCACAAAAACAAAAGACAACAGGGAATATGTGAAACAAACAAAATCTGACAGGACCAACTCATCACCATAATCAAATTGTCATATGGATTTGATGTTATAGAAATTCTACTGCAGAGCGATGACATCTCAGATCTAGGGTTGCAGCGGTATACCAGTTTCACGGTATACCACGGTTTGAAAATTGACGGTAATCATACCATGTACATTTGCTTATCTACGGTAATGAGAAAAAAATGCAACCGGATGGAGAATCTCACATGCGCGTGCACATCTCCTTTCCTTCTTGACTGTCTGTCAGACTCATCAACTTGCATCACACACACAAACATGCAGCAGAGAAAATGTCAGAGAGAAGCAAGGCGAAAGGGTCTGACATAAGTGAGTGTGTGTGTGAGTTAAAGCAGTGTTTCTCAACTGGTTTATTCGGACTGGGTCGCAGACAGCAGGGAAAGAACAATTATAAGGTTCTCCCATTGAAAATATTTCAGCTGCCCCCAAAGTGATTGACTATTTAGGACTGCCGAGGCAGATTTAATGATAATCTCGCAAACAGCTAAAGACTTCTCATCTGCGAGTGTAACGAGCTCACGCTAATGATCTGCTCTTCTCTCTGGCGCGTGAGTGCAACAACTGGCTTCCCTCGATAGTGCGGAGCGCAGACATCAAAACTAATGTGCCCAATTTCAATTCTAGTGAGACTTCTAGTTTAAAGTGTTACGGAGATTGTAAATTCCAACCTCTCAACAGTAGCAGCCCTGACTAGGGTTGCAACGGTATGAGATTTTCACGGTATGATAACCGTATCAGAAAATATCATGGTTTCACAGTATACAGTATTACACAATTAGTATTATCAGTGAAAACAGAAGGGTTGTTTATTTATTTATTTTTGAGCAAACACTTTATAATTGAAACTTGAAACCATTTATTTATGTGTAAAGTATGTGTAAAAAAGGTCTCCCTTTTGAAAATAAAATAAATAGAATAAATAAGAAAGCTAACATAATTATTATAATAAACCGAATTGTAAACATGACAACAAATAGCATGTAACAATAACATGTTATTTTCACATACCCTGTTGTCTTTTGTTTGTGTAATTTTATGTTGAAATTCTTGTTAAGTTCCTGTTTCCCAGTCATGTGATGTCCTGTTTTCCCTCCGTGTTATGTGTCTTGCTTTCATTGGTTCATTGTTTGATTACTTTGTTATCAGTTCTAGTTTGTCATTGGTTTTAGTTAATTGCCTTGTTATCTTGTTTAGAGTTCTGTTTGTTCATTGGCTTATGTTTCCCCATGTCCATGTATTTAAGCCCTCATATTTGCCATTGTTTCTTGTCTAGTATTGATGTTAGTTTGTGTAACATAGCTCTAGTCATGTCCTGGTAATAGTCTAGTTTCAAGTTCCTGTTTCAAGTTTATGTCTAGTTTAGTTCATGTTCTCGTGCATAAATGGGATTTCTTGTATCATCATCATCGTCGTTTTACTAATAAATCTGCACTTGGGTCCTACACATTGTTACAGAATACTAGACCACCCATTATGGACCCAGTGGTTCGGCTCTTGCATCTTCGTCAGGACAATCAACCCCTGGAAGATTATGTGGAGGATTTTTGTGCTCTGGTATGCCAGGTGAACTTCAATGAGGTTGCCCTCAAGACACTTTTTGTTATGGACTAATTGAGTCAACCTCTTCCTTGATGCCTAACAGTCGCAGTCACCTCAGCCTGGCTCAATATATCGACCTCGCCCTAAAGATCTCTGGTTCCACCTTCACTGTGGGGAAGGCGGATACAGAGCCAGGGTTCCATGACATAGCCGCCACCAAACCAGAGTTCAACGACATAGCCGCTGCTAAACCAGAGTTCCACGTCATGGCCCCCGGCTCCAAGGTAACTCCACGCGGTTCAACTCCCCTAAATAGCTTTTTTTTGGGGGGCCTCAACCTGTTCTGGTGGTCGATTCATTGCCACAGTCAATGGTAGCTGCCACAGCCAATGAGCCAACGCCCACGCCTGCCACAGCCAACGAGCTGGAAGTCTCGTCCATCCCAGAGCCAGCGTTGCCAGCCTCATCCGTCCAGAGGAGGATAAGAAAAAGGATTCTGCTCCCCAGGTTCCATCCCCAGAGCCTTCCACGGCTCCGCCTTCTCCTGAGCCTTCCACGGCTCCGCCTTCTCCTGAGCCTTCCACAGCTCCGCCTTCCATGGCCCTGTTTCCAGAGCCTTCCATGGCCATGTTTCCGGAGCCTTCCCCGGCTCTGCCCCGGAAGTCCTCCATGGATCCGCCTTCCATGGCTCCACCCCCGGAGTCCTCATGGCTCCGCCTTCCACGTCTCCTGAGCCTTCCATGGCCCTGTCTCCTGAGCCTTCCATGGCCCTGTCTCCTGAGCTTTCCATGACCCTGTCTCCGGAGCCTTCCCTGCTCCGCCCCCGGAAGTCCTCCACGGCTCCGTCTTCCATGGCTCCACCTTCCACGGCTCCTCCCCCAGAGACCATTCCTCATGCGACTCCGCCCGGTCCCCCAGAGAACATTCTTCACGTGGCTCCACCCGCTCCCCAAGAGACCATTCCTCACGCGACTCCGCCCGCTCCCCTACAGACTGTCCTGCGGCCACCTCCCTGGCCTCCTGACCCAGACCCTGTTCTACTGCCGCCTCCCGACTCTGTCCCCACCTTGAGGTCATCCCCTTGGTCTCCTGGCTACCCATCTGGTCTGCTCTGGTTCCCTTGGTCTCCTGGCTTCCCGCCTGATCGGCTCTGGTTCCCTTGGTCTTCTGGCTGCCCATCTGGTCTGCTCTGGTTCCCTTGGTCTCCTGGCTGCTCACCTGATCTGTTCTGGCCTCCTAACTGTCCGCCTGGTCTCCTGGCCACCCGCCTGATCTGCTCTGGTCTCCCTGATCTTGCCTGGTTCCTCTGCTCTTCTTGTTACCCCTTGAACTGCCTGTTTGCCACTTGTGCCCCCCTGATCCACATCTTTTACCCTACGCTACATGGACAATTTGCCTTTATTTTTTTATTGGGGGGGGCGCGCTCCTGTCACATTCCCTGTTGTCTTTTGTGTACTTTTATGTTGAAATTCTTGTTAAGTTCCTGTTTCCCAGTCATGTGATGTCCTGTTTTCCCTCCGTGTTCATGTGTCTTGTTTACATTGGTTCATTGTTGATTACAGTTCTAGTTTGTCATTAGTTTTAGTTCATTGCTTTTATCTTGTTTAGAGTTCTGTTTGTTCATTGGCCTATGTTTCCCCATATATCCTAACAAAAAATATTATCCATGTATTTAAGCCCTCATGTTTGCCATTGTTTCTTGTCTAGTATTGATATTAGTTTGTGTAACACAGCTCTTGTCATGTCCCGTTAATAGTCTAGTTTCAAGTTCCTGTTTCAAGTTTGTCTACTTTAGTTCATGTTCACGTGTATAGATAGGGTTTCTTGTATCATCATCATCGTTTTGGGTATAAATCTGCACTTGGGTCCTACACATCGTTACAGTTATATAACTAAAGCATGTGAGCATGTTAAATTAATAATAACATCAGCTATGTGAGCTTTTTAAGAAATGTCCTGTTAACATATACTGTAGGTGCACAACAAATAGTTACATGCTATTTGTTATCATGTTTATAATTGGGTTTATTATTATAATTATGTTAGTTTTCTTATTCTTTACACACTTCAATAAAATAAATGGTTTCAACTATAATAAAGTGTTTGCTCAAAATAAATAAACAACCCTTCTGTTTTCACTGATAATACTGATTGTGTAATACTGTATACCGTGATCTTTTCTGATACGGTTATCATACTGTGAAAATCTCATACTGTTGCAACCCTAGTCAGATCATTACCTTGTCTCTTGTTTGCTGCAGTCAGCTAAATGTTACTCAATCTACACCATGCCATTGTTCAGGTAGAACTATTCTTTCGACCAGTAAAGATAGATTTGGAAGATTATTAGTGAAGCTATCTCATACACTCAGTAAGGCCCAAAGCCTAGAAGAACTTGATGAAATATAAATACAGTCTTCTCTAGCACTCTTGATAATGTCACCCCCTTCACTTAAAGAAAATTAGAGAAAAAGCCCTGCACCATGGTACAATGATCACACTCATGCTCTTAAGAAAGCAGCTCGGAAAATGGCACACAAGTGGAAGAATACAAAATTAGAGGTATTTTGCTGTGAATGAAAGGATAGTGTCTGTAGCTACAGACAGGCACTAAAAGCTGCCTGGTCAACGTATTTTAGCAAACTCATAGAAAATAACCACAACAATGTGGCTAAATTGGTTAGGAACAAACCCTCAACTGAACCAGATATTCTGTTGCAACACAAGAGTAATAACTTCATGAATTTCTTTACAGATAAAATTGAAATAATCAGAAATAAAATTGGAATAATGCAATCATCTGTCACCGTACATCAGAAAACAGTGTCTCATAATGTTCCTCATGTGCACCTTCAAACCTTCGCTGTCATAGGTCATGAAGAGCATATTCCCTGTAATCTCAGAGCCTCTTCTTAATATTATTAACTTCTTGCTATCCTTAGGACATGTCCCAAGAAACTTTAAAATGGCAGTTATCAAACTGTTTATTAAGAAGCCACAACTTGATCCTGGAGAACTGGCTAATTATAGACTATTTTCAAATCTCTCATTTATGTCAAAAATACTAGTAAAGGTAGTATACTCCCAACTATATTCATTTCTATAGATAAATAGTATATGTGCACAATTTAAGTCAGGATTTATGCCCCATCACAGTACAGAGGCTGCACTTATCAGAGTTACGAATGACTTGCTCATATCATCTGATCACAGCTGCATTTCACTTCTAGTGCTTTTAGATCTTAGTGCTGCATTCAACACGATAGATCACGACATTCTCTTGAATAGGCTAGAGAATTATGTTGGCATTTGTGTACTTGCATTAGCATGGTTTAGGTCCTATTTATCAGACCACTACCACCTTGAAATGAGGAATTGTCAAACCAAACAAAAGTATGGAGTGCACAGGGATCAGATTAAGGGCCTGTGCTTTTCTCCTTGTATATGCTTCCTCTGGGAGGTTTTATCAGGAATCATGGAATAAGTTTCCACTGTTATGCTGATGATAAACAACTTAATATTTCTTCAAAACCTGATGAAATTAGCAGTGTATCAATTAAATAAAAGATTGGATGGACAGAAATTTCCTTCTACTAAATTCCGACAAAACAGTGGTACTAATTATTGGACCAAAAACCTCTAAAAACAAGCCGCTAAAATATAATTTGACTCTCAAAGAATGAACTGTTACATCATGTTAAACAGCGAAGAACTTAGGTGTTATATTTGGTTTTGGATGGGTTCTAGGCTGAAGGGCTAGAAACCTATTGTTTTTGTTAGGATTATTATTATTATTAGGAGTTCAAGCTCTTAGCACTGAAACCCTATTGTAATTGTTACGATTATTATTATTATTATTAATAGGGGTTCAAGCTCGAAGGGCTAGAAACCTATTGTTTTTGTTAGGATTTGTATTATTATTAGGGGGTTCAAGCCCAAAGGGCTAGAAACCTATAGTTTTTGTTAGGATTTTTATTATTAAGGGTTCAAGCCTGAAGGACTAGAAACATATAGTTTTTGTTAGGATTTTTAGGGGTTCAAGCCCAAAGGGCTAGAAACCTATTGTTTTTGTTATGATTTTTATTATTAAGGGTTCAAGCCTGAAGGACTAGAAACATATAGTTTTTATTAGGATTTTTAGGGGTTCAAGCCCAAAGGGCTAGAAACCTATTGTTTTTGTTATAATTTTCAGGGGTTCAACCCCTAGTGCTGAAACCCTATTGTAATTGTTAAGATTGTTATTATTATTATTATTATTAGGGGTTCAAGCCCGAAGGGCTAGAAACATATTGTTTTTGTTAGGATTTTTAGGGGTTCAAGCCCAAAGGGCTAGAAACCTATTGTTTTTGTTAGGATTTTTAGGGGTTCATGCCCAAAGGGCTAGAAACCAATTATTTTTGTTAGGATTTGTATTATTAGGTGTTAAGTGCTAATTTAACCTTATAACCTTTGAAACCTTATTGTAATTGTTAAGATGTTTATTAGTATTACTAGGGGTTCAAGCGCTTGGTGCTTAAACCCTATTGTAATTGTTAAGATTATTATTATTATTATTCTGCCATAAAACTGATAACATAATACCTTTTTATGCATGTGATTAAAGGCCTTAAACTGCTTGAACCCCATTAGTTGCTGCTTGCAGCGATATTTATAATTATTCCACCATAAAACTGATCGAGCAGAGTGTACCGTAAGGTACTGGAGACTTGAGACTTGAAACTTGGTCAGATGGTAGTAGTACTGCTCGACAATCAGAAACACGGACTTGGCCAAATCGGTTAATAGGGGACACTACAGCGATCAAAAATGCAAAACTGCTCTTAACTCCTAGACCGTTTGTCGTAGAATCAACTTTATAACATTGGAATCCTTGACTCAGTCCAAACAAAACTTATATCTCCGATTTCATTTCAGTCATTGAAAATTTTCCGCCATCTTGGATTTTTCATAAAACATTCTTTTGCGAACTAGTCCTAGGTTTTTCGCCCGATCGGGACCAAACCAGTGAAAAACGATTCTATGGAGCCTCAATATAATTTTTTTTTACTTTCGACTCGAGCTAGCGTATGGTATGCGAAACATCGGAAGTAGGAGTGGCCAATTTTACGTAAATGGCTATAAATCTTGAAGGAAATGATATATCTTCACCAAACTTGGCATGCTTATGTAAGAGGTCAATCTTTGGTCGCCCAGAAAAGTTGGCATGGTTTTACCACATGGTGGTGCTATAATACCAAAAAAACATGAAATTGGCTGTAACTATGAAACCGTTAATCGTATTGACTTCAAAATGTGAATACATTGTCTTTTCTTAGCTGCCATAATTTTCTATATGGACATTCATATAGAAAAACATGGCCACCATCGGCCAATCAAATTTCATTATCTATTACAAAAGGTTAACAATGACCAATTATAATGAAACTTGGTGGACCTATTTGACTCTTGGTCTGAGAGGGTTGTGGAAAGTTTTTAAAAATCGTCCACAAGGTGGTGTTATCGTTATTTTTTTAGGTGTTATTGGTTGTATATAATGCAGTGCTGTGAAAAAGCACAAGTAATATATATCACCTGACAGCTCTTCTCATTTAAACAACTTTGCATCAAGAAGCATTGGTGTCCGTCAAACCGTTCGGTAAATATTTCAGATATTGTTGAAAACCTACTTTTGCAAACTAGTCCTAGGTTTGTCACCCAATCGGAAACAAACCAGTGCAGAAATATACTGTGCAGTCTGATTATCAATAATTATAAAAAATAAGTTGAAATTTCGACTCACGGTCGAAGGATTCCAAAAAGTTCGAAAAGGGCAGGCCATTTTTACTAAAATACACATGAGTATGAGCTCAATCTGAGGTCACAATAAAAAAGTTTGGCCACTTGTTGGTGCTATAACAGGAAAAATGCAACCCTTAGTCTGACTGAGTTAAAAATCGGTATGCAGTGTCTTTGTCCAAGGTGCCATGGCTGTCTATGAAGACAATGGCGTATCTCAAAAAACATGGCTGCCATCGGCCAATGAATTTTGAGCACTTAGACAAGGTTAACGGAGGCCGCTCAGCACAAAATTCGGTGGGCCTGTTCGACTCCTGGCCCTAGAGTTCTGTGAGAAATTTGAAAGAAATCAGCCAATAGATGGCGCTAATGTGTTTTACACCTCTGTAATCACGTGGTGTTTCACACATACACACATACACACAATGGCTGTGTCCCAATTCAAAGGCTGCATCCTTCGAAGGACTTAGACTTCAAATGCCACACCTTCAAAGGCTACGAAGGTCATACTGAGCATTGTTAATTGGGACTGTCTAGCCTACGGAGGACTGTTCTTGTCATGTAACGTTTCATTTGAATGAGCCTTTGAATTGGGACAGTCTTTGTCGCATAGCAGTGACGCAAACGGCCTTCGAATGAGACCCTTGAAGGATACAGCCTCTGAACTGGGATGCTGCTATAATTCATATAATTTGTTAGAACTCCTCATACTGAACAACTTTTCCTCCAGAACCAATGCTGTCAATCAAATTGTTAATTAAATATTCACGATTATGAAGTACAATACTTCATCCAATTTTGAATTCACATTTTCAAGAAAACCCTAGTGAAAAAAGTATACTTTATGGTATTTTAAATATATTATTTTTTTCAATTGTATATTGCAAATAGACTAACCAAAATTGTACTATCTTTAAATATATTTAAAGTATATTAGCATCATGCTTTCACCAATTTAACACACTTTAAAATAATTGTACTATAGTATATTATCTAAAAATATATTTTAGATAAATATACTTGAAGTGAAAATTCTGTTAATTTTTTAAAAATATATTTTATGCGAGTGGCCATCAGGCGCATGTGTAACAATGAGCATTTCAGCAAGAAAAAATAACAATGCGTAGTTCGTGTATGGCCGCTGTTCCAAAAATGTATATTATTTTGTTTCTTTCTTTCTTTCAGCGTTCTTTTTTAAAATAAATTAGCGACAGTTACACTAAGTAATAAACATGCAAGCAGACAAACCTAGAAGAAAGAAGACGAAGAGAAAAATAAAGGAAGATTTAGCCCCTCATAAGAGACAGGCAGCCTATGAGGGCTTTTAACCATGACTTCGTGCGTCATGTCTGTCATTGGAAGGAGCTACAGTTGATACATTTTGTTATGTTTTATGTTTTACAATTATAAAACCATGTGAGATTTAAATAAACACTCTTTATTATTGAAGTTTGTAGCCTATATGTTATTTATCGTAATGGTCTTGAAAACAAGTGCAGCATTGGTTAAAAAAGTCCCCCAAGAAATTCAGCCTTCAGTACACTGTAAAATGTAATAGTATAACTTACTTAAAAATATTTGTATGTTTACTTGAATTTAACCAAAATGTTGAGTTTTTGACTATTTTAATTGTTGCTGACATTTTCGAACACGGCTCCCATAACTAACTAACAACTCAAAATGTTCAAGAGTGCTGTTAGGCATGCGCACCGGACGGCAATTTGCCCTCCCACACACAGCACAGAAGCACATGGACCGAGGATTCGACATTCTTCTTCTGGAAATGCAAGGTAATATATTTTGATTCTAGTTTTTTGTACTTTGTTGTTTTCATGCTGTTTTGTGTGACGTAGTAGCTCATGTTAAGAACTTGAACAAAAAACACGTTAATTCACTACGCGTTATTTGAAGGCATTTCTGTTAAAACTAGTCTTTGCCCGCTTCGTATCTGTAAAATTAGCTGAATGGTCGCATATTAAATAATTTTGAAATGTATGTTTTTGATGGGCACGACTACTGGAGTAGTTTGAACTGAAGACTGGTCATTAGAATGAGGCAGCGCAGACTGACATGATGTAATCATACTGGATGTCACAGACCTCGACATCTTGAGCCTGGTTCTTTTAATTAAAGTAACTCTTTTTAATTTGATTCGCGACGTTTCTATGCGATGTGTGGTGAACTCCAGTCAAGCCGGTTGCGGCGAAAATAATATGATTGCTTATTATGATTATTACGGTAGTCTGCAGGTATGTTGGACAAAACATGCAAAAATATGTACGCAGGCACCAAAAAAAAAAAAAAAAAAAAAAAGAGGATTATTCTGAGGTACTTTTCAATTGAGTTTATCAGCGAGTCTTTAGCAGACACCATTACCGCCACCTCTTCAAGTAGAGTATTATTATCATTATTAGTATTAGGCTATGTGTATCTTATTTAAATATAAATAAGCACAGAAACTTCAAAAGGCTTTGGTTTTAATACCTGTTTCCATTTTAGTCATTGTCCAGCATTGTAAGTGGCCCACAATTTGAAGAAACATATGCATCTGATTTTGTTTCTTTTACTTTTGAGTGATGGATTAACTATTATTATTATTATTATTATTTGTAGAGTACCAGATGATGACCGACTATGCAGTGGAAATGTAAGTTCTGTACTTATACATCTGAAAAGAGGGCACAGCTTCTTAAGCACTATCACATATTCTCGAATTGTTTCAATACCATGACTCCATTCCGAGTGTCCATGTCATTCTATGTATTAAAAGTACATTTATAAAAAATCAATTTCCAACCAAAACTTGAGGAATGTATGGGGCGTTGAAAAATCTATGGACAATTTGATTTGAGGGGAAACTCTTAAGTTCTTCAAGAAAGCGATCCGTGATGCACAAAATTTCAAAAATGTCCCCCTAATGCTGGCCAATAAGCATCAATGACGTGGACTCTCGGAATGGAGACATGGTATTGAAACAATTCGAGAATATGTGTTAGTGCTTAAGAAGTTGTGCCCTCTTTTCAGATGTACAAAGGACAGAGTGTGTAGTTCACTTGCCACAGCCTTTCCTGACAATGTTCAGGAATATCTACAGCTGTGGAGTCCTACTTGTAGTACCACACTCGTTTCATCCAGTGTTTACATTGATGGTATTAAGTACTGCCCAGACAAGGTGGTTTCAGTTGGATGTTGTTAAGGTGTGCCCAAGTTCATGAGGATTGAGAAAATCTTGGCAATCAACACTGACAATGTTCCTCTGCAAACCACAGACTGCATGTTTGAGCATTTGCTCTTTTATGAGTTGTCAGGTTACATTCACTGCAAGTTGTTCAGCCTTCTCTAATAAATGACCCCCTTCCCTTTGGCAGCTTATAATATCCTTTTTTCTTTGTTTTGTAATTTTAGTTTGCCATGGCGATGACACTCCACGTTATTTTGCATGACATTGACATGTCTGTGAAATCTTGAAGAAGTGGCCAGCACTTTTCACAGAAAGCCAGGTTTTTTCCCTCAAATCCCAGTTACTTTTTTCTATGAATTGTTTATTTTAATGTTAACCAACTCCATATTTTTGCTTAGGTTTTTGCAGAATTCAATCGCATATCTGGGGAAAATCTGAGATCTGCGTTCGATGCAGCATTGGACACGCATTCTGCACGTTTGAATGAAACTTTTCGAGGCATTCAAGGAAGAACACTTGATTAAATTATTTATCATGTTGACTCAAGGTATTCCTTTATGATTATTGTCATCTTTAAATCATGGTTTGGCTATGATTGTTACCCTCACGTCTACCTGTATCTACTTTTTGGTAGTCATCTGATGTAACTTATGTTCACAATGCAGTACTTCAAGGTCTTCCAATCCTACTGGGGGGGTGACTCGGAGGAATTTTTCAGGATGAGCTTCGTAAGTATTTTTTATCGCTGTTTATACTTTTTTAAATTGTCAATTTGTTTTATTACATGATATTATAGATTAGGTTATGAAAAAGTTCTGGGTGTACTTTTACAGTCGATACTGTATTTGTCTCTTGTGAAAAAATACATTGGTGATTTTAAATTCCTTAAGTTGATGCAATAAAATATACTGTAAATTCAGTTCTGTGTTCTTAAGGGGTAAGTTCATCCAAAAAGGAAAATTATCCCATAATTTACTCCACCTCAAGCCATCCTAGGTGTATATGACTTTCTTCTTTCAGCCAAACACAAACACCATCTCTTCCAAGCTTTATAATGGGAGTGAATGGTACCTTTGATTTTGAAGCCCAAAAAACCACATCCATCCATCAAAAAAGTCATCCATACGGCTCCAGGGGGTTAATAAAGGCCTTCTAGGCCCTGGATGGATGCGCTTTTTTGGGCTTCAAAATCTAAGTTACCATTCACTCCCATTATAACGCTTGGAAGACCCAGGATATTTTTTAATATAACTCCGATTGTGTTTGGCTGAAAGAAGAAAGTCATATACACGTAGGATGGCTTGAGGGTGAATAAATTATGGAATAATATTAATTTTTGGGTTAACTAACCCTTTAATAATTCAGAATAATGTAAAAGTACAATAAAGTATTCCATTGAACTTGTGATTTTCCAAGTCTTCTGAAGACATGCAATATGATACAGTAAACTAGAAAACGAAGTTTAAAGGAATAGTTCACCCAAATATTATAATTCACCATTAGGCTGAGTGATTTAATCCATGTCTTCTAAAACAATATGTTCTGTTTTGTAACTCTGTAAATCTTGTCATCTCTCTAATGATTTAAAGCTTGATTACATTTCCTTGTGCTTGATGTTTGCATTGATCACTGTACACCTGCTGTGGTTATCAAAAATATTTTTTTTGGTTAATGAGCATCCCCTGGTCACTAGAATATATCCAGCACAGAACAGAAATTCACACTTCCTATTTTTCATTCTCTTATAGTATTCAGATGTAAATGCAGGCTTCAGTGAATTGGATGTTGGACTGCTCACAGTTTTACCTGAAGGCAAGCCTGCCAAATATCCACATGCCCTCAAGATGGATGCAATGGAAGGAAGAATTGTCATGGATGATGTCTCAAATTTGCCACATTCTGCATGTCTCCACTTTGCTTTGATCTATGCTCTAAATTTAGACCATCCAAAGACAACAAGAAACACATTTGATTTTATTCAGCGGGTATTTCTGTCTTTGGGAGGAAAGAATCTCGAACCCAAACTCCAAACTCTTAAAAATTGTCTTTTAAGATGAACTTGTTTCTGGCATATTTTGCTGTAATTGCAGTTCAGTTTAAGAGTCTTTCCAATGACACATGCAGGTTTTTCCAAATTTTAAATAAATACTTTTTTGGAGTTTGCACAGTGCCTGATCTGCAAATGCTCTATACCTTGTTTTAGGTCCAGATATTATGTTGTCATGCAGCAGAGTGCTGCAAGAGGTCTAAGTCTTGAGAACAGATTGTTTTATAGGCATTTTTTTATTTTTTTATTGTGTTGTTCTTAGAGTTTCAGCTGTTTATTACACAAATAAACAGTTGAGAATTTCAAACTTGTTAAGTTATTTGAACTAGAAAAATTATGTTCAGTTTACTTAAAGAATGTGGAAACCGATTGCACGTAGTATTTTTAAGTGGTGATACAGTAAACTCATGTTGAGATTAGTGGTATTTCAGATGTGGAAACCGATTGCACGTAGTATTTTTAAGTGGTGATACAGTAAACTCATGTTGAGATTAGTGGTATTTCAGATGTAAAATGAACGAATTGTATTAATTTTAAGTTAATTGACAGAGTAAGGTTACTAATTAATTTATAGTAAATTAACAAACAAAAATTAAGTTTACTAGAAATGTACTATTAAGTTTAATATAACAAGTTGACATTACTTGCATAGGAACATTAATTTAACATAAGACCAAAAATCTTATATGTAAGAAATCGTATTTCACAATTCTCTGTATAATAAAATGAAAAGTAATCTCTTCAGTAATAAAAATACTTTTTGAATGTAACTGTTTTCTAATTACCAATTATTTAAATTGTATCTGTAGTGGAATACAGTTACTTATATTTAGTATTTTAAAACGTAATCCCGTTACATGTATTCAGTTAAAAATAGTTCCCAGGATTTTACAACTGACACCATGGAAATTGACATTTAAAAGTACTGCTATTCAGAATTGCATTAATCAGAGTTACCTAAAAACTTGGCACCCATGTTTTATTTCTATAGAATTCTTCACTTACCAAAATTTACGGAACACCATAGAGAGCAGTCTGATAACCCCTTGCAGTTAGAAGAGATTATCTGATCAATTATGTCAATGTAATATGGCAAAGCCCCCGGACCTGATGGTTACCCAATTGAGTTTAATAAAAAAAAAAATCATCCAAACTAGCTCCAATTCTCCATGAAGAATCAAGTACAAAGAATCACTAGATCTCGGAACATAACCTAGATACCTCACAGAGGCTACTGTTGGAAACAGCAGCGAAGACCAGGAGACCTGGTTGTATCTTCAGCAGGATTCTTTATTGAGAACACCAGCTGTCGGTAGCTGCAGTCATCAATTCTGACCAAGGGAACTTTACGTTGTAGTTTATATACATTTAGAGGTCAGTGCTTAGAAATGGAAACAAATCACCTAGGTGACGACCTTAAACAAAGCATGCAAATGAAGTATAGAGGTTAGGAACCCGCCCTAGACTCTAGAGTGTTACCAATCCTAATCCAATCAGCAAAACTATTCAAATGCATAGATGCTAAGTCAAGTCAAGTCAAGTGGTTTTTATTGTCGTTTCAACCATATACAGTTAGTACAGTACACAGCAAAACGAGACAACGTTCCTCCAGGACCATGGTGCTACATAAAAACAACAAAGGACCAACATAGGACCACATGAGACTACACAACGAAATAAAATACCTGTATAAACTACCTATATAAAGTGCACGTGCAAACATGTGCAAAAAGTACAGGACAGTACAACAAATTACTGACAATGAACAGGACAATAGACAGTGCAGCGCCGACCAGTACTCAGTAGTGCAAAAAGATGACAGTTTCTAAAAATGTAAACATAACATACTATGAGATAATGTTCTATGCACATAGCAGTTATTGAGGTAGCAGACAGTTATAAAGTGACAGTAATTAAAGTGCAACTCAGGACACGTGTGTGTCAAACCAGTCTCTGAGTATTGAGGAGTCTGATGGCTTGGGGAAGAAGCTGTTACACAGTCTGGCCGTGAGGGCCCGAATGCTTCGGTACCTCTTGCCAGACGGGAGGAGGGTAAAGAGTTTGTGTGAGGGGTGTGTGGGGTCGACCACAATGCTGGTTGCTTTGCGGATACAGTGTTTTTTGTAAATGTCTTTGATGGAGGGAAGAGAGACCCCAATGATCTTCTCAGCTGTCCTCACTATCCTCTGCAGGGCTTTGCGGTCCGAAACGGTGCAAGTCCCAAACCAGGCAGTGATGCAGCTGCTCAGGATGCTCTCAATAGTCCCTCTATAGAATGTAGTGAGGATGGGGGTTGGGAGATGTGCTTTCCTCAGCCTTCGAAGAAAGTAGAGACGCTGCTGGGCTTTCTTGGTGATAGAGCCGGTGTTGAGGGACCAGGTGAGGTTCTCCGCCAAGTGAACGCCAAGGAATTTGGTGCTTTTGACGATCTCCACAGAGGAGCCGTCGATGTTCAGCAGAGTGTGTTCACCTTGTGCTCTCCTAAAGTCAACAACCATCTCTTTTGTTTTAGTCGACATTCAGGGACAGGTTGTTGGCTCTACACCAGTTTGTCAGCCGCTGCACCTCCTCTCTGTATGCTGACTCATTGTTCTTGCTGATGAGACCCACCACGGTCGTGTCATCGGCGAACTTGTTGATGTGATTCAAGCTGTGCATTGCTGCACAGTCGTGAGTCAGCAGAGTGAACAGCAGTGGACTGAGCATACAGCCCTGGGGGGCCCCAGTGCTCAGTGTGGTGGTGGTGGAGATGCTGTTCCCGATCCGGACTGACTGAGGTCTCCCAGTCAGGAAGTCCAGGATCCAGTTGCAGAGGGAGGTGTCCAGGCCCAGCAGGTTCAGCTTTCCAATCAGGTGCTGGGGAATGATTGTGTTGAATGCTGAGCTGAAATCTATGAACAGCATTCGAACGTATGAGTCCTTATTGTCTAGGTGGGTGAGGGCCAGATGGAGGGTTGTGGTGATGGCATCGTCCGTTGAACGGTTTGAACGATACGCAAACTGCAGTGGGTCTAGTGAGGGGGGCAGCTGGGTCTTAATCTGCCTCATGACGAGCCTCTCGAAGCACTTCATGATGATGGGTGTAAGTGCGACGGGACGGTAGTCGTTGAGGCAGGACACTGAAGACTTCTTTGGCATGGGGATGATGGTGGTGGCCTTGAAGCACGTTGGAACAAGATGTCGAGAGATGTTGAAGATGTCGGTAAGAACATCTGCTAGCTGGTCTGCACATCCTCTGAGCACTCTGCCAGGAATGTTGTCTGGTCCAGCAGCCTTCCGTGGGTTGACTCTACGTAGAGTTTTCCTCACATCTGCCGTGGTAAGACAGAGCACCTGGTCGTTGGGAGGAGGGGTGGACTTCCTCGCCATCACGTCGTTCTGCACTTCAAACCGAGCGTAGAAGTCGTTCAGCGCATCTGGAAGGGAGGCATCTTTGTCACAGGCAACTGATGTTGTCCTGTAGTTGGCGATGGCCTGGATGCCCTGCCACATGCGCCGCGTGTCACCGCTGTCCTGGAAGTGACTGTGGATTCTCTGGGCGTGTGCACGCTTTGCCTCTCTGATTGCCCGTGACAGTTTGCCCCTAGCTGTTCTTAGGGCTGCCTTATCGCCTGCTCTGAAGGCGGAGTCTCGGGACCTCAGCAGCGTGCGCACCTCCGCAGTCATCCACGGCTTCTGGTTGGAGCGTGTGGTGATGGTCTTGAGAAAGTGACATCATCAATGCACTTGCTGATGTAGCTGGTCACTGATGCTGTGTATTCCTCCAAGTTGGTAGAATCGCCATATGTTGCAGCCTCCCTGAACATGTGCCAGTCAGTACACTCAAAACAGTCCTGAAGAGCAGAGATGGCTCCTGCTGGCCAGGTTTTCACCTGCTTCTGAAGCGGTTTTGTGCATCTGACGAGCGGTCTGTATGCTGGAATTAACATAACAGAGATGTGGTCTGAGTAGCCGAGGTGGGGGCGGGGCTCCACCCGGTATGCACCTGGGATGTTTGTGTAAACAAGATCAAACGCGTTCGCCCCTCTCGTTGCAAAGTCCACATACTGATGGAATTTAGGGAGCACTGTCTTGAGATTTGCATGTTTGAAATCTCCGGCGACAATAAACAGTCCGTCGGGGTGAGCGTTCTGCAGTTCGCTCATAGCCCCATACAGTTCACAGAGCGCTTCCTTAGCGTTAGCGCTGGGGAATGTAAACTCGGTTATGCAAACAGTGTTGAATTCCCGTGGTAGATAAAAAGGTCTGCATCTAACAGTCACAAGCTCCAACAGCGATGAACAGTAACTAGAGACTAGCATAGAGTTCTTGCACCATTCCGTGTTGATGTAAACACACAAGCCACCACCGCAAGTCTTACCGCAGAGAGCTGTATTTCTGTCGGCACGAAACGAGGCGAGCCTGTCTAGCTGAATGGCGGCATCTGGAACTCTGTCGCTGAGCCACGTCTCCGTGAAAACAAAGACGCAGCAGTCTCTAAACTCACGCTGCATAGCCTGCTGGAGTCGGATATAGTCCAGTTTATTGTCCAGGGAGCAAACATTTGAGAGCAGGATAGACGGGAGAGCCGGCCGGCTAGGGTTTGTTTTTAGCCTAGCATGGACCCCCCGCCCTCTTTCCGCGCTTCCGCTTTCTCGCACACCGCTTACGACGTCCTCTCCACCGGCATCAGGCGACGCCGGGGGCTGGAGGCCTGGTCTCCGCAGCAAGCCGAGTACGCGTAGCGCCTCCTGCAGGTCATCATGCAGCTTGGTTTTTGCATGAGTCTTATATTTCAGTAGTGTCTGGCGATTGTAGACACGAACACCGGTTGCTCCGATGTCCATGTGTTGCAAAAGTCGGGCTTTTTTAACAAAAATAGCACCATTGTGGATCCGGAGTGGCCGCTGCGTGCTACCGCGCCGCCATCTTGGATCAATCCAATCAAATGCCCTTGCAATTAAGCCTCTCAACTTAAACATTGACAGAAATACAGGCCATAATTAGGATACTGAACACAAGCATAATTGGCTCTACCTTATTTTTTTTTATTTTCAATGTCGCCAATTAATTCATAATAAAGTTCACATTTTCCCAATATGCAATGGCGTTCTGGAGTAGATATTATTCTAGATGTAGTGCCTGTACTAAAAGGTCTTATCTAGGATTATGGAAACCATAAGAACATTCAAAGATGTGTCATTAACCAAAATAAAGGCAGATTGGGAAAGAGAGCTGGGAGGGAGTATAAAAGGTGAGTTATGGCAGGATGCTTTGGATCGTGTAAATAGTAGTTCGTCTTACGCCCGTTTGGGAGTGGTGCAGCTTAAAGTGCTGCACCGTGTCCGTATATACAAAGCAAGACTTTCCCAAATGTATTCTAAAGTGAATAATACACGTGACAGATGTCACAGAACTCCTGCTAACCTTAACTTTGTGAGTACATGACATGTTTTGGTCATGTACTGTATTAAAACATTATTGGACCATAATTTGTATATTGTCTAAAGCATTCAGTATAACTCTACCTCCTAATGCATTAACTGACATTTTTTGGGTTATTCCTCATAGTGATCCCAAGTTACCTCTTAATCCACCTAAAGAATATCCTCATGGTATAGTGAACTTATGTTTTTTTTTGAGCTTGGAAAAAATAAATATTCAATTATAAGATCTTTTTTTTATCTGTTTTGGGCCAAATTGAGCCATGTCATTTTGTATATTGATGGTCTTAAATGTCTTCCTATTGATATGTGAGGAAGTAATTACAATGTTTGCTATTTCAAGGAATAATACTGCTAAACATTTGGGCATTTGTGTTTTCATAATTTATGTATGTGTGTTTGTAAGGATTTAATTACGTATTTCTTAGATTTCTGTAATAGGATGTATTTATTTATTTAGGTATTGTGGCATAAAGGGTGGTGGGGAGGGTTGTGGTGGGAATATAAGATGTAAGCAATGTTGTACATGTAAATGTGATTAAAAATGAAATATCAATGAAAAAAAGATAAATTGTCATGGATATGGGTTTAATTTAAAGGTGTTTGATCATTTATTTTGCTCTCCTGTATGTTGTAATTGCTATATTTGTAAAACTTTATACTTTAAAATTAAGACAAGGAAGTTTCAAGGAGATTTACATTTTCTCAATGCTCAGGGTTAAATTAGTCTTATACAGCATGCACATAGAATGCTCATTGATACATATTGCAGCACAACTGGCAAGAAAATCAATTCGGACTGGTTGACGTACTTTAGGCAACTCTTGTGAGACAGGTGTGCAGATTTTTATCTGTTCACCAGTAACAAAGTTTTGTTTAAAGGTTACTAGGCTGCTACAATGAGCACCTCAGAAAAACTAGTTTAAAACATTTGATTTGCAAAGTTTATGGCATTGAACCTATGAAAGAAATTAAAGAGCAGCTACCGTTTGAAGCAGATCATGTGATCAAGTGATGATTTGAATGAGCTACCACTTTGTTGTATGCAAAGCACCACCAATGTTTTCAGAAGCACCTTTAGTGATTTTGATCTGGAACCAGGCCTAATTTAAAGTATTGTTTAAAAATTCAAAATAAATTGCATGAACCTTTAGTTCTTACAACTAATAAAATGTTTTAAATCAAATTTATTACATGATATGCCAATTAATAAAATGGTTACACTTTACAATAAGGTTCCATTTGTTAACATTAGTTTATGCATTAGGCATATTTTAACTGCATTTATTAATCTTTGCTTATGTTAGTCAAATACAATTGTCCATTGTTAGTTTAAAATGTATTACTATATTTATATAATAAAAAAAAAGCCAAAATTATTAAATGCAGTAAAATTATTGTTGATTGTTATTTCATTTTAACTAATATTGATAACTAATTTTAAAATAATGGAACCGTACTGTAAAGTGTTACCAATAAAATGAATTGCAAATAATTACATATAATTATTAATTTTTAATAATAATAATAATAATATCAGCTAATTCAATAAAGCATAGATTAGACAATACAAAAAGTGGCTTTAGAATTCATTCGTGGCTTGGTTTATTTCCATATCATTGAACAGAAGCCAATTAATTGCCTACAGTCCACAGTGAGGACATACATTTTGAATTTAGCTGAAGTTCCAAACTTTCTATTTGGTGTATTTGTCAGAGGTCCTGTGTTACTGCCATTAATTTAAATTTCAAGTTTCAAGAACATCATGGTTACTGTCATAGCCTCCATTCCCTGATGGAGGGAACTAGACATTGTGTCGATGTAGTGACACTAGGGGTCACTTTTGAGAGACCCGAACACCTCCCATTCTTTGAAAAAAAGGCAAATGAGAATTTGCGAGTGGAATTTGCATGCCACTCCCCTAGACATACGGGTATAAAAGGAGGAATGCCCACTCCATTCAAGTTTTGTGCTGAGGGCTGAGACACGGTCCGGCCATTTCAGAGGCTAGTACAGTGTTGTGGCAAGAGGGACACGATGTCTCGTTTCCTCTATCAGGGAATGGAGGTTACGACAGTAATCATGACGTTTCCCTTCTGTCACTCACTTGACGTTGGTCAATGTCCAGCTATTCCAGATAATGCTATTGTATGTGCCGGGGAAGGTGTTCTTATCCTTTCCTATTCTTTCAAGGGGAAAAGACCCCACAGAGGTCACACCCTGCCCAGAGGGGAGGTTAACATGTGGCGATACGTCATGTGAGCTCAAGAGTTGCACATGGAAGAGGTGCGGTGGTGGGTCCCACCACGAAAGGGGGGCTATACAAACACAGCGAGAGAGCTGAGAGCTCTGCCCAAGGGAGACACGGGTCTGCTGACAGGGAGACTGTACCATGGAAAATACATCACAGGGGGTTACCGTAGTAATCAGCACCTGTGGAGCACCTATCCCAGTACAGGGCATATTAGTACCTGTAGTGTGCCTGGTTGTGAACTCCTCTACCGAATTCGCGAGCCACAGGGCTAGGGAGGAAGGATATTCATGTTCCATGACTTTGTGAACTCAACTGGGGTAAAAGTGCACGTTTTCACCTCAGGGGAGAGGAAAGGCACTATACGCAAGTGATATACCCAGCCAGCTGTTCCATATTACCAAACTTTACCTGTTTGTACCTCACAAAACATGGGATGAAACCAGCTCAACCCGGAGATTGTAAAATCTTGCAAAGGTGTTGGGTGTAGCCCAGCCCACTTCTCTTTAAATGTCAGCTAGGATGCCACACTCCTAGTAGTGTGCTAGAATTCTCAAAGGGCCGTGTACAGCCTGAGCCTGGTATGCCAGAGCAATGGCATCCACGATCCAGCCTCTGTTTGGAGACATCGTTCCCTTTCCGCTGTCCACCAAAGCAGACAAAGAGCTGCTCAGACTGTATAAAGCGATCCCCTCCAGCCTCTCCAGCAGAAAGAAAAGCACTGACCTGACTGCGCATCTCTGGGGGTCTTCGGCTCGGGAAGAACACCAATTCACAAACAAACGCCACTTCAGGGCATAAAGCTGCCTGGTAGAGAGAGCTCTGGCTTGAGTGATCATGTCTATGACTGCTGGTGGTACACTTAGATCTTCTGCATGAAGGTTCCAGGGTTTGGGCACAGATGCCAGATGGTGCCCCGACCCTGAGAAAAAAGGTCCTTTCTCAGGGGAATCTGCCAGGTAGGTGCTGTTGTGAGGAGTGTGAGGTCTAAGAACCAAGTCTGGGTGGGCAAATATGGGGCCACGAGGGTGACTGGTTCCTCATTCTCCCTGACCTTGTACAGGTTCTGGCTCTCAAGAGTGACCCCTAGTGTCACTACATCGACACAACATCGAGTGAGTGACAGAAGGGGAACTTTATTCTTCCGTTGGGAACATCATGTGTAAAAGTTGTCAGTGCATACAAACATAAAACAAGTGTCAATACAATATCAACATAGAATGAAAGTTAATAAAAGATTAAAAAGAAAATCAAATTCAGGTAAGGTAAGATTAGGTAAGTGATCTGTCTCTACAGCCTGAGGGGAGTAAATTGATTAGGCTGTGTGTGTCGTCCTACTTTCCTTTATGCATTGTTCACTTATTGTAAATGCTGTTATGTTGAAGGTGAAGACTGATTCAGTAAAACACGTATGCTTGTAAAACTGATTAAAGAACCTGGAGCTTACATGTGTAACTCTTTGTCCTTTCAGATCATCTAACATAATGATGAGCACCCACCACTTCCTTAAATATTTCCTGATTTTGTTTGCTATGACTGCACTGGGGATTTATGTAATGCCACGTGGAGTCTGGAATGTCATGAACAAAGTAACATTTTGGTAAGGGCATTAGGTCACTCTTTCACTTTTTCTCTCTCAGTCTGTCTTGAATTCTGGACATTTACAAGACACATTCAGTGTTATTTACTCAACCTTAAGTCAACAAATGTTTAACAAAATGGTGTTTCCAACATGATCATTTGAAAACTCAACATGTTACTACCAAATGTTCTGGTATACTGATATTGACCCTATTCTGCCCATTTACTGACAAGTGTCATCTCCCATCAAGTCAAGTCAAGTCAAGTCAAGTCAAGTGATTTTTATTGTCGTTTCAACCATATACAGTTAGTACAGTACACAGCAAAACGAGACAACGTTCCTCCAGGACCATGGTGCTACATAAAAACAACAAAGGACCAACACAGGACCACATGAGACAACACAACGAAATAAAATACCTATATAAAATACCTATATATACCTATATAAAGTGCACGTGCAAACATGTGCAAAGTACATGGACAGTACAACAAATTACTGACAATGAACAGGACAATAGACACAGTGCAGCGCCGACCAGTACTCAGTAGTGCAAAAAGATGACAGTTTCTAAAAATGTAAACATAACATACTATGAGATAGTGTTCTATGCACATAGCAGTTATTGAGGTAGCAGACAGTTATAAAGTGACAGTAATTAAAGTGCAACTCAGGACACGTGTGTGTGTGTGTCAAACCAGTCTCTGAGTATTGAGGAGTCTGATGGCTTGGGGGAAGAAGCTGTTACACAGTCTGGCCGTGAGGGCCCGAATGCTTCGGTACCTCTTGCCAGACGGCAGGAGGGTAAAGAGTTTGTGTGAGGGGTCGTCCACAATGCTGGCTGCTTTGCGGATACAGTGTTTTTTGTAAATGTCTTTGATGGAGGGAAGAGAGACCCCAATGATCTTCTCAGCTGTCCTCACTATCCTCTGCAGGGCTTTGCGGTCCGAAACGGTGCAAGTCCCAAACCAGGCTGTGATGCAGCTGCTCAGGATGCTCTCAATAGTCCCTCTATAGAATGTAGTGAAGATGGGGCGTGGGAGATGTGCTTTCCTCAGCCTTCGAAGAAAGTAGAGACGCTGCTGGGCTTTCTTGGTGATAGAGCCGGTGTTGAGGGACCAGGTGAGGTTCTCCGCCAGGTGAACACCAAGGAATTTGGTGCTCTTGACGATCTCCACAGAGGAGCCGTCGATGTTCAGCGGAGTGTGTTCACCTTTTGCTCTCCTAAAGTCAACAACCATCTCTTTTGTTTTGTCGACATTCAGGGACAGGTTGTTGGCTCTACACCAGTTCGTCAGCCGCTGCACCTCCTCTCTGTATGCTGACTCGTCATTCTTGCTGATGAGACCCACCACGGTCGTGTCATCTGCAAACTTGACGATGTGGTTCGAGCTGTGCATTGCTGCACAGTCGTGAGTCAGCAGAGTGAACAGCAGTGCACTGAGCACACAGCCCTGGGGGGCCCCAGTGCTCAGTGTGGTGGTGGTGGAGATGCTGTTCCCGATCCGGACTGACTGAGGTCTTCCAGTCAGGAAGTCCAGGATCCAGTTGCAGAGGGAGGTGTCCAGGCCCAGCAGGTTCAGCTTTCCAATCAGGTGCTGGGGAATGATTCTGTTGAATGCTGAGCTGAAATCTATGAACAGCATTCGAACGTATGAGTCCTTATTGTCTAGGTGGGTGAGGGCCAGATGGAGGGTTGTGGCGATGGCATCGTCCGTTGAACGGTTTGGACGATACACAAACTGTAGTGGGTCTAGTGAGGGGGGCAGCTGGGTCTTAATGTGCCTCATGACGAGCCTCTCGAAGCACTTCATGATGATGGGTGTAAGTGCGACGGGACGGTAGTCGTTGAGGCAGGACACTGAAGACTTCTTTGGCATGGGGATGATGGTGGTGGCCTTGAAGCACGTTGGAACGACGGCGCTGCTCAGAGAGATGTTGAAGATGTCGGTAAGAACATCTGCTAGCTGGTCTGCACATCCTCTGAGCACTCTGCCAGGAATGTTGTCTGGTCCAGCAGCCTTCCGTGGGTTGACTCTACATAGAGTTTTCCTCACATCTGCCGTGGTAAGACAGAGCACCTGGTCGTTGGGAGGAGGGGTGGTCTTCCTCGCCACCACGTCATTCTGCACTTCAAACCGAGCGTAGAAGTCGTTCAGCGCATCTGGAAGGGAGGCATCTTTGTCACAGGCAACTGATGTTGTCCTGTAGTTGGTGATGGCCTGGATGCCCTGCGCGCTTGGATGCCCTGTGTGCGCGCTTTGCCTCTCTGATTGCCCGTGACAGTTTGGCCCTAGCTGTTCTTAGGGCTGCCTTATCGCCTGCTCTGAAGGCGGAGTCTCGGGACCTCAGCAGCGTGCGCACCTCCGCAGTCATCCACGGCTTCTGGTTGGAGCGTGTGGTGATGGTCTTGGAGAAAGTGACATCATCAATTCACTTGCTGATGTAGCTGGTCACTGATGCTGTGTATTCCTCCAAGTTGGTAGAATCGCCATATGTTGCAGCGTCCCTGAACCTGTGCCAGTCAGTACACTCAAAACAGTCCTGAAGAGCAGAGATGGCTCCTGCTGGCCAGGTTTTCACCTGCTTCTGAAGCGGTTTTGTGCGTCTGACGAGCGGTCTGTATGCTGGAATTAACATAACAGAGATGTGGTCTGAGTAGCCGAGGTGGGGGCGGGCTCCGCCCGGTATGCTCCTGGGATGTTATCTGACATCTTTGCATCAATTCCAACGTATTTTCCTGTGGCGCTAAGGGCATTTCGTGAGCAGCCTTTGAAAGATGGTTTCTTCTTGAGATTTGGAGGTTGCATTTTCCTTCCAAGATTACATATTACGCTACTGATGGTTAGGTTTAGGGTTTGGGTTAGGACCTATGATTAATAAAATATGCATTCATGTTGAGCGTATTACATCATTTCAAGCAAAAACCGACTTTTGACTTTCACCCTGTGGACATTTCACCCAGAAACTGGAGCTCACACATGCCCATAAATGTAAAAAAACTTCCAGTTTCAGACACTGAGGGCAGTGATTTGACTTAAGGTACGCAGAGACTAATTTCAACTGAAGAGTTTTTGACTTGTTGTTGTTGAATTCACACTATCTGTATCCAAAACCACATACTGCCACAGTATGTACTGTATTTGATGAAGACCACACTTATTATGCCAGCAAAACTTTTAGGTATGCATGCAAGTATTATGAATAGATTTTGGACCTACTTTATCCAGGGATATGGGCATTGTCTTTTAGCCTGAATATATGATGCAAGAAAGAAATGCTCTGGTTTTGTTCACAATTTAAGCCCAAACAACAATTATCTTGGTATATATACACTCATTAAGCACTTTATTATGAACATTACAGTCCTAATAAAGTGCCTGATGTGTTCTTCCGCTGTGGTAGCCCATCCGCCACAAGATTCGACGTGTTGTATATTCTGTTGACCTGAGTTACCATAGCCTTTCTCCCTGCTCAAACCAGTCTGGCTATTCTCCCTTGACCTCTCTCATCAACAAGACATTTCTGTCCACAGAACTCCGGCTCGCTGGATGTTTTTTGTTTTTAGCACCATTCTGAGGAAACTCTAGAGTCTGTTAATCATGAAAATCCCAGGAGAACAGCAGTTAAAGAAATGCTCTAACAATCATTCCACGGTCGAAAACACTGAGATCACATTTTCCCCTATTCTGATGTTTGATGTGAACATTAACTGAAGCTACTGACCTATATCTGCATGATATATATCTACAAAAATTACAAAAACATAAGCAGCATATCAGATGCTGTGTTCATGCAGACATATGGTTTATACTGAGTGAAAAACGCATGCACTTCTTACCCCAAAACCGCCAAGCTGTCCACAGCCACTTGAGTATAAATATCAGATTTACACTGTTTTACTGGTTGTGTGTGTCTTACACCAAGAGTTTTAATGGCATGAAAGTAACATTTTATACAGCATAGGGGTTTTGAACATGACATCGCCTCAGCTCCCAAGGGATTATGGGATCGAAATTCGGACAATCTGCTCTTCAAAATCTTGCAGGATATAGTAGGTTATCTGGTTATTTCTCTCTCACTGCTTCATGAATATATTGGATTCAGACATCCTACTCCATTGGCATAATGTTTTTGACATACTATATAGTAAGGAAGTATGGATAATCGGATGCAGTATAAGAGATTAGTCTGGTGTTTCAAATAGGCAGAATTTTTGAGCTGCTCTTTACTGCCAAGCTCCAAAAAAGTGGTCTATGTTCGATATGTCAAAAAATTCCCAATGCACTCCAAGTCCTTGTGGTGGTGAAGTGACTCACCTCATCCATGCACAACTCACCACGTGCCCCATTGAGAGAGAGAACCATATTATAGCAACCACGAGGAGGTTACCCCGTGTGACTCTACCCTCCCTAGCAACCAGGCCAATTTGGTTACTTAGGAGACCTAGCTGGAGTCACTCATCATGCCCTGGATTCAAACTTGTGACTCCAGGGGTGGCAGTCAGCATCTTTACTAGCTGAACTACCCAGCACCCACAAAAATGTTTTCTTAAACCATTCAATAGACTTGGCTTACATGTTGTGTTTTGAATGCTGGTCCACAACATGGGATGCTGGTGTTCCAACAAGGCTTTTTGACAATTTTAACCAGCAAAGTGTCCTAGGTTAATCAGATACCAGAAAATAACTTGTCAACCAGCCATACCAGGTGAGTTTTGCTGTTGAGCTACATGGTTATTTTTGTCCACCAGCTAGAGAGCACCAAACCAGCACTAGCCAGCATAAACCAGTGTGGGGAACAGACAAAAATTAATAAATTTGTGCTGTTCAGTTACAAAATGCTGCTTTTTAGTACACCAGTTTGGACATCACTGACAGCAAACGCCATTGATTCTTGTGTGCCAATTGACTGATCTCAACACATTTAAAAATGTGACTTCAAATGGGATTTGAGAGCTTCAGAGAAGATTATCAGGGAATGACTTAAATTTCTGTCTGTTGTCACACTAAGATCATACTACATCAACTTTCGTTGTATGGAAAACGACCTTGGATATACTGCGTAACTAATTTTCTGTCACACACACACACACACACACACACACCGCCAAAACAGCACCAACCCGCATCTTAGAATATGCTATTTTACAGAGTGGTTATGAATTACTGAAGACTCTGTCAGTACGAACATGTCTGGTCATTCTCTGTTGAACACTCTCTCATCAACAAGGCATTCAGAAATGCCGCTCACTGGATGTTCATTGCTTCAGGCACCATTCAGTGTAACTTCTAGAGACTGGTGTGTGTGAAAATCCCAGAAGATCAGCACTATAAACTGTATGTCATGCTCCAAATCACTGAGATCACAATTTCCCCCATTCTGATGGTTGATGTGAACATTAACCGAAGCTCCTGACCCGTATATGCATGATTTTATGCACTGCAGGCACACGTTTGGCTGATTGATAATTGCATGGATGATTGTGGGTGCCAGACAGGCTGGTTTGAGTATTTCTGTAACTGCTGATCTCCTGGAATTTTCTCTCTCTCTCACACACACACACACACTTCTAGAATTTTCTCTGAATGGTGCCAAAAACAAAAAAACAAAAAAAATCCAGTGAGGGGCAGAAATGCCTTGTTGATGAGAGGTCAAAGAATGGCCAGACTGTTTCAAATGGACAAAGTCTACAGTAACTCAGATAACCGCTCTGTACAATTGTGGTGAGAATAATATATTATCAGAATGCTATACTGAGATGCAGGTTGGCACTGTTTTGGAGCACAAGGGGAACCTACACAATATTAGGCAGGTGGTTTTAAAGTTGTGGCTGATCCGTGTATGGTTGGACTGACATGGGATTGAGTAATTGATAATAAAACTTTAACTTTTTCTGCAGTGCCAGTCCTAAACAGGACAGAGTCTTCCACAAAACAAGGTAAGGAATTGCGAATAAACCAGTTTGTTAAATGTTAGTTTGAGCCTGCATAAAATTTCCTTGATTAAAACCATGATTATATTCGGAGCATCTCTTTGCAAGACAATAGTGGTGGTGGCGTAGTGGCTAAAGCACAGGTCTGTTAATCAGCAAGGTTAATCAGCAAGGTCGCTGGTTTGAACCCCACAGCCACCACCATTGTGTTCTTGAGCAAGGCACTTAACTCCAAGTTGCTCGTCCCTGTAATAATTGCACTGTAAGTTGCTTTGGATAAAAGTGTCTGCCAAATGCATAAATGTAAGACCTCTGATCTTCTCATGTTTCTTTTATGCTTTGATTCAAATATTCATCATTGTACCATTACACAGTTTGAATCTTCCAACATGTTCCTGTGAGGAAGCTACAAGCACCAGGGAATTTGTACCACAAGAAAAACTGGATGACATCCTCAAACGCAGAGCAAAGGAGTACAGGCAACACAAACTGAGGTTTTACTTGATTTCTCACAGTTCTGAAGCACAGCATCATGGTGTTCCATTTATAAAAATGATTTAAATGCATTCATTACATTTTTAGGCCATGCTTCAGCATGAAGTTGCTCTATGGTAGAGGACAGACTTACCACATCACACTGTACCCAGGGGTGCAGGAACAATAATTATTTGATTACATATTACTTTAGGGGGCCATATGTGCCTTTTTGATCAGAAATAGTTTTTTCCAACATTATGGTAATTTATTTATGAATCTTTAACAGGACAAGGACAAACTCTGATATTCTACTTGCACTACCCAACTGTCCTCTCCAATACCCATTCAGAGGTTTCACGGTAGCTCCTATGAAAAAAAGTGTGATACCAGGTAAGCATGCTGTATCTTTCTGTAAATCCTGTTTAAAAGTGTTGTTTTACTGACTGTAGCTTCACCATATGTGGTTCTGAACAGATACTTCATGTACCACTTCTGAACAGTTCCTTCATTTACCACTTTAAAAACTCGGTTTTAGATTTTTTCCCCCCCCCATTGATTATGAAAATAATATTTTTTAAATATCATTGTTTCAGGTCTTGCACTTCAAACACAAAAGAGGAAGTTGTACAAGGTTGGTTTACAGCAAACACAACCCTTTGCTTTTACAAAAAAAAAAATTTATGCACTATATATAGGCTATGCATTTACTTTACAATACCATTTTCACCATTAAATTGTTTATTGTAAAGTTTTAAAAGGAATATTCCAGATTCAATACAAGTTAAGCTCAATGGACAACATTTGTGGCATAATACTGACTACCTGAAAGCATTATTTTGACTTGTCCCTCCTTTTCTTTAAAAAGAAGTCTGGTTACAGTGAGGCACTTACAATGGACTTTACAAGGCATAAAGATAAATTACCTACCGTTTCAAAATTATAGCCTATATGCATGTTAACATTATTTTAGCATGATAAAAATAAAAAATAAATAGCCTTTTCTGTGTAAAGTTATAGATGATTTTACCATGACGACAATGTCCACAACCCATAAAAATACAGCAAAAATGATGATTTTTAACAGAAGAATGAATGTAAGTGCTTATGAGCTTCACATTCCTGCCTTTAAACCTTCCAGAAAGTGCCCCCATTCACTTCCATTGTAAGTGCCTCACTAGCCGCTTTTCCACTATAGGGCTAGTGTGAGCCAGGGCTATCAACTGGCCAGCCGGGACCAAAAGCCTCAGATCACGAGCCGTGAGACCAAAATCATTCTGTCCCCACCATCAGGCCAATAGCCCCGTAGCATTGCTCTATAAACCACCTTTAACACCCCGCTCTGGTTCATAAGCAAGAGGGAAGCTCAATCTTTGGTATCATGTTATCTAGCATATCAAGTTTATATCATTTGTAAACATTAGATGGCAAGATAAGTTAGTGTTGACAACTCATTGTTGACTAATTAATATGGTGTCCCGAGTGGTCTCTACACTAGATGTACCAGCACACTATTCATGATCTTGAACCATGGAAAGTTATTACTTTGGTCATTGCTTTGTCCAATGTGCCCTTTAATGGTATGTAATGTACCCACAATTTTATAATGTTTCCTGAATCTGTACTATGGTGCACTGGATACAGAACCTGTTCGTCAAAACTCCACTTTTGATATTGACTACGCCTCAAACCACAGTTGGCCTTGTTTGGCTCAAGGGTCATCGGTGGGCCAAATGCCACTGGCCCCGAGAAAGCCTGAAGGAGGCACAATGAAACCCCAAAAGTGACAGTGGGAATGCAACTGGCCCTGGTACTCACTAGCACACCCTCATTTGGCCCAATATTAATGCAGATACTGTAATCTCAATTTTTTATTTTTTTTAAATGAGGGACGAGACAAAATGACATTCAACATTGTGCCACAAATACTGTCACACAGAATATTCTTTAAAATTTTATATCCTTTAAATTCATGTTTTGCTAGATTTTTTGTTTACTTTAATTCAAGGGTTTTATTTATACTCATCTTTTATCTTTGAAAGTCTTGGCAAGCGGTTGTGGTGGCAACAGTTATTATGAAAAATGGATCATACAAATGGTTTTAGATTTCAGTTCTGAATCTGAACTGTAATAGGTTTGTGTGTTTCAAGTATGCTTTTGACTACACACCAGCTACCTGTATTTAGGGAGAGTAACTACCATCAACATATGTTTAAAACCAATTAAGAACCAATGCAGCAACAAATACTTTCTATGATTTTATATAAACTAAAATTCTAACACAAAACTTAACATTCATCTATGGCAAACACAGAAAACTTGAATAACATAGGAGTTAAGATGCAATCGAATTGCCGAGGTGAACCAATCAGTCTTTTCAAACAAAGTTCTACCTTGTTTGGAAGAGGGCAAGAAGGTGAAAATTTGGCGAGTATCTTATCTGTGATTAGCAGATCCAGCAACAGGTTTGGGGAGTAACAGAATACATGTAATGGGTATACGTATTTAAAATACTAAATATAAGTAACTATTCCACTACAGCTACTGCATTTTATTGTAATTTGTTTCATTTAATATTTAGTCCTTTCAGATGGAAAACATTTATACATATCAATGATGCAATCCAAAGTGCATCTGAACAGTGGTGAAACACTTTTTTATCATGCGTTACATTCATACAAGCAGACAGAGAAGTAAGTTTGAAGTAAGTTTGGAGCAGAAGAAATAGAAATAAACCTTGTGTAAATGTCAGCTTTACACAAAGCTAAAATACTATTTCTAGCCATTTTTCATGCACGTTACCAGACACATATATTTGTTTATCAAGAAAATTCACTTTGGATCACAATTTCTTTTTTTCTCGTAAGACCTTTGATAATAGGACAAAGTTGTATTCTTGATCATTTTTGTATAGTTTTCCTGTAAAAATTTCTAATAATCCTTAAAACAAGATTAATTTGATTTATCTTGTTTTAGAAACAACACTGCATAATATATTTAGTTTTAGTTTTTCAGAGAATGTATTTTTAACATGTGTATTTTGTTTTACTGTACATTTCACTTCATTTCACAAAATTGTACATTTACGTAACTGCTGCTGTTAATAGTTCATTGACCAATTGTGCGGTGCGAGCTGGAAATCACCTGTCACCAGCCTGTCTCTGTACTATCTGAAAAGTCATAAATATGACATTAGTTACCATGAGATTAGTGAAAACAATGAACATGAGGTAACATAAAAAGGCAACAGAAACCCTAGCCTGAAATAAGTTGAGGCAAATAACGGTAAGCGAACACTAATCCTCAAATATTAGCTGATTTGATCTTTAAAAAAACAACATCGCTGTAACAACATACTCATGCTACATACATATGTCGGTGTGTTACATAAATATATAAAATAAATGCATTTATTGACTACTAATTACCAGAAATCGCAGTTCTGTCACTCTGCTCTAACAGTTTGAAATGCCCGACAAAGCACTTCCTGGAACTATCTGAAGTCTACGTGAATCACGTGACGATCAAGCATTTAGAACTTCCGTTGTCACAACTCTCTCTCTATATGGCTCTGGGTGAAACATGCTTCTACAATTCTAGCCATGCTAACTTAATCTACGCCACACCTAGCTTTATACAAACTTTATGGCACTCTAGCACCCCTAGCGGTGTGAAATAGTATTAACGCCTGAATACAGGCTTGAGTCTGTTACAATATGAAAGCAGAAAAAGAAAAGCTGTATGTCTGGCAATATGACTGGATTTGTAGCTGTTTTTATACATTGACATTTGACTAACAAAGACAGGAACTGTTTACTTTATCTACTTAGACAGCGATTTTCTACTTTTGAAATAGGCTTAAGTATTAAGGAGTTACGTATGCAATAATGTTTAAAAGCTTCTTAATTCTTTTGTTTGGTAGATGCTCTACTGAAAAGAGATCTGCAGCATAAGTCTCTAGATATCTGTGAGATGAGTATTATGGTGAAATAGGTAGTGTGTTATAGCAGGATACAAGGTTCTCTGTTTTGTGTGAGTATCGACTGCATGGCAGGAAGCTGCCAACAGTGGACTCCTGTGTCGTAACAGGCTGGGAAACTAGGAGACCAACGTTAGTTAGTTAGTTTAGGGAATTTAAATTATACTTGGGTCAGTTGTCACGAAAAGAGAGCTGAGCCGAAAGGCAAAGCTCTCGATCTACCGGTCAATTTTTGTTCCTACACTCACCTATGGTCATGAAGGTTTGGTCATGACCGAAAGAACTAGGTTGCGAGTACAAGCGGCCGAAATGGGCTTCCTCAGAAGGGTGGCGGGTTTCTCCCTTAGAGATAGGGTGAGGAGCTCAGTCATCCGTGAGGAGCTCGGAGTAGAGCCGCTGCTCCTTTGCGTTGAAAGGAGTCAGTTGAGGTGGTTTGGGCATCTGGTAAGGATGCCCAAACCAGGGAGGTGTTTCAGGCACGTCCAGCTGGGAGGAGGCCTTGGGGAAGACCCAGGACTAGGTGGAGAGATTACATCTCCACACTGGCCTGGGAACGCCTCGGGGTCCCCCAGTCAGAGTTGGTTAATGTGGCTCAGGATAGGGAAGTTTGGGGCCCCCTGCTGGAGCAGCTGCCCCCGCGACCCGACTTCGGATAAGCGGTTGAAGATGGATGGATGGATGGACTTGGGTCAGTATTTAAAATATACACAACAGAACTTGGTTCATATAAGCTACATTAAACACCATGACGTCCACAGGTGTCCCTGAGTGTGAAGAATGGAGTGCTCTCAGTGGATGATGTTTTAGATGGAGAGCAGGTGGATGGACAGGATCAGACTGAATTAAGCATCTCATCTTCCAACCTTTCACTTCTAAATGATCTTCTGGGAAGAGTGATGTATACCAGCACCATCTACCACATAAGAACATCAGAACTGGGTAAGGGCTTTCTAAGGGTATATCTGTATGTTTTCTCCTAAATTACTTTTTAAAGATTACATGCAACAGCAATCAAACTAGTGCCTTGATTATAGGGAAACTTATTTAATGGTTTAATAAATTAGTTAATTGTTTAAGATATAATTACTATGACATGTGCAATTAAATGTCTTTTCTCCATAGTTCAATTCTCTTTTGAGGAATATAAGGTGATGTTTCCCATCATGATAAGAAGACCCTCAATTCCTGTTCTGTTTGACCCAGGAAACGGTAAGACCACAACATAACGGTTACCTAGTTTTTCTGAAGGAAAAGTGTGAGACACAGACCACACTGGACCCCAAATTTGGGAAACCATAGAAGACTTATCAATTATACATAAGGGCAGAAAGAATTGGCTGTTGAGTCATGTCTTCCTAAATGAAAATAGCAGCCAAATTGTTCTTTACAATGGTCAGGACAAGCTGGCATTGCAGGGTACCTGTTATGATTGTATGGAATGCAGGAGAAGGCAGACGGGAGGTTTGGATCTAAGTGCGGTTCTTTATTAACAAGCAGTCAAAAATAACACAAACACAGGAACAAAAGAAAGATCTAAAACACGAGATAATATACAAGAGTGTACAGGCAGCAAACATCCACAAAGGGCTGGGTAATACTCGAACGAACTAACAGCAGTGCACATGAACAATGAGAGTATACACTGACATGAACAACGACATGAAACGTCAACGATCGACAAATGAGAGGAGGAACAACAGGGTTTAAATAGACAGACACGATGGTGACAAAATAACAAACAGGTGTGGACAATACACAGTGCAGGTAGTGATGAGGGCCGGGAAACATGGGAAGTGTAGTTTCTTTGACAAGGACTAGTGAAAACACGGGGCGGACAACAAGGAAAACGTGACATGGAATGTGATAAGTAAAACAGAAAACACGGGGCAGACAACAAGGGATCGTGACAGTACCACAAATGGTCTAATAAAATGCACAAAAGCATAAAGACATGGATATTCTTCTAATGCCACCACTTACAGCATGACATGGCTCCAGCAGTGAGATTTTCACTTCAGGCCCTGTTTACACATTAGCACAGGAAGGTTACTGCACTTAAATAGCTAAGCATTCTACTATAAACGTCATGCTTGAGCTTAGATTAAATGCTATTACATTTTCAATGGTTTCTCACTTTCTCGCATTACAGACCATTTCTCAAAAATAGAAAATTATATTGAATTATATGTAGCATACTGTTGTAGTTCTTTGGTGTACAGTGCAATACATTAGCCAATTCAAATAGCTTTCCCAACACTGTTTAAGTTACTGAAACGTATAATTCATTTATTTAGGCTTTACTTCTTTCTATATTTTGATAAACGTCAAGCCCATATGTTCACAAAATGGAGGGGGAAAATTGATATTGGCCACTTTGTTGTCATTTGTGAAAAAGAAAACACTAAAACACCAGTCCCTTGTAGACATGCACATTTTAATAAGGATATAACATGTCCATAATAACTTGTTTCAGTTGTAAACGAGTGAATGATACAATGACTATTAATGATCAAATAATACTGTAGACACACAATGATTGCCACCTACTGATGTAATGATTTAACCTACAGAAAGTGTTATGGAAGAAATCAGTTAAATATGAGCGAATCTGAACAATATTTGTATTGAAGCCTACAAGAGGACAGGCCATTCTTGATGTTCTTGGCCGCTAAGAGGTCCCCTTGTTAAAATTTATACAACAATGGCACAAACACCATTGTGTTCTGTGTCTAAAAGACGACTAAAAGATAATTTTAAAATAGACAAAGAAAATAAGAGAATTATTTTACAATTATATAAAAATATATAATTGTAACCAAATTAGCTTGTTGTCATAAATGTCTGTCAATCATGTATAAATGCATCTCTCTCTCTCTCTCTCTCTCTCTCTCTCTCTCTCATAATTTAGATATCAACTCGCGTGTAACCATTGCAACCAAGACCTTTCTAAGATATAAGGAGTTAAAAGTACTCATCAAGAGCATCCGAAAGTTGTACCCCAACATCAAAATCATTATTGCAGATGACAGTGTTCAGCCAGAAAGTGTTTCAGGGAACAACATAGAGCACTACATCATGCCCCCTGCAAAGGTACAAATTTTTTCATCAACGGCTTTCTGCTTGTACTTTGTGTGCCACTTCGAAACATTCTGGGTTTGAATTTACAAGAAGGCATTTTAATCAAGAATGCATTGATTCAAATGATGTAATATATCACACTAAAATTATGTTAACACTGTTTTGAAACAGTGTGCATTTTAAGATTTATGGACTGGCCACATTCGTTTCCAATGTGCATTACTGTAACTGCAATTTATTTGTATTTTTTTTAATAAACAAGAGACAATTTGAAATTATTTTCCTTTGTAATCAACATTACGACACAAATGAAGTTGATTGAGCTTAACTTAATAAATGCATTCCATTGCCAGATGCTCGGAAGATGAAAACAAAACTGTAACACTCCCATTGGCCTTCCACTTTCACCACAGGCATCTCCTAGCAACCCAATTGATAAACAATGCAGCAAAGCTAGCATTTGTGCTACAAGTGTTCGATAATCAAAAGAGAGTATAATTGACCATGTTTTGAAAACCTGTCTCTGCAAACGTTTCAATAAACAAGCTTTAATATCATGCAATGTAGGCACCTTGACTGATTTATTGATATTATTTAATAAAAGTGAATGTTTATCACTTACTTTGCATACAGTCAGGTCCATAAATATTGGGACATCGACACAATTCTAATCTCTTTGGCTCTATACACCACCACAATGAACTGAACACAATTGAAATGAACTGCAGACTTTCAGCTTTAATTTGAGGGTATTTACATCCAAATCAGGTGAACGGTGTAGGAATTACAACAGTTTGTATATGTGCCTCCCACTTTTTAAGGGACCAAAATTAATGGGACAATTGGCTGCTCAGCTGTTCCATGGCCAGGTGTGTGTTATTCCCTCATTATCCCATTTACAAGGAGCAGATAAAAGGTCCAGAGTTCATTTCAAGTGTGCTATTTGCATTTGGAATCTGTTGCTGTCAACTCTCAATATGAGATCCAAAGAGCTGTCACTATCAGTGAAGCAAGCCATCATTAGGCTGAAAAATCAAAACAAACCCATCAGAGAGATGGCAAAAACATTAGGTGTGGCCAAATCAACTGTTTGGAACATTCTTCAAAAGAAAGAACACACCGGAGAGCTCAGAAACACCAAAAGACCCGGAAGACCACGGAAAACAACTGTGGTGAATGACCGAAGAATTCTTTCCCTGGTGAGGAAAACACCCTTCACAACAGTTGGCCAGATCAAGAACACTCTCCAGGAGGTAGGTGTATGTGTGTCAAAGTCAACAATCAAGAGAAGACTTCACCAGAGTGAATACAGAGGGTTCACCACAAGATGTAAACCATTGGTGAGCCTCAAAAACAGGAAGGCCAGATTAGAGTTTGCCAAACAACATCTAAAAAAGCCTTCACAGTTCTGGAACAACATCCTATGGACAGATGAGACAAAGATCAACTTGTACCAGAGTGATGGGAAGAGAAGAGTATGGAGAAGGAAAGGAACTGCTCATGATCCAAAGCATACCACCTCATCAGTGAAGCATGGTGGTGGTAGTGTCATGGCGTGGGCATGTACGGCTGCCAATGGAACTGGTTCTCTTGTATTTATTGATGATGTGACTGCTGACAAAAGCAGCAGGATGAATTCTGAAGTGTTTCGGGCAATATTATCTGCTCATATTCAGCCAAATGCTTCAGAACTCATTGGACGGCGCTTCACAGTACAGATGGACAATGACCCGAAGCATACTGCGAAAGCAACCAAAGAGTTTTTTAAGGGAAAGAAGTGGAAGTCAATCACCTGACCTGAATCCGACTGAGCATGCATTTCACTTGCTAAAGACAAAACTGAAGGGAAAATGCCCCAAGAACATGCAGGAACTGAAGACAGTTGCAGTAGAGGCCTGGCAGAGCATCACCAGGGATGAAACCCAGCGTCTGATGATGTCTATGCGTTCCAGACTTCAGGCTGTAATTGACTGCAAAGGATTTGCAACCAAGTATTAAAAAGTGAAAGTTTGATTTATGATTGTTAATCTGTCCCATTACTTTTGGTCCCTTAAAAAGTGGGAGGCACATATACAAACTGTTGTAATTCCTACACTGTTCACCTGATTTGGATGTAAATATCCTCAAATTAAAGCTGAAAGTCTGCAGTTAAAGCACATCTTGTTTGTTTCATTTAAAATCCATTGTGGTGGTGTATAGAGCCAAAAAGATTAGAATTGTGTCGATGTCCCAATATTTATGGACCTGACTGTATCTGACCAGGTGCCGACATGTTTGTGTGACACCATGCACCTGCATAATAAAAAAACAGGAACTCATTATGTAAGAGCAGTTTTGAATTTCATTGGCATTTTTGTCAATGATACACCAAATATTTTTTTCCAGAGGAATTGTCAAGAAATTTGTCCAGGAGCTCTCGTGACTAATCACGGATTTGCTGATGATTATTTTGTTTCTCAGGGCTGGTTCGCAGGAAGAAACCTACTTGTATCACAAGTCACCACCAAATACTTTCTGTGGGTAGATGATGACTTTGTCTTTTTGAACAAAACACGGATCGAGAGCTTTGTGGAGATTATGGAAGCGATTCCAGAACTTGATGTAGTAAGTTTTAAAAGGCGGTCATCTTGGGAGGGAGAAATGTTGGAGCCCGTTAAAATAATGTGGGGTTTTTAATGTTTCTTGTAGTGGTATATACAGTATTCTGTGAGTAAAGGCATTCCAATTGCATGGGACTGGGGGAAGGGTGGAGATATAGAAATGTCTTATTGATTTCCATAGCATATGCATTTTAGGAAACAAAACAGATATTTTAAATGCTTTAGAAAATGGTCCAAGAATAATATCTCTCTTTTTCTCTTTTGCCGTCAACAGCTTGGAGGTGAGGTGTCAGGTGAACAATTCTATTTCAAATTTGAGTATGTCGAAGACGATGAGGAAGGTGGATGTCTAAGACGCTTTATAGGAAGCTATCATCAGCCTCTTTCACGCTTTGATGGATGCTTTATCGTAGATGGAGTCACTAATTATTTCTTGGCTAGGACTGATGCAGTGAGAAGAGTTGGCTTCGACCCTTTTCTGAAAAGAGTCGGCCACACCGGTGAGTTTACCAAATATTGTTACAGTGAAATCCCAAAGAGTGGTTCTGGTTTCTTGATAGATCCATAACTTATTTCAGAGAGGGTTGAACCCCAGACCTTCTGGTCAGTAACCCAGAGCCTCAACCACTGCACCTTCACTACAAATTCATAGGGTGATTCTGATTAAACACTGTGGTTCTGTGGCATAATCAAAACATAGTTCAGTTATATGAGCATTCTGATCAGCCAGACACAGGAACATTGGCCAATGGAAAGGGTTTGGGTCGGTACTATCTAAAATGTCCAGAATTCATAAAAATTACTGAAGTATGTTTTTCAAACTAAAATTTGCACCCTTTTTCTAACCATTCTTCTCATCTTCTCCATCCCTCATTTCCATGTGCCTCCTTTGATTTCTTACCCTCCTCCTCTTTTGGTCTTTAGAGTTCTTCATTGATGGGCTCGGACAGCTGATGGTTGCCACCTGTAAAAACCTCTCCATTGGCCACCAGACACATCAAGCACATGACGAATATGATAAATACAGGACTCAGGAAGAAACTGAGGGACAGAGAAAACTTGCCCATCATTTCTTTAAGAATTATCTCAAGTGCATTAAGTACTAAAAGACTTTTGAAGTAAAAAATTATTGCAAGCAAAACCAAGTCTGAAACACTTTGAGAACAAACTCTTAGTACCCTTAAAAGGGCTTTCAAGCATATTAAATAAGAGTAAAAACAGATCAAATTAAGGGGTTGATCTCTTATTTAAAATGCTTGAAAGCCCTTATATGAATTGTAAATTTTCAGACAACTCTTCAGTATCATCCTGATGCTGAGCTGACGTAGACGGCCCCGGCTCTGCCTCACCAGCCAGCGCATCACAAATCCCACACCAAGACACTCTGTTACAGGACCCATCCGCACAAACTTCCCTTAATGAAGTGGAAAGCGCCGGCCAATTTATGCCCAAAATTAGCGGATGGGTGAGGCAGGAACTAACCGCAGCCTCAACTCAAAACTGAATCGTAACAGTCACTAGAGGATAGTCGTGGATATTCCCAAGCTCACACCTTACCTTCACCTTGTGACTAGCAAAGCCTTGTTTTGAACAAGGTATTGATGGATGGAGGTTTGGGTGCAACCCGAATCCACCAAGGCCTGGTATGTACGCCCCTTAATACTCACAGGTAAGCGGCACATCCCAGCTTGATCAGGGGTGAACTGTGGTGCATCGGGGTTCTGAACCAATGTCCTCACCTCCATCACTGGACATTGGAAGCAGAGTGGAAGTAAAGTATAACAACTGCAACAAAATAAAAAAAGTGTCTGAGGAAATACATATGTGTAGTTTATGTGTAGATTGTGTTATGTGAAGCTCAATATGAACAATATGAAATTTCAGTGTGGAAGAAATTAATCCAGTTGTAGATTTGTTGCATCATCTCTTTCCATGCGTTCAGACCAGAGGCGGCGAGAGCAACAAATTTAGCTCTGGTTGCCCTGCCAACAACGCTATCGAAGATTCGTGGACGCTCTGACTTATTTTAAATAGGTGGCAACGTTCGTTGAGAATGCTTGGTTTTGTGAACTATATTTAAAGGGGCCACAAAACATCCAGACATGTCGACCGGTATCTTTTTTACGACATATCACAAGTAGCATATATCCTCATGAAATATTTTAATATATTATTATATAATATTATATAAACCATAATATCCACTTCATCAACTCACCTGGTACACTAACAATTTCAGACACCTTTGTCCACTCATCGTTTTTTTATTTTATTTATATCCCCTTGAACTTTCCTCTGACGCCCACACCGCCCAAGACTCGGCGCACCGCTTCTCGCAGCCGAGAGACGCTGGCTGTCATCGAAAATGAATGACTTCTGGTCGATTTGACGCTCTCGACGCCTCTGGTCTGAACGCATGGTTTAATACATGAAAGGGCCTCTGCTTAAAAGGGCACCTTTAGATTTTTGAACGAAAGGGGTAGGGTCTTGTGCTCCTGTAGTCCCCGGTCTGTGCACATAAGTGATCAGAATATTTTCTATTCTATTATTTTCTAATTGTCTTGAATTTTGTATTTTTTATTTTACACTATCTGGGGATTTTGTAGATTTGTTTGTGATAGATGCATGTGTTGGATATCTAAAGACCTGAGTATGTAATAATGTTTAGCAAAACACCCATGCATTATCACACCAATAAGGAATTTTCCTTCCAGCAGAACAATTCATGCTTGAAGGTCCGCTTCCATGTTTTTTGCGAGTCTTAGTCATTAAAGGGCAGCGCCAGCTAGACATGCAACAGGCAGCTGGACAGAGAAAAGTTCATAGACAACATGTTTTAAAAGTTTCAAATTTCATTTAACTCAACACAGTGTCCTTACAATCAAGCTTTTAAGGCCAGAGATGCTGAAAACCATTGAAACATAACACAACACAGTCAAATGCTCCAACATTTAATCACCCTCATAACTTTCCAGATGTGTAGGACTATCTATCTTCTGCTGAACACAAAAAAAGATTTTTAGAAGCATTTATCTGCTCTTTTGGTCTATACAATGCAATACCAACATTTTGAAACTACAAAAGCATATAAAGACTGCATAAAAGTTATCCATATCACTCCAGTAGTTAAATCCATATCTTCAGAAGTGAAATGACATGTGTGAGAAACAGATACATTTTTACAGTAAGTCATTTTTTACTATCAATCTCCACTTTTACATTCACATTCTTCTTCTTTTGTTTTTGGTGACTAGCATTCTTTGTGCAAATTGTCACCTACTGGACAGGGAGGATAATTTATGTAAAAAAAAAAAAAAACCCTACTAACTCAGATACATAAAAATATATTTTGTTTGTTCTTGTTGTTGTTTCTTGTGGTGGCCCTCGCATGTTTAAATAATTGCATTAACAACACCAGAGGAAGCTGAAAGCATAAAATCTCTTTATTTATTAAACAGACCAATCAAACCAAAATATAGCTGAAAAAGGCCAAACAGAAGACAAATTAAATCTGCCTCCTTCCATATTAATAGTAAATCAGAGTAAACATTTAAAACCAATTGGCCTTCCGTATCACTTTCTTGCGTAATCAGCCTGTTTGTGGTGAATGCGGCAGGTGAAGAGACACTTTCAAATGTAAACAAAACATTGGTAAATTGGGGCCAGGGGCCCTTGACTACCGGGGTTCCGGGAGGGCCCTGGGCGGCAAGGTCTCGTGACCCATCTACTTTGAAAACAAATATTGAAAATGCTTGAATATGTGGGCCTCACCGCTTATACAAGAACCCCTCAATAGACCCATGTGACTCTGAGGGCCTTCAGTCCTCTTATAGAACCCTTTTGCCTGCCTGTTTCTTATAAAACATTTTAGCCACTCTTTAACACAATAATGCCACTTGTATCATATTTTATACATGACTTTGTAGAGCCTCTACATCATCAATGTGATTAAAAATTGTTGTATGCTGTGTACTTGATGTTTACTGCCTCTTGGTGAAAGTTTCAATGCTCTTCAGGAAGTAGAAGGCCTAGTAATAGATTTTCCAAAATGGCTACCTTCACATTGTGGTGCATTCATCTTTTTGATATGAAATGATAATTGTCCCCAGGGCCCTTGCTAGTCATAATCCACTCCTGAAACAAAATATAGATGAAATGCAAATAATTAACATAATCATATGGCATTTAATAAACCATGTAGTTTTTGTTATTGGCATCATAAGTACATTATTACAAGCTATGCAAATTATTAATAATTAATGTAAAAGAGACACACTCCTGGGGCGGTGTTAATATCTCAGTGAGCATAATTTCCTAGATAAGAAAACCAGTTCCTGGGCTTCAAATTTTTTTGTATAATCAATTTAAAAAGAAAATCAAGAAAGCAAGCTTTGGATTACTGGCAACACTCACAACGTGGTTGGATAATAGCTCTACAGCGCCATCTGCAGTCTAAGTAGACAAATTCAGTTCTAATGGACATCTAAGGCAGGCCTGTACAGCGTCAACAAAATGTGTAAGATCTAATGTGTAAGTAAAATGTGTTAAAACGTAAAAACGATTTTTACTGGTCACATTTATTAAGAACATGAGGGGGGAAATGTTTTGGCTAGAAATATGTATCAGTTTGGAGAGAAAACAGCAATTGAGGTCTCTGAAACCTTTTGAAAACCAATTTGTCTTTGGCTTGTAAGTTTATTTACCTGGGCCCCACAGGACCTGCCACTTACACTCACTGCGATTGTGTTATCCTTTTAAATCTTCCGGTGGGTATTTGGACAAGGCCTGAAAGCAAATGTTTGGTGGTGAGCCTTTACTCTCGAGGACTAAGTGAACATTTCCTTGGGAAACGTGTATAATATTTGCCTGAGATGAGATGAATGAAACCTTTGTGAGAGACAGAGCTCCAATCCTCTCCCCTCTCTCCATGACTCTCTCACTCTATTATATTCTAATATAATAGTTTTCGACTCCTACTACACCTACAGTAGCATACAGCTTTCAAACATATCTATGTGTTTATGTGCTGTATGTTTATTTATTGCATGTGTGTTTTAGGACCAGTATAAGGTAAATAAACACTAAAGGGATAAATGTTCAGGTTCATGCTCATATTGTTCCAACCCCATAGGACTTTCTTTTGTCAGTGGTACACAAAGTGAAGGTACACTGAGAATAACTCCCCGACTGAGACCATGTGTACACTTGGTATTAAGATGAATTTTGGGTGATCTGATCACAAATGTACAAGCGAGAAACATCATTGTTATACCTGGCCGTCTCTTCTGACCACTTGTGTTCGGATTTCGAGGAGAGAGTCTCTGATTTCATGAGGGCATACATCAATCATTATGTCTGTGTTTTACTGAATTCTGAGTTATTTTAGTGCAGTACCAGTAACTGAGTGTCTAGTGTGTGTGTGCTGCTCATTTCTGTTTCCCTGTTGTGCATGTGCTTATTTCGTTTTAAATCCAAACAGAACTGGTGAAAAACCAGCCATTTCAGCTGACCTTAGTGTCATCCTGTTTCAAACGGATCACCAAAAATGCATCGTAAAATTAAGATAATGAAATTCATTAGCAAAATTGCACAGTTTATTCTTGATAGCATGTCAAAAAACACGGAAGAACAGCTCTTGGCCGTTTTTGCACTTATTGGCACCATTTGCAAAGGAACAAAATAATAAAAACAGCTGATAATAATAAAAACAGCAAGTAGAGAGATGTGAGTGAGATTTTATTTAATTTAAAAATTGTCTCATGCTACCAAGCACCTTGGTCTCCTCTTTCAATAAACACAAAGGATCGGCTCGCTCCCCTTTTTATGCGTATTTGCGCTAGTTTGTAAAGGAAAGAAATACCAGACCAGTCGCTGACTCAAAAGGCATAACATCTTTTGTGTTCCATGGAATAAAGAAAGTTGTATGGTTTTGGAACAACATTAGAGTGAGTAAATTACATCAGAAATTTCATTTTTGGGGTGAACTATACCTTTAACTATCAGAAGGCAGAAGGCTTCTCATGGTTGAAAAATTGGCCCCAAAAATACTGTGACCTCAGGAGCTCAGTAGATGTTTGAAATAGAAAGAGAATGGGGAAAACACTATGAGGGTTAGAGGATGTATTTAAGCTGTCTAAAATTGTCTTGAGTGTGCTTGGCCCTCAGAGTGCTTGACTCTTAGTGGTTTAAAAGTGTTCCTGCTGCTTTAGATCTTTGCTTAGATATTCAAATTCATTATCCTTTCTAATTGTACAATGGGAATGCAACTTAAATGCTCCGCACCACCTCACTATTCTAAGGGAATATCAAAGTCAAGGAAAATGTATTTGCAACTGAACTATAAACTGCTTCTTGAACATTTCCCAACACTAAATGAATGCAATCAGATGAATTTGACTCATTTTCTTATTTGCCACTCCATTTTGCATTTCCTATTATAATATTGAGTATTTGAACTTCTGTGTGACTAACCAACTATTGGTCCAGACTTGCTGTTTTGAGGCAAACTTACTGAGCATGCTCAGAAATAGAGCGCGGTTGGTGGTGAGCAGTTTGGCGTTTGGGAGGTTTCTCTGGATTGTCTTGTCAAACCCAACGCAATACATAATTAGCCAGTCTTTGTGAAGCACTGACAGGATATTTATAGCCTGCCGTGGCTTGCTATAATTCATGCTCTCGTAGTAAAAATACTGATTCAGAGGGAGGGAATCTTTCTGAGAGTGTTTTCAGTTAAGAAATAGTGAAGCACTTTGAGTTTTCAAAAGACTTCATAGATAAAGCATGTTTGAGAGCAGTGGTTCTCATCTGGTTTTGCCTCAGGAACAAGTGGCGACCCAACATAGTACAAGAATTTTTTATCATACAAAATGAAATTCTTGATGGTTTCATGCTCAAGGGAGCCAATTATTTACCCCACAAAACACGTTGTGGTTTTACCATAACTTAATTGAATTTGAGAGTTTTTTCAAAGTAAAATTTAGTATCCAAAGTATCCACATAGTTCAAACAAAAATGGATTAAGTAAACTTAAATTTCACAAATTTAATGGGATAGAATGGAATGAAGTTATTGAATTGTGTTGCTTTTGTTCATTTTAATTAAGTGAACTGAACAACCTGCAAAAATCCCTTTTTTGAGTGTACCTAGTGACAGATATATTTGCAGCAAGATACAGTAGAATTTGATAGGAGGCACAACCTTTGGAAAGTTTTTGTCCCTCCCCTTAAATACATTGATAAGTTAATAAGCCTATTTATTTTGCATCTATTTTATCATACAGTAACTGTGCACAAATTTATGGTAAGTTGTATTTTATTATTTACACTTAGAATTGTTTTTTTTTTCTGTGCTATCCTTGACCCTAACAGACCTGAAACCCATTTTTAGGTTGCGACACACTTGTTTAGAAACATTGTTGTAGAGCATTGTAGATGCAGCAACATCTGTATTAATAGTATTACATGTGATGGGAGTAATTTTTTCAATGTTAAAATACTCCTATTCCAGCTTACAATGGAAAATGTAGGGAGTGTTTAGGAGTCCTGCTTGATCAGTCATTATTTTTGCAGTTTGACTGGTTGGTGCTAATAGTGCAGAAAATGTATTTACCTTTAAGTTCTAAAAGAATTCTAGGCCACCCATTGTTCTTAGCAGTGCTGAATAGTTACTGTAAAGTATTTAGGGGGTGAATTTATATGGGAACTGTTAACGTGCCCATATTCTCACACCATTATGTGTAAGGGAATTTTGTACAGATTAATTTAGACGTGAACCATTAACGTGCCCATCTTCTAACACCAATATATGTAAGGGAATTTGGTATGCTAAATTTGGAAGGGAATTTAGGGTCTCGAAATATGTGAGCTATGAACTAAATTAAACTGTCCTTATTGTACATTATTAGGTAATGAAATTTAGTCGTGTTCGATAACCATTATAAATTAGATAAATTACAAATAACTAGATTATTTGTTTGAATAAATTCTCCACCATTCAAATCGTAATACAACATCTTCTTGTATCCGCTCACAATTCTACTGTAAGGAATTAGCTTTAATAAGTGAATTATGATTAATTCAATCATTGGAGTGATGTTATTCTCATGGCTTATTGAAAATAATATCCCACTGTGGCAGGGCGGAGGGCGGGGCCGGGGTCATGATCCTACACACCCGGTCCCGTATTAGGCTAATTAAGTTTCTGAGAGGGATAAAGGTCGACTGCAGAGGATCGTGCGGGAGAGAGAGATCGTTTACGGACATGTCCGTCATGTGTGTGTGTTTGTGTCTTTTAAGTTTCTCATTAAAATATTATTTACACCGTCAAGCCAGTTCTCGCCGCCTCCTTTCCATTGATCCCTTTACACGCATGTATTTAGCTTTTTAGCTAAATCTTTTCAAAACTGGGATGAGATTATTTATCAAAATATACCACAGTCATTCATCTTTGAATACAGACAAACTTTATTACTATTCTAAACTTAAATCTAATCTAACACATATATACATAAGACAGGTTGGTGAGAAGAGTGACAGAATGTGAAATAAATGATCAATACTTTGAAAATGAACTTTATGGAGTCTGTTGACAATGCCTTAAGAAACATTTACCCTTCTTTAAGTCTATATTGATTTGCTATCGGATTACCCAATGTATTTAGCAAATACACCAGCACCAGCAGTGACTTTTTAGAATCACATGGTCAACTGGGCTTCAAATTCATACAAATCTCCCGCTCATAAATAGTGCATATTTAATCATGAACATTTATATCTTGAGAATGGTAACATGATATTCATTGTCATCAGCTTCCTCCATGTAACTAAGTGAGCGTTTGCTTACCAAATATGACCTTCTTTCATTAATATTTGTACGTGTAGGTAACAAAACATGAAAATCCCTGGTTACAAATCATACTGGTTAATTCCTTGGTTATACAACATGGATAAAATATTACACATTTTAAAGAGGTACATCAGGCTATAATCATTAATTTGTAAGTTACACAAGTTACCACAGTTCAAAGCAATTTTCTGAATTTTCCTAGCAAGCCTAGGTATTGTATAAATCATGGATTTAAATGCATTCTGTACATTTTAGAAGGTTAAATCGGTAAAGTACTGTGACTTTGTGTAGAATGTTCCTTTATTAAGATGAAATGTGTGTTTGAGTCATGCAAATCTGATGGTTTTTGGAAACCTTTCAAAGAGAAGTCTGCTTTATCTCAGTTCAGGAGGTCGTGCTGAGGGGCCTTTCTGAGCAATGTTGATGCCTGGGCCGTCTAATTTATGACGTTGTGGAATTCCAGGATTAAGATTGGGTAAATCCTAGAATCAAATCATGTCATTTAAATTCTTCTGCATATATAATCCAACAGTTACCAAGTCTTAAAGAAATAGTTCACCCAAAAGTAATAATTCTCTCATAATTTAATTTCAATCCAATCGTTTTGGGTAAGAACAGGCCAAAATATAACTCCTTTTTCATTGTATATCTTGCCATTGCAGTCTCTAGACACGATCATGATTTCAAGCTTGATTACACTTCCTAGCGCATGACGCGTGCGCAGAGCTCTAGATGGTGCTAGGAAGTGCATTCGAGTATGAGATCATTTTTGCCAAAGAGATTTATTGTGAAAAAGGAGTTTTATTTGGATCTGTTCTCACCCAAAAGTGATTAGATCGCTTCAGAAGACATGGATTTAACCACTGGAGTCTTATACATTTATGTCCTTTTTGGTGCTTGAAAATTTGGTCACACATGCATTGTATGGGACAAACAGGTTTCATATCTCCATGAAAATATTTTTTTTTTGTGTTCCACGGAAGAAAGATAGTCATACGAGTTTGAGGTAACATAAAGGTGAGTAAATGATGTGAGAATTATCATTTTGGGGTGAACAATATCTTTAAGAAGATTATATTATAAGATGTTATATAATTATGGTGTAAGGATACACTGACAACAAGCATCCTTTTTTCCTCTCTCTCTTTGTAGGCTATTTAAATGAAACAATCCAAGCAGAACTGGTGAAAAGGGAACATCTTATTGTTGGAAGGCTTTTGTAATAACAGCCATGTGTGGCTCGCTCTGATCCAGTAGTTTTGGTGCCTCGAGTCATGTTGTTGAAGATTAAGGAGATGATGAATAATAGTCCTCCCTTTTATTTAGAGACCTACAGAGGACTGCTGAATAATTTAACAAAAACATCAGCAAATGTAATGTGAGAAAGTAGAGGAGGGACCACGTGTGAAAGCTCAGCTCCCACAATGCAATTTTCAGGCATGATTTCTGTAACAGAAATGGAATTTTCCTCCCTTTCACCCAATGAGTGTGTGTGTGTGTGTGTGTGTGTGTGTGTGTGTGTGTGTGTGTGTGTGTGTGTGTGTGTGTGTGTGTGTGTGTGTGTGTGTGTGTGAACTAGCATGTGTCTGGGATCCTTTTCCACTCATTCTCCCTTCTCCAGATGTGGATCTCCCGTGGCCCTTCTTATTGGCTGTTTCAGCACTCTGACAAGACTTCCAGCTGTATGGCAGCCAGGAAGGGCCACAGCTGTTTCCAATCTGTGTGCTGCTACAGTGGGGATAGGTAACTAAAGAATACTAGGACTTCACTGATACCACTAAGCAATTTATTAGAGTGTCTTAGGTACTTATTTATTGATCAAACTATTTTTCTGTAGATGTCAGGGTCTGCTGATTAGTGACGGGCATTCCGGCTCTTTTCAGTGAGCCGGCTCTTTTGGCTCCCAAACGGCTCTTTAAAAAAATATATGTTTTGTATTTTTTCAAGTCAAACAGTTTGCGATTATTTTGACTATAATTGGTGTTAAAACAATTCTAAGTAAATTATTAAATTAAATCATAATCCACCTTAACCACAATGTATTTAAAAATGCATGGGTTTGTTATGAAAAAGAATGCTATTAAACATTTGCATTTAAAGTTTAACTTTTTATTGTATTGAAACAAAGTGCATATAAATCTAACCATTCAAAATGAATACAATCTGAATAGCATAATAGAATATTGCACTATATCAAAGAAAAATAAATAACAATTTGCAAAAAGAAGATGCTGTTACACATGGGCATAACTTTTTTAATGTATATAAACAAAATGCATATAAATGTAACAATTCTAAAGAATACAAAATAATAAGTTGGCTCCGCCTTCCCTGGTGCATCTTTGGTTCATTGGTTGACACTGTGTGTCTGATTGACAGAAACAACAGGTGAGGCTGTTAGTCTGAACAGACAGTCAGAATGAATGTGTGTGCACTTGAGCCTTTAGGCCTATATTATTTTCTTTATTTTTCATTCTCTGAATTGGTTCATTCGATTCACTTAAATATTTTGATTATTCATATCTTAATTTTTTTTTTATTCTGTTTTGTTTTTCGCACCATTCTCTTTACCCTCAAGAGACTATTGTGTGTGAAAATCAGGAGATTAGCAGTTACAGAAATACTCAAACCAACCCGTCAGGCACCAACAATTATTTTTCCCTTATTCTGATGGTAGATGTGAACATTAACTGAATCTCCTGACATATATGCATGATTTTATACATTACACTGCTGCTACAAAATTGGCTGATATGCATGAATAAGTAGGTGTACAGATGTACCTAATAAAATGGCCGGTGAGTGTATATGTGCATTAATGCATGCATGCGTGTCTTATCTTTGAGAGTGTAGAAGCAAGTATCAACAAATCTCAGCTGAGAGCAATTCTCCCTCCTGAGCAAAGAGGTCTAGACCTATAAATTAGGGCAAATGTTTATCAGGACACAGAAGGAGAGAAATACAGGCCTGTGACGTTTCCTATGGTCTGGCAGGATCTTCTCAAACTGTCCCCATTCAAATCTACACTCTCTTTAAAAAGGAGATAAAGCATGGCTATTATCATGGTAATACTATGTAAGTTACTCAGATCTGGATTGCTAGTCAAGTGTAAGTCTCCATAAAAGTCTTCTGCTTTTTCTGCTATTAGAAACGCTGTAAACGACTATTTTCATACTCATAATATTGCTGAGAATCGTGAACGGTATGGCAAGTATTTTAGTTTTAAAGATCAAGTAAAAACATTTCAAACAGTATAGCTATTACCTTTTAAATATTTGTTCATCTTTTAATACAAATCTTCAAGTAGGTCTAGTGTCTTTGAAACACACAGAAAGTGTCCAAAGCAGCAATGGAAACCAGAGAAGCTGTGAGGGGGGAAGGGTTGGTTTGTTATTTCTAGAAAATCTTGAGAAACACAGAGTTCTTCATCCTGCAGTCTGCACCGGATATGTCAGACTAGCATGACACACGCGGTGCCCTGTGGGTGGGTGATGCTTGCTGGACGATGCTGAGCATTGTACACAGAGATAAAATATTCAGAGTATATTGATGTATTCTTTCTAATTTATGAACGTGACCAACTAATTGCATTCCACTAAAATATGCATTCCACTTTACTGTACTATATTACATCCTGTACAACTGAAAACAATTAGCTTCGTAACTCACATTTGGTCCCCTGATTGGATAATGGAGCTTTATCATGCCCATATGCTCAAAGAAACTTAACGTTTTGGCCACTGGGGGCAGTGATTTGTATTTCGGTAAGCACAGACTGATTTTAGCTAAAGAAAAGTCAACCTACTGTTTCTGATTTCACTGTGAGATCTTTCTGGCTAGACTGATGTCTTTTACCACTGTACTGCATCTCGCTGTTTTTTTATTTTATTTTTAGCGTTTTATATAGAAGCGCAAAACATAGAAGTTTTTTTAGATGCCATGTCAAGTTAAAAAGAACAATACATTTTTAAAAAATGCATCTCGAGACACCTGCATCTAATGTTTTTATGGCAAGATTGTATTTGTCTGAGTGGCCGCTCATCCAGAATTCCAGATATATACAGTATGAGTGGACATTTACTCCCATTGAGAAAAATTATTTAAAATTGTGTTGGTTGTCTCAATAGGAGGTTGTGTCCTGTGTTTGTTGGTGAATGTGAATGGTATATGGGTTTGGAAGAGTGTGCTTTATTTTTAGGTAAACCATCTCTTTAAACCTTTTGTATGTGTGAGCCTCAGAGTGGAAATCATTCCATGAATAAACTTAAAATTGCTAAATAAATCAGCTTTCGGAAAGTTTGTTACAATTACATACACTAACACACTTTGTATTTTGACTCATTCACCTTACCACAAGTCTTTATCCACTCCGCCAGCACATGTGATGCCTGCAGGGCGTAAATACTGTATGTGTGAATGTATGAGATGGATGGGTGTGGCTGAGGGTGTGTGGGATCCATTTAATTTGATACACTGATCTGATTGACAGTAGCAGCAGCTGTTATATTGAACCAGACCTGTGAACAGTAAATGCCACATATATCAGCAATTCTGCCTCTTTTGATTATGTATTAAACATTTTTAATTTTTATTATTATTTTATTTAAAAAGAAATTGTACTGCAAAAGTATAATGTGGGATTCTGGTAAAATGAAGGCTATTGTTGAGCTAACACCAGCCTCATGTGGCTCTCTCTTCCTCTATGACACTCACTTTCCATATAAGTGAGATTCCATCTGTTTGTTCTTTCCTTGTCTCCAGACACCAGACCCAACACTTTCTTTCTTTCTTTCTTTCTTTCTTTCTGTCTGTCTCTCTTTTTCTCTTTTTCCTTTCTTCTTTCTTTCCTTCTTTCTTTCTTTCTGTCTGTCTGTCTCTTTTCTCTAAATGTTTTTGTCTTTCTGTCTGTCTTTTTCTGTCTATTTTCTTTCTCTTCTTTCTTTTTACTTTCTTTTTTCTGTCTGTGTATTATCTTTTTTTCTTTTTTCTTTCTTTCTTTCTTTCTTTCTTTCTGGATGGTGGGAAGATCATCATCCTTGACACCACGAACAAGGGCCCCCCACCTTGGTGCGCCTGGCCACACCACACTAACACCGTCAATGCCGGGTATATGGAGGGAGGTAAGTGCTTTGAGGTTTCCCTCAGCGCAGCCACCTCAGGATGAAGCAAGGCTCCTCGATTTGGTGTTTTCTGCTCCCATCGCCGTGAGGCCCCACCCCTAAGTATGTCAGACGCGATTGTCACCTTAGTGCCCCTTGTCTGGAGCTTGGACATTTGGTTAACACTTTCCAACCTGTCACAGTGGCTGGCAAGGACCATCCGACTCGGCTACGCAATTCAGTTCGTCAGGCGCCCACCCCGATTCAGCAGCGTCCGCTTCACCTCGGTGCAGGGTGAGAATGCCACCACCCTGCGTACGGAGATCATGACCCTTCTGCGCAAGGGCGCGATAGAGCCTGTCCCTCCAGCCGAAATGAGCTAAGGGTTTTAAAGAGCCCTTACTTCATGGTGCCAAAGAAAGGCAGTAGATTGTGGCCAATCTTGGACCTGCGAGTTCTGAACTGGCATACACCCGTTCAAGATGCTGATGCAGAAAAGCATTTTGGCGTGTGTCCAGCATCAAGATTTGTTCGCTGTGGTAGACCTGAAGGATGCGTACTTTCATGTCTCGGCTTTACCTCAACACAGACCCTTCCTATGCTTTGCTTTTGACAGCCGGGTGTATCAGTACAAGGTCCTTCCCTTGCGTCCTCACGAAGGTCGCAGAGGCAGCTCTTGCCCCCGTTAAGGGTAGTGGGCAAACGACAACAGCTGATTCTTGCTCAGGCGGAGTACGGCGTTCCCACTGAAAGGGTTTCAGAGGCTCCAGGGGCATATGACAACCTCAGCGACGGCCGCGCTACTCAGGTTGATGCATATGAGACCGCTCCAGCACCGGCTTCAGACTCGAGTAACAAGATGGGTGGCACACATTGCTTGTCCATCATGCCGATCTGCCGCCACTTCTTTAGCCCTTGGACAGACCTTGCATTCTATGGGCAGGGGTTCCCTTACAGCATGCATCCAGGCACGACAGATGCCTCCAAGCTAGGCTTGGGTGTCTTGTGAAATGGGCACGCAGCCACTGGTTCCACGGCTAGCGTATCAACAGCCTCCTGTTGTTGATGGTACTTCTCGCCCTGCGGAGGATTTTGTCAGTGATCCAGGGCAAGCGTGTGTTGGTCCAACTGGAAATACTGTGACAGAGGTGTATATAAGACCACCAAGGTGGCTTGCGTCCAAGTCACATGCCACAACTCATCCACCATCTCCTCATGAGATCTCTTCATGATCTTCCTGGGCCTTCGGAGAGCCCCGTTTTAGCCGTTAGAGTCAGTCGAACTGAAAGCCCTCTCCTTGAAAATGGCCCTCCTGATTGCACTCACCTCCATCAAGAGGGTGGGGTCGGTCCGGTAAACTCTTTCATGATCCTGAGATCCTGACCAGGCTATGTGCCCAAGGTTTCCAAGACCCATTTAGGTGGTGAGCCTGCAAGAGATGCTGCCCCGGGACTTATTGTTGTTGTGTCCGGTGCGTGCTTTGCGCATCTATTTGGCTCGCATGCAGAGCTCTAGATCATTTGAGCAGCTCTTTGCCTGCTTTTGTGGACAGCGGAAAGGAAACACAGTCTCCAAACAGAGGCTTGCCCTCTGGATAATAAATGCCATCGTGCTGGCATACCAGGCCCAAGCTGTGCCCGCCGCTTCGGGAATATGAGCACACTCTACGAGGAGTCTGGCATCCTTGTGGGCACTGGCCAATCTCTCTAGCAGACATCTGCAGAGCAGCCCGCTGGGCAACACCCGATCCCGTCGAGACTTTATGATCTCCGGGTTGAGCCGGTTTCGTCCCGTGCATTTTCAGGTATGAACAGGTAAGGTTACGGGACAGCTGGCCGGGTATACCGCTTGCATACAGTGCCTTTCCCTCCATGAGGCAAAGACGTGCGCTGCTTCTTCCATGCGAGTTCACAAACATGTGAACCCTGGATGTTCTTCCTCCCTATCCCTGTGTCTCGCGAATTTCGCAGAGGAATTCGCAGCCACACCCACCATGGCTGCTAATATGCCCTGTACTGGGATAGGTGCTCCACAGGTGCCGGTTACTCCAGCAATCCCCTGTGATGTATTTTCCATGGTATGGTCTCCTGTCGGCAGACCCGCGTCTCCCTTGTCGCTTCTTTTGTAGAGCTCCACGCCTTCGAGGCAGGAACTACCACCTTACCTCTTCCTTCTGCAGCTGGTGAGCCTACGTGACGTATTGCCACATGTTCCTCCCCTTCAGGCAGGATGTAGCCTCCATGGGGTATTTTCCCCCTGAAAGAATAGGAAAGAAAAAAGAACACATTCCCCTGTGTGTATAATAGCGTTAGATGGCCGCAGCCGAATCTAATACTGCCATGCTAGCTCCCAAATCCCATGCTAGTTGCGTTGCTTCCCCCCATCAGGATGATGTCTTGTGGGGCGTTGGGGGAGGCCACATGCAGACTCGTGCACCTGCTGTTACGCATGCAAAAGCATGCTCGCATCTGCATCGGCAGTTCACGTAACACGGTTCAGCTGTTGTGGTGTTTTTCTATAGGGACCCCTAGTGTCACTACATTGACACAACGTCGAGTGAGTGACAGGAGGGGAACATCTCGTTCCATGATGGAGGGAACGAGATGTTTTGTCGATGTAGTGACACTAGGGGTCGCTTTTGGGAGCCCCAAAACACCTCAGATCTTTGAGGATAGGTCAATGAGAATTGGCGAGTGGAATTTACATGCCACTCCCTCGGACATACGGGTATAAAAGGAGCTGGAATGCATCATTCAGTCAGGTTGTGTGCTGAGGAGCCGAGACAAGGTCCCGGACATTTCTGCATGTAGTACAGCGTTGTGGCAATGTCTCATTCCCTCCATCAGGGAACGGAGGTTACGACAGTAACTAAGACCATTATAGTGCCTTTGTGGCATTTTCTCTATTAAATATTCTTTAGAAATGTGTTTTATCCTCACCCA